>NW_027437187.1:6575439-6962939 GCF_033239565.1 Halichoeres trimaculatus | reverse complement strand
ACTGAAAAAGAAAACAGTTGGACCAACTTAAATTATTGCTTCAATTGGTCACACCTAAATAAATTAAGTTATTTAAATGAAGTTAATGGGTTCAATCAACAAAATTGATTAAGTCAAATGAACTTAAAAATGTGATTGTTCTGAAATCAATATTTTCCATCAGTCCAACTTAAGGTTTTCAGTTGTTTCAACTCAATAATTTGTAAAACCTCAAAGTAAAATCTGAAGAGGTGTTTTTATACTTCATTGCACTGGAAAAATGTGACAAGTTGAGCTTACTTAAAATGATCTAGGAAAATAATTTCACTAAAAAGGTTAGTAAATATGACTAATAGTCTTAAATTGAGTTTACTTTATGTCTACTTGTAAAGTTTACTTAGTCTATTGAATTGACTCATTTCAAACCATGAGTGAGGAGGGAATGCAGTGGATATTAGACCCAGCTGTACATTGAGATGTCAACTTGCCAAGAGCACAAGCTTTCTGCGCTCCACATGGCATGGACCTGCTGTCTGTGCCCTGTGGCATGGACCGTGTACCTTTAGCGTGTTAAATGTTTTATATGTTTATAAATAGGATGTGTTGATGAGCTAAGATTATGATCAGAAATTACAAACTGGGTTTTGTCCTGAGTTATATTTAAATTACCATTACTGCGAGAGTATTTTGATTGGATTCCTCGCTGCCATGACGCACAGGCAACCAGGCAGCCAGGACAAGCAGCCTATGCTGTGGGGCACAACCAACCAGCCAGGCAGCCTTTGCTGTGGAGTACAGACAGCCAGTTAGCGCAGTGGACCACAGACAGCTGGTCCATCCAATGGAGCACAGACACACTGTCCCTGCGTGTATCTTAATGTGCAGCAGGGTCTCATATCCACAGTGTTCCCTCCTCATCCACAGTTTTCCTTTTGGGTTTTGCAGATTATTGAGTTGAAACAACTGAAAACTTTAAGTTGGACTGATGCAAAATGTTGATTTGAGAAGAATTAAAATATTTAGATTATTTTAGGGGTGCACGATAACTATCAGACCGATAGTTATCGAGCGGATAACGGGAAATTATGACGTCATTCTTATCGGGCCGATATTATGGCGGCTAGCCCCGATAACACGTGTATCTGTCAGCGCAGCGGTGCCCCGCTCCCACTGATAGACATGAACCGGCAGTGAGTGATGCGTTCAAGTGACGTTGGCAAAAAAAAGAAATTACAACGCTTCCTGACTGGGAAATTTAAGAGTTCCCCCTCATGTCGGAAAAGACTCATTAACTTGGTCATATTGTTGTAGTTACAGACTTGAATTGGCATCCACAGATTTTTTTGAAATGTTACACATAAAAAATGCAAATATAAATTTAAAAAGGCCGACAGAAGGACCAGCAAATGTGGGAACCGTGATTTCCCGTCACACCCTAAATGCATCACAACACAGCACATCATGTTGACGCTTCAAAACAGAAAACATGGAGTCGACTGTGTCGGACTTCTTTAATGTTTCTGAAGAAGACAGTTATTCCAGGAAAGTTCCATGAGGAGGAAAATGGAGCAGCTTCAATACTTTAAACCTAATCAGTCACCTGAAACGTAACCATCGCTTTGACGGAGTTTTGAAACGCGAGGACACCCGGGATGCTAAAGACGCTAATAACGTAAAGCCGACCGCAACGAATCCACTGGGACTTACACACTTTTGAAAAATCCGAGAAATTTACCGGACATGACCCACAGGCTAAGGTAATTTAATTTTTTAATTTGTTTTGAATACAGTGTCAGGTCAGAACATGTGCCACCTTTATAGGCACGAACAAAACACTGAATGAAAATCATCATCTCCAGCTCACACACTCTCACACTGAGATCTTACTCACCCCCACCCCCGCTGCTCTCTGACTCTGACCCGCTCACAGCCGTCATGATGCCTTCATACTGACGGTCACAAACACAAACATCTGCATTGAAGACAGAACTAACAGCAGAGCTGTTACTGTATGAACGCCAGAGTCCGTACGTGTAGGTGAGGGAGGTGCGTTGTTATGATAAAGTGACGTGATTTTTAAAGGTAGTATAGTATAGTATAGTATAGTATAGTATAGTATAGTATAGTATAGTATAGTATAGTATATGGTATAAAGGTGTTTCCATTGCATATTTTGTCATAAACTTCTCTGAAAAATTACCTCATGAGAGAATAAAAACTTTTTATCCAAATATGAGAGGTTTTGCGAAATGTTGGTGTCTCTATTATTAATGTTTTACGACGTTTAAGTTGCAGAAAAAAATAAGCGAACCTCATTTACTGTAGTGAAAAGATATTCATTTGAATCAAACCAGAAGTCAGAGTCCTTTAAGATAGATAGATAGATAGATAGATAGATAGATAGATAGATAGATAGATAGATAGGAACTTAATGAATCCCTCAGGAAGGTTACCCCAGGAAATTCAGATTCCAGCAGCAGTTGCACCAAAGAATAGAACCAGCACACAAGTAGAAAATAAATATACAGGATACAATCTCAAGTTATATACAAGCACTATACTGTACACAGTAGCTGCAGTTATAATAGTACTTTGGTTTTGTTTATAGAATTCACATCTTGATCTTAGGTTAATATATAAATGTTTGAGAGTGTGTGTTATCGGTATCGGCCTGTAGAAGCTGAAAGTTATCGGTTATCGGTATCGGTTCAAGAAAAAAGTTATCGTGCATCCCCAGATTATTTGACCTATTAAGTTGTGTTAATTGAACTTGATAATTTCCTTTCAAAGAACTTACTGTTTATTTAGGTGTGACCAATTGACCAATTCATTTTAGTTGGTCCAACTATTTTGTTTTTTTAGTTGTACCAACGCAGAATTTCAAGTTGACATGATCCACAAAAATACATTGGAAACCTTAACCTAAAATTTTGAGTTGGATTGGTTAAAATAAATTACATCACTTCAACTGACTAGAGATTCCCTTTTTACAGTGAAGGTTTCAGTCTCATTATTAGAGAACAATGAGTCGATTACTATTTGAGTAACTTCATAACCAATAAAAATGAACAGCCCTGAAAACCCCTACTTGTGACCCATACACAGCACCTGTGACATTTTTACCTGTTTATAAAAGCAACGTCTGCCAAAACTTACCTGCAGTGATGTTTGTGTCCATATTGTGGGGAGTTTGTTGCCTGAGTTTGTTTGGTCAATGGCTGCAATTTAAGACATGTCAGGAAGAAAGAAATTCTTCTTTGAAGCTTAAGTAGTGATAAAGTTGAGACAGACTAATAAACCAACCATACCAGGACATTAATATACACCAGTTTAAATACTCAGAGGTTACTTCAACTCAGTTTTTTAAATGTTTGCTCAAAGATGTGAACTTTGATCATTAATCAAAGGATAGTAAGCATCAGGTATTTTTGCTTTTGTAAAAGACTTTACAAATGTGTTGGTGTCTCTCTTTATTTAACAATAGCACAAAAATGCTCCATCCCTGTGTCTTTGCTGCTCAGTCTCTGCATGATACAGAGATTAGAGCACACATTTTCATCCAAAAAACCCTGTTAGGCAGGCCAATCCCCTGCCTTGATTATATTAAGTAAGGGATGTTAGTGAATTATTAGAGGACAGGGCTAGAGGGAGAATTTTTGTGGTTACTTGAATTATGCCATAAATCCTGCTAAAGCTGCTTCTTATGGACTGGAATTCATTTTTGTTGAAAGAAGCAGACAGAGACTGAGGCTTATTCAGACTTTTATCAATAGCAGGTCCTACTCTCCTCCTGGTCTAAACAGATATCTTATTACACATCAGCTAAAGATTTTTTTTTAACTTTTTATTTTTTAATCAAGACTAGAAACAGAGCCAACATCTCACCTTTCCTTTAATATTTGTCTTGATCAATAGAAATATTTGGTTTGTTCAATTAAGTTAAAATTGGTATGACAACAAAAAAATGGACTTTAAATCTTACCATTACATTGGACAGGGTCTTTTTTTGGGAGGGTACTGGCATGAAAAATCCTTCTGCTGGCAGCAATGTGGAGTTTCCATACAGATGTGTAGCTCTCTTGTAGAATAAGCTACCACCCTGCTAACTACCTTCACAATAGTTTAACACATCCAAGATAAAGATAGACGGACCCACCCACGACTTACTCTGGTCACCAGTTGCTGAACGTTATACAAATGATCTTTGAAAAGTCTGCATTTATATATTCATCTGATAAAATCCACAATTTAGAATGTTTTTTCCTAATGCCTTTTCTCAGGAATAGCACAAATCAGTTTTCACACTTCTTGGCAAAAAGTCTTTATCCTGGGAAAACGCTGTTGATTGGCCATGGGTTTCACTGCAGGCAATGCAAAACAGAAGGTCCACACAATTTTCTTTAGATTCATAAAGTTCAAGCAAACAAGGGAGAAAAGGGTTAAAACTGAAGTTCTTTGATTGGTTTGCCTCCTTTTCATCATCTTCTTGTAAAAATACCTTGTTATAACATAATTCATTCACTGCCTCACCTTGCACTATCCATCCCATAGACTGTATAAAACATGGGCATAGCCTGTGCAACATCATACGTCTGTTCCTGAAACTGCTATGACATCGGTAGTAAGAGGGGGCACCTGAGAGAGAGAGAGAACATGCAGGGAAAAACAACTATTCACTCACACCTCACACATTTTGGAGTAACTAATATACCCAGGGTTGCCAGTTGTCCTGTATTAGCTGGGACATCCTGTATTTAAGGCTAAATTGGTTTGTTACAGTTGTCCTCAGTTGTCTCGTATATTGACTATTAATTCTTATAGATTCAGCAGACTGCACTCAACAGATCCCAGATCAGATAAATGGCAGAGGCAGACTGAATCTCACCTGACACCAAAGCCTGTACAATCAATGGACATATAGTGTGTCCCAAATCGCATACTTCCATACTGTGTACTCAAAATTTTCAAATTGAGTGTACTAAGCATACTACATATTCACTGGCTTAGTGCCCAAATTTTAAGGGTGTAGTGCTGTCTCAAATTGCATACCGCCGAGCGCCGTACTTACCGGGAATGACGACATGATGTCGACCTCGTTTTCTTCTACATCTAATTGTGACCGGCTTCCAGCGCATTTCCACCAAATACCTCCACTATTTGCCAGCAAATTTTCAAAGCCTTTTCAGTAGTATATTAAACACAGCTAATAACACGATCAGCGGTGTAGAGTTTGTTAACGGGGGTCGGTGCAGCTGACTGAAGCTACAGAGAGAGCTACGCGGGACGCTGCGGCAGTTAAAATACATCCACAAATTAAATGTCTGAGTGGTGCTTCTGGTCATGTATTCACTGTGCAGGGTCTAACCCGCTTGTTATTATATTTGCCTGGTTCACTGGGTAATTCTAGGGCCCCGATAACTGTTAGCCCAACGAGCTTTAGCATTCGAGGTAGCTGTTAGCTCAACTAGCATTAGCATAGCCCAGTGTTTCTCAATCCTGGTCCTGAGGACCCCCTGCCCTGCATGTTTTAGATGTTACCCCACACCAGCACACCTGATTCAAATGAATGGCTCGTTATCAGGCTCGAGCAGAGCTTGATGACGAACTGATCATTTGAATCAGGTGTGTTGGAGTCGGGTAACATCTAAAACAGGCAGGGCAGGGGGTCCCCAGGACCAGATTTGAGAAACAATGGCATAGCCAATCATTCACAGAACAAAACAAACAAAAACAAGTTACACCACATACACAACGTCAACAGCTGATGGTGCTTGGTGGAAACAACACGTGTAAAAAACAACATCAATAACTTACATTTATACATTGCTACCAGAGGAGAAAATGAGTGCGTTAAGTGTCCACAGCTGCATACTCAAAATCCGGGACGATTTGAGTACATCATCCTGGTACTTTTGCATACTCATTTTTCGCATACTGTTTTTCATTTTGACGTAGTATACTCAAAATTTTGAGTATTTGAGTATGGAAGTATGCGATTTGGGACGCACTCATAGTCTCCCAGTGTCACTGGTCTGTTTTTGAAAGAAACGTTTGAAGCAGATCAGCTATCGCAGCCATATTGAAAGTGAGGGGGACTTTGAGCACAGTTATAGGGCGCCTGTCAGCCACGTGACCTGAGCTGTGCCTCTGGTTGGGCGAGCTTATGATCTCAGTATCCTCTAAACTGCTGTTAGAAAAACTTCACCCCTGTACAGCTTGTGCTGATAGTGAAATTAACAATTCAGAAGGGAGACATTTTTTCACCAGGCTGTAAACACATTATTTCTGCTTTGAAACTGGCTTTTTTAGGCTTTTGGCTTTTTGGCTCGGTTACTTCTGGAACCAGCCTTAGACAGACACTCAAGAAACGGCAGGTTTTAACACAGCATCATCTCAGTTTTTTGGACTGGAGGTTGCTGCTTGTGAGACACACGCACTTTCACAGAAACAGAAAATCATCCCCCTCATTTTTCACAGAGATTCATTGTTGAAAACGTATTGGTCAAGTTTCACTGATTGAATAGTGATCAGGCCAATCACAGTCAGCCATTTGACAAACCTGCGGTTCAGAGAGGGCAGACAGAGAGTGAACAGCTGAGCACTGCAAAGTGACGCGTGAGCCGACCGTTAAAGGGAGACACACTTAAATGTAAGATGCAGATCTTTATTTAACAAGTGATGATAAGTTATGTTCCAAGCACTATCACAGTGGAAGGCTTATTCTTTACAAGCTGATGTAACGTATCCCTTATAAATGTTTTAAATCATCCCTTTCACTTTTGGTTCACACTTTATCTCTTCCCATTGAGCTTTTACTGAGTAAATTAGTTCTAGGTTTGGAGTTGATTAATTTTAAAATAGATTTGGGACATATAATGTGAAAGCTGCTGTATCGTATACAGCAGGAAAGGTGTCAAGTCAGAAAAGGAAATAAATTAAGGTACTGTGTAGTGTTGTCTTGTTGGGCGGCTAAAGAAACATGGATAACCTGCAAAAAAGAAAAGACTGAGCAGTATACACACTTAATGCATTTCTAGATGAATCAGAATACGTATAAACGTTGAATTCACACATCACGCTCACACCACCATGGCACTGTGTATCTGTCCCATATTAAGTACTGAGGAAGTTGGCAACTCTTAATACACCCGACAAGCAACCATTCCAGGACCCTCTTTCCAACACTCTCCTTTGCATCCCCTCTCCCACCATGAGCCTCCATATTCAGCCCCTCATCCCGAGAAAGTCTGAAAACTGAAGCAGATGTGCAGAGGCTAAAAGACGGAGCGTGATATTAGCTGGAGCAGAAGGCTTGTCCTTTTAGAGCCCTGTGAGAATTGATTAGCTCTCCATCCACCTCGATGAATATGGACACAGGAAGAAAGATGGAGTGGGAGGGGGAGGCTGACTTCACTGTAGTTACCTACTGCACTGTGACTTAGTGTCTTTTTTCCTCTTTCTGAAGCACTTTCTGGAACATAAGAGCTTTGCAGCAAGAACAAAGTAGGTCCTAAGATTATTCAACTTGAATTTATACCCAAGTGGTGTTGGCTCTGCTATGGTGCAGGAAACCTTTCCAAATACTAAAAGTATAGGAACATAGAGGAATAAAATTATCGCCTGTCCCTGGAGTAAAATTCACTGCAGCACAGGAGGCAACCCCTGCATTAAAATCCTTGGTTGTTACATTTTTTCCCTTGTGTAATCCTTGTTTAGTTTAAAAACCATGACCCATTCAGCTGGACAAACTGCAAAAAAAACAGAGAGATGCTAATAATCTGTGAGTGTGTCACCATCGCTCATCATTTTTTACTCTGTGCTCCCAGGAGGACAAGCAACACACTAATTATTTATGTAAATGTGATATTTCCATTCGCTTCATGCAGTATTCATTATTTTGACTGTCGAGGTTTCAATTAGTGGGAACAGTCAGAGCTGCCTGTTACAAGGCTCATGAGATTCTGCAAATGGGCTGATCCCAAAGTAATTACTGATGATTTATAAACTTCAACCTACTATGACCCCACATCGGATCAGTTTAGGTATATCATGCTGCTGGTCCACAGTGGAGGAAGACACAGTTATATTAGCATCTGTTATCAACAGTATAATGTGTGTTTTGTATGATAACTGCTGTCATGTTACTGAACAGCAGAAGTGCCTAAAAAGCCCTTTGAATGAACATCTGAATGAGAGAGACCTGATTGGTTAATACTTACAATGTATTACTGAGGTGAGACATTTCTAAGGCCTGTTGTTGTGATGGCGTTTTGTGACCGTGAGTGAGAAGGAAGCACAGTGGACACTGCTGTTTTTTTGAGATGTTGCACAGAGGGTACAGACTGTCTGTGCTCCAGATGGCACATCTCATTTATAAGCATAAACACTGAACACACTGTAAAAACCACTGACTGCATGGGCCCTGCGGAGCACAGACAGCCCATCTGTGACATGTGGGGCACAGATAGCCAGTCTGTGCTGTTGAGCACATATAGTCTCTGTACGAGACATGTACAGCACAGACAGTGGGTTCATGCAGTGAAGCACAGACAGCCTGTTATTCACCCCCGTCATTCAGCTATGACGTTTGAGAGCCAGAAACTCGGTTTCCTGGTGTTTGTGTATACATACACACACACACACACACACACACACACACACACACACACACACACACACACACACATATATATAAATATATATGTATATGTGTGTGTGTGTGTGTGTGTGTGTGTGTGTGTGTGTGTGTGTGTGTGTGTGTATATATATATATGTGTGTAAACATATACACGATGAGCTCACCCTGACTTTCTTTGACCTCATATCTTCTTTATGTAATGAAGGCACTATGATGTCAGCACTGGGTTTACAACAAATTTCCCCATGGGGAAAATAAAGTAAATTCTCTTGTATTCTATACTGTTCGTTAATGCTCACCAATGACTTCTTACTGACTATGAATACATTTAACTGGTAGTGTTCATTTTTTTTAGCAAATTAGTAAATTCAATCCTTTAAACTTGGTTCCATGATGTGATTTTTTACATTGAAGCAAAGGCTGTTACCTAAAAACTGCTGCAGCTTATTCAGAATGAGATGACACTGTTGAAAAAAACTGCTGGACATCTGCCTTTAGATGTGCTGTGAAATGGATCGAAAGTACAAGTCTGTACATGTCACACTTTTTATCAAGCCAAGTGTAAGTTTGATGGCTTCAAATCATGAGTACCTGAGGTTGCAATGGCTGTTTCTATGGAGACAAGACACTTACGGGACAGTTGTCATGGAGACAGGCTGGGTTGGGGTCAGTCTGGAGCCAGGTTGTGAGGCCATTGATTGTTCAGTTAAGTTCTGCTGAGGTGCTGTGTTTGTAAGCAAAGGCATGAAGTGACACAAACAAGACAGTTATAGAGCTATTATTGTAACTACTATTTATAACTGTGTGACCTAAAAATATGCACAAGTCGTTACCTTCAGCTGAGGTGGGCCTCTCAATTAGCTGCCCTTATTTTGCTACATGTGTGTGAGATCCCAAATCTAAAGAAAAAAAGAAACAGGACAAGTTAGGTTAGGGCTAGGTCTAGAATTACCAACCCCTACCATCCCACATTTGGTACCCTTCTAGTGGGGTGCCAGACATACCAATCTGACCCCAGAAGGTGGAGCCAGAAAGACTGCAGTCCATTGGTAGAAGACGGCACTAATAAAAAAACAACACGTAACCCTGCCATATTCAAATATCTCCACTTTGTGAAGACAACTTTCTTTCTGTTTGTAAAATAGCATCTTGAAAATTGCTGTCAAAACAGAACTGTGTCATGTTTTTCTTTGTTGGATTTATTACTGGGGTACACTGTGTCGTGCTGCTGTAGCGTTATGCTATTAAGTAGCTGGCGCAGGTATCAGTATCCAGCTTACACACCACCTACCAAGAAGGGCACAGTTGGCTGTGGAAACACAAACAGGACCAGGCTTCAGATCAGATCCATACCCAGACTGTACTGATCCAAACAGGACTGCTTGGTGGAAACGGGGCTTTACAGCTACAGGGTGCCAGTATGGTGAGCCATGCCTCTGGTTGGGAAAACTTGTGATTATACCTCTTTGATCGTTTGAGTTTAGTAATGCACTTTTTGAGTCAGTATATCTTGTTGAAAACGTGGAACTTAAAGGGCAACATCTGGTTTGGGAAAATGAAGCCTATGCGGTAGTGCTTAAAGTGGCTGTTCATCGAGGATCAGCTTGAGGCTGGCTGCAGAATGACCAGAAACCACGTACACACCAGCCAAAAAACAGACTTTTACAGCATTAAAAACATATTTACACCCTGGTTCAAAGAATGGCTTTGGTCTGAAATGCTGATTTCACCAACGGCACAAACTGTACGAAGGGTGAATTCTTTTCTAACTCACAGTTTTGAAGTTATTAGGATATCTTTTGATTGTCCAATCAGAAGCACAGCTCAGGTCACGGTATTGACGGATGCCCTATTGCTGTTAGAAAGGAAGCTCACAGCCGATGTAATATCAAAAGTGGCTGCATATGCAGATTGGCTTCATTTCACTGTGTAAGGAGCTGACAGTGGTTTCTGTCCTGGAACAACAGATAAATTAATAAATTAATGAAACATTGAATTCCTTTTGTTGGGAGGGGGGCGTTATAGGGTTAAAGCTTTGTAACCCTTGTTTTTAAAGAGCGAAAGTGAAAGGGCTAATATCTTCTTACATACTACATTAAGAAAAAGAAAGCAGTGTGGGTCCTTAAAGAAATGAGCAATTAATAGTCATTTTCTTAACTAGACAGACGTAGTAGTTCCACCCATGACTCTGACTTTAAAGAGAAGGTCTGAGAGGAGTATAGAAGAGCACTTTAAAAGGTAACATTTAGAGTAAGTCCATGTTCACAGAAAATGTGGAGGAAACCAGGCTTGCATGTCTACTTCTTGACTCTGGCAGCGTTCTGCTGGTAGTTCCAGATGTCACCTCAGAGAGTAACAGGTTTGAGGCTGTTTAGGAGGATTCAAATGATCCCCGATCACTGTGTCTGCTCCCTCTCTGTTTACTCCCATCATGGTCTGAAGTGATTCCAGAAAACAGTTTTAATTGGCTCTACTGCAGGTGGAGATGCTGTAAGTTACAGCTCTCCCACGAGGACTTCTTTGAATGTGTGTGTGTGTGTGTGTGTGTGTGTGTGTGTGTGTGTGTGTGTGTGTGTGTGTTTACGGCTGTTGAAAGAAGAAGGGAGGATTCATTAAACCTCCTGTCGTATCTGTCCTAATACTACGAGCCACTCTCATTAGCACTTTTTAATTTCAGGCTTTTACTAGACAAGACATTTGGCTCATTGACAACTCTATGTGTGGAACAACGCACACAAACACTGCTGCTCTCCATCTAAAATCCTGTTCTGTCCACTTTTTTCCTCAGAATCTGAGGAAATTGTTTTGTGCTTGTGAGTTCTCCACACGCTTTTCATCGACTCCTCATCAGACTCCTCTCATCTCGTCCTCCTCGCCTCTCTTTCCTCTCATCTCCCCTTCTTTCATCTCCATTCTGTTGTCTTCTCCCACCCCGAGCCCTCACTGCCTCCCCCACCCCACCTCCTCATGCTCTTCTTTCTTCATGAAGATTAAGGTGAGGCGGATCATGGGGTGGAGGAAGGCAATTCAGTCTGTACACAATAACGTGTGGGCAGGATGAGGAGAGAGGAAGAGGAGACAGACTGATGAAGGAGAATGGGTAATAAAAAAAATAAATTGGAAAGAAAGGACAAGTAACAAGGGGAGGAAGAGGAGAATGGGTGAGAGACAGGGGGTGGGGCAGAGGAGGACAGGAAGGGGAGTCAGCGCTGAGTGAAAGATGAAACAAAGCTCATGGTGTGGAAAACATGGAGTGTGTGTGACAAATGCAAAAGTACAAATACAATAAAAACAAATAAAAAAGCCCACATTATAACCACTGTGACTTCTCAAGCTGTAGCTTTCATGTGAAAAACTGATCTTTCACCACAATCAGAGCAAAGCAAAACTTAAAACAGAGGGATATTTCTCAAAACCTTGTTCAACTGACGGTCAACTACAAAGTCTTCACTCTTGTGTTGTCTTTCTGAGAATTAGTATCAAACCTTGTTCACATGATTGGTTTCTGAGTCATTAGAGAGTGTTTGTAGGGAAGATTCTCTCCGGTCCCTAACTGACCATGTAAAACTTGTGGTCCAACATTAAAGAGGGGGTATTATGCTTACTCATATTTGAACAGGGATATAAAGTAATGGTGTCAGACATTAAAATAAAACACACACATTTTCACATAGGTTTGTTGTAGAAATCCCTGAATGTTTCTGTAAACTGATCAAAACGCTCTGCTCTAAAAATAGCAGGAGGACTTAAGGAAAGATGATCTATTCACGTAACGATCATCCACAAATCTGACCAATCAGAGGGAAGCGGGTTTCCAGAGTGGGCAGTTTTAAACCTAGAGCACTAAAATTGGGCGATTTTCACAATTTTTCTCACATCCTCCACTGAACAAGGCCCACATGTCCAAGGAATAGGTGGAGCAATGAAAATCCCAGCAAGAATTTTTTTGTATTCAACATATAACCAGTTATATGTGTGTTGGCCATGATGAGATGGGGGGGGGGTTCTTGTTTTTTACAGTGTACTCTGTAATTTTGATTTAATGTTACTATTTCCTCGAAATTTCTATCCTTTTTTTGTTCTGTATGTTTATACTTAAGTGCTTACATATGCATCCATGTAAAAAAAAAAGAAAAAAAAAAAAAAAAAGGAAAAGGTCATTCATATTTCTATAAATAGAGATGTAATATTATTGTAAATTATTATTGTCTTTTCAATAGAAACTATTTTGGGGAAAAAATAAAGAAAATCCCAGCACGATTATTGTTATTCATTTATTTTTTTAAAGGATTTTTTACTAATGACTCCCCAATTTTTCCCTTATCTTAGATACTTACTTTTTGGTCAGCTCATGATACTTTTTGAAGTTGTTGTACTTCAATATATTTTGAATAGAAGTGGTTTTTTTTTCTTTTTTCTTTTTTCTTTTTTGGTTATTTGATATTGGGTAACTATACCCAACGCTAGTGATGGTGTTACTATTTAGTGTTCTAGGGTTCAAAGAGACAAGCAGCTTTAACAAAGTGCTTCAGACAGAGGTTTAAATAAGGATTTTCTTTAACACTTGAAAAATAGGGGTTTATTTACTCTGTAAATCACATAGAGCTAATACAGGAGCTCATGAAGGACAGAATAATAACAATAAAGAAGGCATAACGCCCCCTCTTTAACTTCCAGTTTACAGACAGATTCATAATTGAATATGCAGAGGTTTGGCAATCTGCTCACATTAAGTAGGAACATCCATTGTTATTTTATATCCATGTTAAAAATATAGGAAAGTACAATACCTGCCATCATTGTGTTTCTGGTGCACTTCTAGTGTCTTCTCTTGTTTTTCTGTACCTCTGTAAAGAATCCAGATATCAGAAAGTCTATGGTCAGTAGCAGGAAATAGGCAGAACTAACATCCAGTGACTGATCATTCATTTCTCTGAAGTTAAGTCTCAGGGGAGATGTTAATGGACGTCTCCACCATGGTATGAAAGATAATTCTCTGTGTAGAGTGAGGTCCCTGTATGAATGACATACATGGCAGGTTTAATGATTACAAGTTATACCTGTCCCTGTGGGCAGCAGGCTGCACCTGAGTGTGTGTTACTGAGGTCAGTGTGTAAGCACCCCTGTGCTTTCACAGGTCAAGTCTTGCTTACGCACATACAGGATATCACACTCATCGGCACATCATCAAGTGGTTCAACCCCCGATAACAAGTGCCTTTATTGATCTCTAGAGCCTTGTTTCCTTGGTAACCAATGTTGGAAATGTTTAAGAAGTAAAGTTAGCCTCATGGAGCGCAGAAAGGAGCAAAGTGAGACAGCTATCCGTCAAGAAAAATCAAGGTGAGAAAGAAAGTCACAGAGAGGAAGGAAGAGATGGTGAAAAGTGATGTGGAACGAGTGAAAAAGGCGAGCTGTAGGGGTGTAATAGAATTGGAGTTGGAGAACAGACAGACGAGAGAAAGATCTTTCTCACGGTTCCCATCAAAGTCTGGGGGAGGGAAGGAACTGATAAGCGTTACATGATTTCATCTTATCATCCAGCTCCTCAGTGTTAATTAGTAGCTGAAACTCTTCACTTCAGTTTAGTGAAGTCTGTCTTCCTCTCAAAGAATCTGCTCTGCTCTGACTGAGCTGCTGCGTTTCAGCCTCGCGTTTACATAGAAACAGCGTTTCAGCTGATGTAAAACGCAAACTTGTGGAAACATCATATACAACAGTTCAGCTGTACCGTTGTTATGATCGTCGTGGTCTGCCATGCTGTGCTTGTGCTGCTGAATCTGCTGACTGTCTTTAACAAAATGAGCATCTGTTGCTCCACTTCTGCTCTAAGTATTCACCAATACACCGGATGATCGGCCCAACTCTACTTCAGACAGTTATAGCACCAACTACAGGCCTGGCATGCCTACTACCGCGTTTTTTAGCCCCTCAGCGTTACCATGTTACCATGCATTTTTTTGCTGCGTTTTCACTGCATTTTCAGATGAAACATCGTGTAAACAGGGCCTCAGTCATGATGGGTTAGCAAACATCTTCCTTGTGCACAGGATTTGACGCTAACACCCACCAACCCGCCAAATGCGGGTGAATTCCAGCTGTAGCGAGTAACACCGTCACTCCTACCAGCCACTTTGGCAGGTTGAATTATTTAATTGTAGTTTTCTGAAACGGCATTTGAAATATTAAACCTACTGCAGTTTGAGACTACAACACTACCACTACAACTCCCAGTGCTAGCTCTTTGGTCCATTTGTGAAGTCTACTGCTGATGTAACTGCTGTCAAGCGCCCAGACGCGCTCGTCTCCAGGTGTTTTGGTGCCTGATAACGTGACTAAAAAGTTCACTCGCATCTCTTTTGCTCTCCAACAGATTCTGGATTTGAAGTCACAAACTAGCGCCAAAACTCCCATAACTTTTTTAAAAGTGAGGATGTTTATCAGATGGAGCTCATTCAATCTCAAACTGCACCGATCTTACCAGCAACACTCACCTAGAGCAAGGGGTGGAGGGAAGACGTCGAAAAACACATGTAGAGAAGAGAAACTGGTCACAAATATGAGGAGCTGAAGTAGCAAAATTTAAACCTCCTGAGATACAAACATTTATCAAAGTTTTATTTAGAAAGTTCACCCTGGAAATACTGTAAACAAACCAAATCATTCTAAATAAATGAAACTTATCATCCGAGATGACTCATATATGTTGTTTTTGTCTTCATGACACATTTTTTTTGACTAATAAAACTTAAAAAAAATGCATGATTATACTCCGGAGTGACTTATAGTTCAGAAAGTATGCTACTTAGTTTATCTCTGAAAAATTACTGTTGTATATAAATATTTGAGCAGACAATGTTTCCAGCTAGATTTTTCATTTTAGTTCTTATCTTTTCAATTAAACTTCAACCTTCACAACTTTCATTAAATGCAATACTAAACTCCTCCTTTTATAACTTTGTTTTAATAGTCTGCATATTTTCATATTCAAGGAGCACAACCATTTCAGAGCTGAATACCTGATTTATGTAGTCTTTATTTCAGTGTGCACAGGGTCATTTACATTTAAAAAGGTTCTAAATCTGTTTCAAGGAAACTTTATCATGTCATTTTCTGCTTTAATAGTATTAAACATAATTATCCAAGATCAAAATTGTGGCTAGTGAAAATGCTAAGTGGCTAGTAACTCTGAGAAACTACTAGCCACAGTGGCTGGTGAGCACAAAAAATAATGTCAAGCCCTGCTTGTGCATACAGTAAGTTTTTCTGCAGCTAACGTGCTCACTGACCAAGAAGTGCATTAAGGTTTTAATAACCTTAACACTTATCCTCACATAACTGCATCAGCTCCCACCTTAGAGATCAGATATCACTGCAAGCTTGGGCTGTCAGTTCCTGCAGAGCCTCTCCACCTCTGGAAAGGTGTTTTTATGGAGACGTATGTTAGTAACAGCCCAGCAGAGGACATGCAGTGTGTTAGGAGTGTTTGTACTTTGACTAAACACTGCTGTTTAGAGTCTGATGTGTTACAGTGTTGTTCTGTTTATATCTGGGTCTACATGTGAGTGATGATTCCACCACTGACTGACTGACTGACTGACTGCACCATCAGTGTCCCCTGTATCCATTAATGATGTTTACATGAATAATTTGTGTGTGTGAGTGTGTATGTGTGTGATAGTGATGAAGAAAGAGAGAGTGTGTTGTGTTGTTGGGAGGGTGTGTGTTGACTGATGAGGTTACACCCAAAGCATGAATTATGCAGAGGACTGTTGGAGTGAGAAAAGGAGAGTCAGTGTGCCAGTTAGAGAAAGGAAAGGGGGAAGGAGGGAGAGGTGGATGGGTTAGTGGATGAAAGGAGAGAAGAAAGTGCAACTCTGCTGAAGGAGTGCATATCAACACACTCCAAGAACATTAGCCTGAGTCATTTTTCAGGTATTCCGGAAAAGGCAAATATTACAAATATGGTGTTAATCATTAATTTCAAAATAACAGACCACAGTAGTATTGGTTACGTTGTTTTTTCTTGTTTTCATCCCACTGTAGAAGGAGATTTTACCAGAGCATCATAAAGCGATGATTCAGGCCAAAAAAAGGGGTTAAAGTTGTTAGGGCAGGAATTAAAATGTATTGATACAGAGAGCACAGTAGGGTTGCACGATATACTGATACTAAGAAAGTATCGACACTCCCTGTTTTCAAAAAGCAAACAATACGACGTGTTTTGAGGATTGATACTCCAAGGCCTTTTTTCTTTTTGCAACTTGTGAGTCTGCAGCCACTGAGCTGGGTCCTCTCTCCTCTCTGAGAAGTGGGCAGAGACTTGCTCTGTGTCTAAAGTGTGTGTGTTATTGTGAAGTTAGACAGTGAGCCAGTATTAGCTACAGGTGTGGATGCTTGGCCGTTTTCAGCCCGACAAAGTTGTTAACGTTCATCTTAATAGAGATTGACCGATATGGATTTTTTGGGGCTGATACTGATTATTTGTGGTCAAGGAGGCTGATAACCGATATTTAAAGCCGATTTTAATTTGCAGTCAAAGTGCAAATACAACGCAACACTTATCTTCAATCAAATTTCCTTTACGCATGAGTTTGCTAAACAGCTCCCAGCCTTGGCAGCATGTTTTATTAAGTTAAATCAAAACTTTAAAAAATAATAGCTAAAGTTTTCCACAGCAAATAAAGTTTTCCAAAATTTCAATGTAGCTGCAATAACTGTAATAACTGCACTGCTGATTGGCTGTTTCTCAAGCCGTGGCTCTGCTTATAACCAATCAGATGGTACTGTGGGACTGAGTAGTGACTGCAGACAGCAGAGCAGCTGAATTATAGTAACGCAGTTTTAAATTTGTTTCTTATCGGCCTTTGGATGAAAAAAAAAGGCAGACGCCGGTATGCTTAAAAATGCCCGGATAATCAGCCCGGCCGATAATCAGTCCATCCTTAGATCTTAATCATCCGATCTCGCCCTGACTAGCTCACAGTTTGATTTCTTAAGCTGCATGTCAACATACTGACTTGTAACTGAGTTACAGACATGGCTTCAAGTTCCAGTGCTCCTGTGCAGCTTGTCAAAAAAGCCGGTGCACGGAGCATGTCTTTTGTAAGCCAATAGACCTATCAAATTACGTCTATAAAGCTTGCTACTGACACACACAGAGGAAACACTACAAACATGAGGAAGCACCTCATTGTTCAGCATCCGCACCTCCTGAAAGAGCAAGAGTGACAGATTCAAACGACGTGCCCAAACACAAAGGTCAAACAAGTTTCAATTACTTTGTGACAGCAAACTAGTTCATCACCACTTGTAGTTGATACAACAAATGATCAGCATCACATGAGCTGTGTGGAGCACACGCTGCCCTGAGTCACAGAGCTGTGTGGTGTTGAACCAGTTAAAATAAGTGACAAGTAGTTTTTTAATGTTAACAGTGATAGAAACATAAAGGAGACACTAAAGCTTTGCATATGTCAAAGAGCTTAAATAACACGATTGGATTTTTTTTTAGAGTTTTCATGTTGCTATTCAGAGATACAGACAGATGAAAATCAGCATCGACTCACTTGAGGCAGCCTTCCCTTCGAGCTGCTTATTCTATTCATTTTCTGATGTTTCAGGTTTTGTCATGGTATGGTTAAAGTATCGGTATCAAGATATTTTAGGGAGGTATCGTATTGAATCATATTTTTGGTATGGTGACAACACTAGAGCTCAGTCTATTTTACAGCGAATGGTTCCCCCCTCTCTCTGTCTTTCCCGCTCCCTGCATCTCTCCCGTCTTCCCCCATAAATTTCACATCTTTTTCTCATTCTTGCCGTTCTCCACACACAAAGATCTCTGTCCTCTGTCTTCTCCTTCCATCCCAGCTCTTTCTCTGGAGGCTGGCGATGCTGGCGATGCTGGCCTGGTATCTGAGGAGTCTGTATGTTTGCGATGCCCATTAGTGGACTCGCCTTCTGTTTAGAAACAAACTCAGGCACCCTGCCTGCTGTCAGCCACACTTCCAACAGTCAGAGCGTTTCCAATTAACAGAACATTTGGTAATGTATGATCTCTTTCTATTTATAGGCGAGCTGTGTTTAACACTGACAGGAAACACACACTTCTCCATACTGACAAACTCAGACAGTTGTTTTTATTCTTTATTTGAGATTGTCACAGTGATTGCAGGGTTAAGATTTTCCATTGCACTGATTTTATTCTAAAAAAGATCACCAGCCTGTGGTAGTTGAAATTAATGTACAGATTGGAGTTTGATGGGCTTTGATGGGCTGATGGGAAGAGCTACACAGACAAACTGGAACCTCACTTGAAACCAAGGGGCATGACAAATTTTCTGCATCATCAATATTGTTATCAGAAATCCAATCCCTTGCTACTTCATGTAAATATTAACCATGTTTTGAACTGTTGGTTGTATTTTAAAATCACTCATTATGAGCAAGCTAATGCTGCTATAGCTACAGCTAAAGCTAATCATAGCTACAGCAATGTCAGACCAGGGTCAAAAATTTACAGCGAACAGACTTCACTACAATGATCTACATTTCATGAATGATCAGACAGCTGAGCTGCATTCAGGAGCTGGATTAGCAACAAAAGCTATGATATGCTAACGTTACAGTGTTCAGACCCTGCATAATATAGCTTCTGAATACCGTAACATTTGCTTGATGTTTGTTTTTGGTAGCTGAGTTGTCTTCATCACTCATGTAATCCAGGAGATGGTAGTGAAGTCTGTTTGCTGTGAATGTGTCACCCTAAATGTGACATCAGTTTATCATCAGTTTTTTAAAAATGTGTACGGTTTGGAAGTAAATAAACAGTCGCTCTGTTTACAGCAGCCAGCAACTAGGGTTGATGACGTAGTGGGGATCAAGTGGCTTCTTGTTTCTGAGGGGCACGTTGTCACCCTTTGTTGCCAACCTTTCCCTTGGCCCTCAAAACAGAGGGGGGGGGGGTAGACCAAGATGGAGAGGAAAGAGTGACAATTGGGATTGGCCCTAGGGGGCTTCCCTACCCCCCTTGGTTAGAGGAAAGCAGAATACAGCTGTTAATGTGGACCTACTCTCTGTTGGTATTCAGGGTACCTACACCGATACGATTATACTGTTTTAAATAAAATACATGCCTCAGGGTAAAGTGAAACAGTGGAACAGTTTTTTTTGGTGCAAGATTCTGTACTTCCCTCTTAACCTTAAAAGCCATCCAACTTGTGTTCATCTCAATACATGCTGTGGGGATTATATTGTTTTTGTGCTGTCAATGGACTCAGTTTTATTTCAGAAGTTAGACCAAGTTTCCATTTAACAAAGACTTGAAATCAACTAAGACTAAAAAAGTTTAATGTCAGTACTGGCCCATTTATTATTTACAATTACAATATGCTTGATGGTTTATTAGTCAGGTTATTACTTTCCTTTTTTTCTTATCATTGAATAACGTTTTTGGACTTTGATGAACCTGTCTGTGAAACTTAAAATCTCTAAGCTCTCTTTTCTTACCCTATTAAGTTCTGTTGTGGTGTGGTTACAGCAGACTTAGATCCCAAATCGTCTCGTACTGACACTCATGTCCCTGACTATCCTTTCTGTATGTGGAGTGGTGAGTTGTTGAGATTAGTTAAGAATCAAAAATCAAGCCTAATCAATTTTCCTCACATTCACTCTCCCCTTTATGCCTGATGGTAATCTTCAATTTAAAATGAGATTCTCAGTGCCTAAATAGGTGATTTATAGATGCTCTTTATCAGTTACCCTATCCAGATTGGACAGGACTGGATTGATTTGCGACACATCAAAATCCCCACAACAGCACCACTCCCGTAAAGTTTAGTAGTGAAAAGAGAGATCTGTTTTTCTCTGCTGAGAAACAAAATTCTTGGATTAATTTTGTAGTGATGGTAGACACTGGAACTGAACTGGCAAAATGGTAAAGGAGGTCAGAGCAGAAGAAAGTTAGATTAAACAAGAGAGTGATCCAGCCTGAGCTAAAGGCTAACACAGGAGCTTATCTGTTTGTGCTAATGTTGATTCCAACCCACAGTCAGCAGTTATTTTGCAGTGGTCTGTTCAAACTTGAGTGTCTATCATTACAATGAAGAGTGAGGTTTCGTTAGCTCTTGCTAATGACTGGCAGGACATAACCAGTATTCACTAATGTTACACATTACAGACATGTCTTTGAGCACCGGACTGTGAGGGACTCTAAACAGTCTGCTCACCTTCCGGACACTTAACTACAAACTGAGTTGACAAAGTTTGATTGTTGTCACCTTTAAAAAAATAGCTCTACATTACTAAAAAAAATGAATACATTACCTTGTTGCTTTGGAAAAAGTTGTCGTGAATGAAGAAAACACAGTGGGGGTTGATGCTCTTGGGTAACAGAGTCCTTTTCCTGGGAAATAATGCTGTCCACCGATAAATCAGCTGTGCCCTTGTTTTGTCAAAATATATAATTTTACATAATAAAAAAATAATAATTAAAAAAAATAATTTACTGAATAGATACTTACCTTGTGTACAGTGTGTGCCTATAGAGAAATGAGTGAATAAAACTCAAGCAATTCTTTTGAACCAGGCTGGAAACATCCTTGGTTTTACTGTAGATATTGACTTTTTTTGTCCTGGTTTGTCCATGTTTTCTTGTGTTTCTGAAACTAGTCTCAAAAGGACGCTCAGTGAACTGTAGTTTTTAGCACTTCTGCATTGACTTCATATTTTTAGACTTGCGGTTGCTGCTTGTGTAAATTTAGCATAGCACAGTAAAGTGCTGTGTATGATGAGGGAGTCTTTGTCCTGTGGCATTTGCCATACATATAGCATCCAACTACCAAATATAGGCAGAGAAGGCCAATCATATTTCAGAGGAGGATTGAAAGAGAAAGGGAGAATGCACACGCTCAGGTTAGAGTTCTGCTAATGGACTGGTAGATATCTCTGGAGTAGTAGCAGCGGGTGGTCAGTCATAAGACTACACCATTAGTTCCCCACTCTCACATGTGCACACACACACACACACACACACACACACACACACACACACACACACACACACACACACACACACACACACACACACACACACACACACACACACACACACACACACACCAAACACAGAGGGTCACTGAGATGCTAACCTGAATTGAAGGAGAGAAAGAAAAAAATAAACGGAGTCACAAACATTGAAAATGAAACTGGTTTTCACTAGAATCTGTCACAGCTCAGATATGGTTTCCTGCATACTGCTAAAATGGTGTTGCTTGGAGACATATTGACTTGGGTTGCTAGGATACCATTTTAATTGGTGGGTATATATGAAGCCAAGTAAGAGCTGTGAGGGGTTTGCGATATAGCGGGCCAGCACATCAAACCTCTTTCATCCAGGCTCTTAGACCCACAGCAGAGACCTTAGAAATAAAAGTGAAGCTTCAAAATGAAAGAAACACCACAATTTAAAACTGGCACAACCTCTTATGGCAGAGGGCCCAGACTTTTATTAGTTACCAGGACCAAACAACAACTAATAAATAAAAGCACATCCTGATTGGCTGAGGGGATGTGTATTATTGCCTGAAGCTCTTCAAAGACCAGCTGGAAACCAGACTATGAAGAAAAACCTGTGATTTCTCGTCTCTTTCTCCTCAACTGAACCTCCCGATCATTCTCCCAACCACCCATTCTTCATAGGCTTTTTCTCCTCTGCAAGCATGTTAGTGTATGATATCTCCTTTAGCAGGGGAGTGGAAGGGTGCACAAAGGCAACTTCTGCTCTTTACAACTTCCCCACAAGCAGAAGAACGTTTGACAAACTGTGTGTCTTTATGCTTCTTTCATACCTGTGATTTAATCCTGATCATATTCTATGACCAATGCCCTCACGATGTCACCTGAAGAAACACTGAGAAGGATTAGGAGTCTCCTTTTCAGGTCAATCCTATCCACTTAATTAGATTGCTGTGCATCTAAAATGACACAACTTTAACCAGAAATGCGTGAAAATTTGTTGTCTGCTGTTTGTAAAATGAATGTTTCCCAAGTGCAAAATTGTAAAACCAAAAAAGGAATAACAGCAAGAAAATATACTAAACCAGGAAATAGTCGCTAGAATCAATATATATAAATACTTAAAACAATAGAAATAAATAAAACTGTTCAAAAAAAGACAAAGGAGACCACACAACTCACGCAGTGTTAAAAGCTAAAGAATAGAAATGGGTCTTAAGACGAGACTTCAAACACTCCACTCTGTGGGCTGTTCTGACATGAGGAGGCAGAGTGTTCAGGGCTGACCACAGATAACGCTGGTCCACCCTTCCTGGTTTTAAGGAGACTTGGACACCACAAGCTGGAGATGGCCCTAGGACCTCAGAGCACGCACTGGCGTACAGATTTGGATGAGGTTTGAGATGCACTGTGGAGCCAGACGCTTTAAAAACAAACCATAAAATCTTAAAATGTTATCCCTCTGTTAAAATTTGTGCTGCAGAGCTCTGGACTAACTGTAAGCGTGAAGGTGCATTCTGGGAGATTCCAGTATAAAGTGCATCACAGTAGTCCAGGCATGAAGAAATAAAAGTGTGCATGATTTGCTCTCTTTTCAAGAAAGACCTGAGAGGGGCAGCAGTAGCAAAACAATACAAAGTTGGAGAAGAGCAAACAGACTAACTGGAAAATAAAAAAAAATAGTTTAAGAAGAGATGACAGAGACTCCACAGAACCAGATTAGCAGAGAGGGAAAATCGTTTTGCTTAAAATTTAATTGGGGAACATGTTGCTTCTCCATTATGTGGTGTAAAAATAATGTTGTTACACGAAGAAAATGTTCCAGATCTGCGCCTCGTTCTATCAAAGAAAAGATTTTTACTGAGCCCATTACAAAATAAATCGTATTTCTGTTATCTGTAGAAGCAGCTGGACAAACTGTGATTAGCTGCAGCCTTCAAACTGATGGCTCCTTGGTTTGTTTCCTGCAACGAGCTGGCCATAAACTGTCAAGAAGCCCGTGAATCACAACATGCAGTAAACCTGGATCCAAAAGGGCTGATGCAGGATAACAAATCCAGAGTGTTGTTAACATGCCTGTGTTGTGGTCTGCAGCACAGACTGTATAATGCATGGACAGCGTGGCTCTGCCTTTTACCATTGTTCAGTTTTAAAAAACATGATTCCCCTGTCAGAGGTGCTGCCATTAGAGTCTGAGCAGTAAAGACTTTAAGTGAAGCCAGAGTACAAATAGAAGTTGTTGTTTTTTTCTTCTTTGGAAAGTATAGCCTACACTGTTGAATTTAATGTATTGACTTTACTTGAAGAAATGTAGGAAACCGATTGCCTCGAAGTTGTCAAGTAAAATAGATCATAAATTTTAAGTTGTTCAAGCTGAAAAGAACTGTTTAGACAACTCATGTCATGGCAGAAACCTTGAGTGTAGTTAACACAAAATCATTTATTAGGTGAACTGTAAGATCTCAATTCAGATAGTAATTTTCTGGTGTGATGGTGTTTTGTAACCGTGAGTGAGGAGGGAACACATGTATATGAGACCCTGCTGTTCTTTGACATGTTACACAGAGGATACAGGCTGTCTGTGTTCTAAATGGCACAGACCAGGCGTTTATGCTCCATGTCAATGACCTCCTCTCTTTTCCTTATAAACCCTGACCCATCAACACATCTCATTTGTTAGCATCAACACTAAGCACACTGTAAAAATCATTGAGTACATGGGCCAATGCCATGTGGAGCACAGAGAGCTTGTCCGAGCAGTGGAGCACAGACAGCCTGTGCCCCCCACAGTGAACAGCAGCGTCTCATATCCATTGTGTTTCCTCTCTACTCACGGTAACAAAACACCATCACAACATTTAAACATAACAGGATTTTACCATTGGCATTTGCAAACAAATCTATAGTAACTTGTGATGCTGTACTGGAGAAAACTCTGTTTTCAAGGGCAAAGCTTTTCCTGAAACTCTAAAAATGCCCAAAATGCACCTGCTCGCTGAAACGTGGGGATGTAAGTGTGTTGTATTCCCACCCTCACCCAAATACCTTTATTGTCAAGATAACATGCATTTCTGATTTATGTGGACATAGGTTTTTAAGTTTAAACATATTTTGTTTTTGAGAAGATGCCAACTTATAATTATGTGTTATCACAACAATTTCAGTAATCTTTGTCATACTGACTTAAAATGATATGTTATAACAACAAATGCATTTCACAGTGTAATCTCATCTTGGCTCTCCTTCCTCACGTATTTTACTATTCCCGAAAACACTACACAAGAACAGCAGCCGTCAGTCATTGTTTCACATGACGTAAAACCCTTTTTTTACTTATAATCGGGAATGAAAAATATTTTTTTCCCCAAAAAATAAGAGGACTTGAACACAATGCAGCTCAACATATCCTACCACAACATCAGGATGTGAGAAACATTTCTACAAGGTGTGTTTATTTTTAGAAGTTTGACCACAGGTGGTCTGGAATGACTGGGGAGACAGAGTTTTTGACTTTAACTGAAGACAGCCACCAGGGGGTGCAGTTTTTGTGGTGACCTCACTTCGAGCCAAGCGAGATAATGTCCATTTTCTTTTACAGTCTGTGGTTTGCACTATAACTGACATGCTTCATGCATACATTAGTGTTTTAAACCTGTTTGTTACCAAGCTGTCTCACTGAGCATCCAGCTGTATAAGATAATTCTGATTGGTCAAAACCCCCTTGACCACGGTTTTTGACTTTCACTAGCAGGAGTAACACCAGAGGAAGACTGCTCACATGTCATATTATAATTTGAGGTAAAACTGTTAGCTCCTGTTAGCATCATATCGGTCTACACTGTATCTAAAGTTTCTGTTAGCATGCTAATTCAGCAGGCTTATCAACATGGATCCTGTTCAACAATCCTAGCGACAGCAGTGGGGCAAATGAAAGAAAGTTACTGGTTTCTATAAAGGAACTTAAACTGAGCGAGGTGATAGTAGCAACAGAGTCCAATTGTTTCTCTATTCAGCATATCAACAGCAAAATTTCAAACCTTCAAAACTTTATTTACCCATAAGAATGCTAACACTTTCAGAGGCATGGTATCCCAGAGTTCTCCTTCCCTTATGCCTCATCTTTGAGCCGCTTGAGGGGACTTGATTTCTCTCCTGTTGAGACCGATCAAGCTCCTCCAGGCTGAGCCCAGGGATAAAGGAAATGACTGGTGAAGCCCTAACATTTAAATCCTCTCTGCTCTCAGTGTGACTGACAGACACTCAGCAGCAACTCTTGAAAGACGTATCTCGCATGACACTCCAGCCCTTGTCTGTAAACAGTGGGATGTTTATTGTAAGAGTATTTAGCCTGTGGCCTTATTCATTATGCCTGATTAAGGGTTAAACATGTCGCAGAGAGCCGCTCTCACGCAGCACCCTGTCATTACAGATTGGTGGCTAAAGGCTCTTATATCGACCCCTTTACTCCCAGTTTATCAAAGTAAACAATGCCTTTGCAGTCTGATGCTATTGGTTATATTGTTCAACAGGAGAAAGGCTTTATAATTGTGTCAGAGAAATGACAAACGGCACTTAGAAGAAGACACCGTCTCAGGGATTGTCTTTGAAGAATGAAGGTCTGTTACATTTACAAGACACTTTGGATGGAAAGGTTGTGATTTCAGTCAGATTTGACAACTGTAACTAATACTTTCTTATTCTTCCAGCCAGAGCTGACTCGTGGAACATTCTTATAAAATATAAATTTGTAACACAAAGAGTAAGCCATCCTCTCCAAAGCAGGGGTGTCAACCTCTACAAAATGGTCACCTCAGCGTAATGGTTGCCTTCAAAGGCCAGATGTAGCTTTAAGACAGTATAAATATAACTTCATGTAATGTAATGTAAAATAAATGTTACTACTCATTGTGAAATAACAGTTTATTTATAATTCTTAGACTTACAAAATATTATGTATTTGTT
The DNA here is from genome assembly GCF_033239565.1 of Halichoeres trimaculatus. Lineage (NCBI taxonomy): Eukaryota > Metazoa > Chordata > Actinopteri > Labriformes > Labridae > Halichoeres > Halichoeres trimaculatus. The sequence continues at coordinate 6,936,344 of NW_027437187.1, read as the reverse complement.
TGCACACATGTACAAAAAGTTAGCTTATAGCCATGTTATTTATAACATAAATCTTTTCAGTTAATCTGGGTCAGAAACCTAAATTACTTAATGATTCATATAATAATTAAAGCAGTAGTGTAACACCATGGTGATAGGCCCCAGACAAGTGCACACACACAAACACAATATAATAAACATATGTAGTCTCCCTGACATCATCTAAAACTTTTGATTTTTGATTTGGATTTATGAAGCGAATCTACTTGGGTGGCCATATTAAAAATGGGGTGAACTCCAAGTCCCCACACTAACAGCTATAGGGCGCACATCAATCACATGAGCTGATCTATGCCTCAAATTAAGCAAACTCGTCATCTTAATATCTTCCAATCTGCCAAGTCATTAAAAACTTCACCTCTATACAGTGTGTGGTAATGGTGAAATTAGCGACTCAGACAAGAGACGTTTATTTTGACCAGGCTGGAAATAGGTTTTATTTTTGCTGCTAACACCTTATTTTTTTTCATGGTGTGTATGTGACTTCATGTACTTCTGGAGCCACCCTTAAGTGGACGCTGGAGAAACAGCAGATTTTTGCACTTCAGCTACGACGCTAACTTTCACGCTGGAGGTTGTAGCTTGCCGTCCACACACTCATCCTTTCAGCACCACGGACAGCACCAAGCTCAACACAGTCAAAGATTAGGTAGTCAAAACATACTTCACAGTAGTGTAGACTTTTTTAAAGCACATTATGTTGAGGTCTTGAGGCCTTGAGTCTGGCATTTATGCTTAAAGGGATAGTCAGTATCTTTTTAACCCTTGTATTATGTTGAAAAAAAAAAGAAAAAAAAACATTGATTATGTTTATTATCTTTTTGACCGACTTAAAACAGTCAAAAAACAGTCTTGAGGAGTCAAAGCCTGTGCTTAAGTGCCCCCTTGGTTGACAAAACACACTCAAGTTCCCCCTTAGAAACACAATATACTGCCCTCTTGGGGGGAAAACCAATGCTCAAGTGCTCTCCTTTTATTTGATGTTGACCATTCTATAATTTTTTCTTCACATCTTTAGATCCCCATGTCTCTTTTGTGGATGATAATATTCATCTGATGTAGAGACAACACCAGACTTGTCCTCTGAATCCTCCTCATTGTAGGATAATTGACCATGTGGATCATCAATAACATTGTCCCTGAAACATCCTCTGTCTGAAATCTTTCCTCTACAACTCTATCCCAGCTCAAAATCTGCAGTGAAGCTTCTTCAGCTGTAAATACTGGAGCTAATTTCGGTGTATACGTCAAAGAGATGACATGAGAACAGTGACAAGGACAAGGGAGAGAAAGTTCCTCCTCTACACACACCTGGGTCTCTGGTTCTGCACTGGTATCCAGTGGATATCAAATTCTATACAATTGGGCAAAAAAAATAAAGTTTGTTAAAAAAGTCTTTACTTTGGATCTAAACAGCTAAATGACCCGTAACATCATTTTTGTATACAAACTCTGCACAGACATTTCACTACAGACCAAAGTGTCCAGATTTTACTCACAAGTTTTTGACCCTAGATTAGGAAGAGTGAGAAGATTTCATGAAGAAAAAAAAAGGATAACTAGTACTTTAGTCAACATGAAACATAAATTAACATAATAAGAGGGTTGAATAGCCCTCTTTGAGTGTGACCAGCGTTACACACAGAAACAAAACGAGGGCTGGTAGTTTGATAGGAATAGAAATGATCACTCTCTCATAGCTCTGTCGTCAAGTTGTCGTCAGGGTGGCCAAGTGATTGGGTTTTGGTACCCATCTATAAGAAGCCTAAAAAGAGGAGGTGATGTGGTTAGTCTCATACTTTTATATCCTAGCTAAGGCTGGTTTCTCAAAGACTGCCATGCCCAGCTTCAAGAAAATGGGGAATGACACGACATGTGAAACACACACACACACTTCTCTCTTCAAACACACTCACTGGCTCGGTGCTCCAGCTGGCCCAGCAATAACTCCAACCTGATCGAATTCTTCAGATCCCATAAAAATCATGTCACCTCCGCTTAGCACCAATGAAAAAAACCTGCTCCCTAAACTAACTTCAGGGCATATTGCTGCTCTGTGTGGCTTCTGGCCGTGTTTGAACAATGGCGTGTTGAACGATGAAGGATAACTTCCAGAGAGCTCCATCATCAATCATCACACAAAACCAGGCCCTGAGGAGAGAAATTGTGCCTACTTCACCGTTTTTGGCTTATTGCTAGATGCACTTTGGATTCAAGTGGTGGTTTGTACTTTTGGAAATGTCAGACAAAAGATGAAGACAGAAAAAAAGGCAGATTACAATTGTATAAAATTTAAGAATACACAATTATTCCATCTTTTTATAAAATGTTTGCCAAAAATATGAATTAGTAATGTGTTAGCATCACCAAAATAAACAATTCAAGAAAAAAAATCAAATAAATTCACAAATTTTAGATATCACTCTTTGGGAAAAAAAAAAGATCTGTTTATCCACAACATTAACACAGTGGATCTACTTCAAGGTGTGATGAGTCCCCTCAACCCACAAAGATCGCACATCCTAACAGCTGGCCAGGTCTCTGCATGTGGCATGTCCCACAACAGGAAAAATGCTAGTTTTTGTTTTGTTTTGTTCTTTACTTTAAAAAGTGTAAATTACTTCATTAGTGATAGGATCTTAGTTTCTTTCAGATTAGTGGACTCTTCTGCAAGGACTGTCTTTACTTTCTGTTTCTCTCACCAGCTGAGGAACAAACCCTGTGGGGAGAATCAATGACTATTGATGAGAAATCCATATAAACCAGTGACAAAGAAAAGGAGGAGGCTGCTGTTTAAAGAGCAAAAAAAAGACTTCCAACATTTTTTTTTATTTGTTGTTTTTTCCTATGGTTTAAGATCAAAGATGCAAATTTTTGTTTGTTGTTGGTGGTTGCTCAAAACTAACATGACTGCTATGTTAATAAAGCAGTGAAAATGGGTGTTGAGGCATATTATGTTATGTAAGAGCATCACAAGCACACAAACATGCAGGCAGATGCTACAGATCTCACAAAAATAACACATAACACCAACAAGTTTTTTTTTTCTTATCAAATCATTTTTTTTTTGATGCAACAGGCTGTAGCAGACAGAGAGAATACAGTTTAAGAAATCCAAAATCCAATGCCCCAGAGACTAGATAGCTGAACAGTGCACTGTATTTCAGGCCATCAAGAACGAGGCAAACAGATTTTGATGAAATTTTCAGGAAATGTTCAAAATAGGATAAGGGAGACGTGATTAAATTTTGGAGGTGATCTGGATCACCGTCTGGATCCGGGATGTTTTTTAAGGGATTTTTTATCACTGTGAGATAGAGCAGTTTTCACCATATGTGTATATAACTCCACCATAAATGGTTGGATTGCTTTGCAAAACAATACAAGACAAGGTCACCATAATTTCTGACAGATGTAAAAGTAGGATCCAGATTCTGGCAATATTCTGGATACTAAGATCAGGAATATGAACTGTACTGATTATGTACTGGGTCATCATAATTTTTAACACTGTCAAGTAACAAATCATTGTGCAAACCTGCAACTTACACCCAATTGTAGCAGACAGTCTGCTGAAAGGGAGTATAACATTAAAGTATAGTGTTGGTGACAATCACAATATGCTTGACGGAGCTCTGCGCTCTCTGAGTGCTTTTCTAGTTAGCATCTGCAACAGTTCTCATGAATACTGATCAATCAATTCTGCTCTTACTGCTCAGTGTTGAGCTTCAAGGAGACATGATAACAAAACAAAGTTTAGAAGAACTCATGCTAGAAAAGTAGGGACCGCTGTATTAGCGTGATTTGCACACGCTGCTCTGCGCACCCCGTGGGTGCTCAGGCCCTAAGCACCAGTGGAATCAGTCTCCCTTAATGACCCATCATAACTGTAGAACACTGGTGTATTCTGTCACACATCCATTTCCGTTCTGTGAGGCATGTCCAAAGTGACGCCCCCAGCTTTCATTTTACACTGTATGATTATGTCGCTGAAATGAATCATGGGTTTTGATGGAATGCTGCAGGAAAGATAAAAAATTGGAGTATAGAAATAGTTTGGAATGCAGGATCAGAGATATTTGGGTCTAAATATGTTGTTTGCAGGGCAAAATGCTCTGAATATGAAAAGCAGTCCTGATAAATTCCAGATCCTGATCCTGACATATGAATCGCCCCCTAGTGGAGAACATGTTCCTTGGTCAGAAGCAGAGTTTGCTGATGTTCATGCAGCAGGTAACACGGGAGAAAACTGACCTCTGATCATCTGGGATTAAGAGACACCTGAGGGACAGGTGAGCTTTGATTTCATCAGTCTGTGATGATGGAACAAGGAGGTTTGATGCTGAGAGACTGATTTTACAGAAATCACTAAAATTACAGACAGAGCATTTGTAAGATACTTTATGGGTCAATAAATTTGCTAGTGAGAGTTGCTGGCAGCTGGTTATTTTCATGTGTGGCCCTCTTTGGAGGGGGAGGTTTGAACACCTATGATTTAACACACACACACACACACACACACACACACACACACACACACACACACACACACACACACACACACACACACACACACACACACACACACACACACACACACACACACACTGAACAATAGCACGCTGCAGCTAATCACCTGGCTGTCTTCAGGGAGCCAGCAGAGAAAGACCATTCATCTCCTGGGTCAGTGATCTGTGTGAATTATAGATCACAGCTTTTCTATGCTGAGTTTTGTAGTGGATCCCATGAGACACAGACTGAGGGGCCATAGAGATGGTGATGAACCTGTACAGTAAACAGAGAGATATAAGGCGAGCAGAGAAGAAAATGGCTCACTCTTAAAATGAAAATCACCATCTTGCAGAAATTTGCCTTCTTAAAGGGCACAGACTGGCTTAGATCGAGTCTTCTGGTATTTCCCTTTTCAGCAAAGCTAGATTACTTTAAATTATCAAAGTGAGTATGTTGGGCAGCTGCTGCTAAAGGGCTAATCCAGTTAACCTGGTGTGAATCAATCCTTGGGCCCATGTATTGCTTCATCCTGAAGCCCCCTGAGTGAAATTATGAGACCTCTGTTATTGCACATTATAGCTTATCCATCATTCCTTTATACAGAGAATATGAGAATAGAGACATGTTACATATTTAATCTGATGTAATCAAAGCTAATTGTTGTCTAATTGTTGACAGTGATTAGTGTTTAAGCACTAAACGTACACATGCCTACCACATTACCCAAGAAGACAGATGCACCCACGAGTTCAACGACTCAACAAATCCAAATCTCAACCAGGCAGCTGCTGGTTGCACACACACACACACACACACACACACACACACACACACACACACACACACACACACACACACACACACACACACACACACACACACACACACACACACACACACACACACACACACACACACCAGATGCATGTTGAACAGCCTGAAGACTGAAACAAAGTGACTGTTCTGTGCACGAGACTTGTTTAAATGTTTTCACCCTGGAGTGTGTGGTTGTTCTTCGTCCTCATGTGGACATGTGTGTTTGTGTTTAAAAGCCATTGGCTGTGATAATGGAAGTCAATACAGCGTGTGTTTTGGTGTCTCAGGGGAGCTTTTGTCTTTGATTAAAGTGCAGGGAGAACGGCTGACTGCACAGGAACCTTAATTGTCTCCCTGAATCACTGCATTGTGACTTCTGACAGTTCAGCTGACATGACCGACTGACTCCGCTCTCTGGTGTGCAAACTGCATGCAGTCAATTATGGCCTGTGCTATGAAAGTGAAGTTTTTATATGCCTTTTTTTTTACTGCTATTCTGGCCTTGACCGTCTGCAGCACTGAAAAGTTTCTGGGAAAGTCAAATTACTTGGAATGAGATGACCTTGAGTTGACTTACAGTCACCTCACAAAGTTACACATTCAGGCACATTTTAAACTGGTTGTGATGGTAAAATAAAATAAAATAAAATAAAATGAAATAAAATAAAATGAAATAAAATAAATGCATGTACTAACTTCTTTTTTATTTATTTATTTATTTTTTTTTGGGGGGGGGGGGTCCCAGATTTAACCATTGCTCATTAAAACTTGTCTTGGGTGAAGTTTTCTGTTGTATATTTAAGCTAGCTTATCAAACTTGTGCTCATTAGTCTGCCAAAGTATATCCTATTAATTACAAGCAAAGAGAAAAAACTTAAAATATCAGAATATGGATTGGGGATATGACAAAAGTTTCACCAACTTATATGGTTTGAAAGACATTTAATTGATAAATGCCAACTGGTGTAACCAATGTTTCTCATTAAAAAATCAGACATTGAAAGAAAAAGTAACTCTAAACGTGCTTTTATCAGTCTACTACATGGTGAAAATAAAATTTGAAGTGGTTTTCAACCAACTGGGAACATTGGTGTCTACAACATAGTGATTCAGTCCAACAAAAACCATATAAAAAAGTTTAGAAATGAAATTATTAACTATATTTTTTAAAGATGTTTCAAAATAAATCTCGTATTTCATCAGTACACTGTCAGAACTTCTAGGAAGGTGAATTATTTAATACTTGTCATGTTTTTGTGGTTACACCATTTGACTGTTTAATGGGAATGATTCTTTAATTGGTTAAAAATGGCGGAAATGTCGTATAAAATTCTATCACACCAACAGAAATGCAAACTACACATTAAAAAAAACATCCTAGCGTGTTTCACGGTCCCATGAAACAGGCTTTATCTGTTTGCTAAAAGAAATGCAAAGAAGGTAGACATTACTTAATGGGGCTGTGAGGAGTTTCAAGTTATCTTGAAAATGTCTTTCTTCTAGATATATACCTAATGGTAATCCATACTTTGAAATGAGATTATCAGCGCCAAAATTGCTAGTTTTTCCCAAATGATATATCTTAGCTTCCTGATCGGGGTTGACAGGACCGGATTGGAACCTAACTGTCAGACAGAAAAAGGACAGAAGAGCAGAAGAAAGACAACTGGGAGAGAGATAGAGCACGAGCTAAAGGCTAAAACATGAGCTAAACGCTAAAACAAGAACTAAAGGCTAAACATGGCCTATAGGGTAAAACATGGGCTCAAACTTAAACACAAGCTAAAGGCTAAAACATGAACCAAAGGCTTAAGCAGGAGCTATTGTACACTCACAGAAACTTTTAGCCCAACTTTTAAGATTTATGGAATTTAATTACATGACAAATTCCCATTCATTTTTTTTTAGATAATTTTAACCCAAACCTACCTGATAAACATTAGAATGTGAATTTGTTATGTAATTAAATTACATAAATCATTAAAGTTGGGCTAAAAATTTCTGTGAGTGTATCAAACAAGGATTCAAGGCCAAAACACAAGCTAAAGGCTAAAAGGGCTAAACTGTTTGTGATAATGTTGAGTCCAACCCACAGTCAGCAGTTATTCTGCAGTGGTCTGTTCAAACTTGAGAGTCTATCAATAAAATGAAGAGTGAGGTTACGTTAGCTCTGATTGGTAGATGACTGGCAGGACATAACCAGGATTCACTAACGTTACACTTTACAGACATGAATTAGACCACCAGACATTCAGCTGAGCTAAATATAGCCGGCTACTAAACTACAGAACAAACTGACAAATTTGCTTGTTGTTACATTTCAAACTGTAACTGTTGATAAATACCTCCTTGCTTCTGGTAAAAATAAATGTCGAGTTAAAAAGGACACACATTGTCCAACCTCCAAGAAAGAAGAATGCAAATAACTAGAAAAGCAATTTCTGAAGAAATTGCGCTGTGAATGCAGAATGCTGAAGCAGCTTGCACTGAACTGCTAATGCAGAATGCTGAACATGAATGACTGAAGATATGTCTGAAAATGGCTGAATGAAGTCTTAAATAACTCACGCTGAAATGCTAAAGCAGAACGCTGAACATGAATGACTGAAGATGTTTCTGAAAATGGTTGAATGAAGTCATGCAAGGCTTGCACTGAAATGCTAATGCAGAACGCTGAACATGAATGACTGAAGATTTGTCTTAAAATGGTTGAATGAAGTCTTGAAAAGCTTGTGCTCAACTGCTGATGTAGAATGCTGAACATGAATGACTGAGGATATGTCTGAAAATTGTTTTAAAAACTCCTGTAAAAGCTTGCGCTCAACTGCTAATGAAGAATGCTGAACATGAATGAATGAGGATATGTCTGAAAATTGTTTTAAGAACTCCTGGAAAGCTTGCACTGAAATGCTAATGCAGAATGCTGAATTAGCCTGCCATGAACTCTTGGATGAAAGGAAATAAATGGTCGAATAAATGGAATGGATGAAGGAATTTAAAGTTGAAATGGTTGCGTCTATTCAAAAATTAAAGGAATGTATCAAATTTCAAAGAACATTGATGGAAATAATGACCTGACTGAGGGGAAAAGTAAGTCGGCTATCTTAAACCCTGTTAAAATGTAATCCTGTGTGTCCTGTGTGTGAGTTTTTCAACCATGTAAGCCTGTAGGCTGAGGCCCATCTGAAGCCAGATGTTGCCATGGTGATCATTGTTTACCAACTGCCATCAGAGAGCTGGTGGAGTCTGTTGATTCCCAACACATTCCCTTTGAAATCAGGGTGTAAAGGTGCTTGCAATTCTGACAAAAAGAATGATCATGAGGCATGAATCAGTGTAATCTAAAATTGGATTTAAAAGTTTGACTGGCTGAATTGATACAGGAATTAAAGGAAGGAATTTAAATTTAAAGAAAAAAATCTAGGAAAATAAGGAGCTGACTCAGGGAAATGGAAGTCAAATGCTGTTAAAGTGTGATACTTTTTGCCCTGTGTGTGTGTGTGTGTGTGTGTGTGTGTGTGTGTGTGTGTGTGTGTGTGTGTGTGTGTGTTTGTGTGTGTGTGTGTGTGTGTGTGTGTGTGTGTGTGTGTGTGTGTGTGTGTGTGTGTGTGTGTGTGTGTGTGTGTGTGTGTTTGTGTGTGTGTGTGTGTGTGTGTGTGTGTGTGTGTGTGTGTGTGTGTGTGTGTGTGTGTGTGTTCAATCATGTAAACCTGTCTGCTGAGGCTTATCTGAAGCCAGATTTTGCATTGATGATCACTGATAAATTAACAGACACATGCTTGTCTTTGTTCCTGGATGTTTTGATGAGTTACTATAAACAGCTGCATGAGATCAAAGGTTACCACGGTGACCAGCTCGTTAAAGGCAGCAGGTGCAGGTGCACAACTTTGCCCTTCTTACTGTAATCTTATGAAGATTTTGTGGCAAAGCAAGAGTCCGAATCTCCTGTCACCTTGCCAAAACCGTGAGGGCTAGAATAAAAATGAACACGCCGTAGGAATCCTGAGACCTAGAGGAAGCTGTTGATCTTAATTTCATGCATGAAGGTCAAGAAACGAACCCACGAGAGCGATAGATAGATGAGGGAAATTTTACTGATCTCTGAGAAAACCCCTCAGGAATTAACATGGAGGTATATGGGGATTTTTTTTAACTTCTCATGACAGTTGGCCATTTTGTGAAAAAGTGCTCCATCCTTTTGCTTTAAAAACCCCTTTTTCAGAAGCAGGACAAGCCCTCCTCCATTTTGATATATAAAATGCCTATGTGGAGTGAAAATTGTGACCAAAAGAGCAGTTTACCCAGAAATTTTTCAGGTTTGGTTTCACCCTCTCCCTGCTCTAAGCCGAAACATTCCGTCCAATACACACCAATGTTAAACGGCTCGAAGAGCTGAAATGCATCATGACCTTTGAAGGGTCATTGTGAAGAAACTATGAATGCTAGGAAACATTTGAAACCAACTGAATGAAGCCAAAAGGTAGCTTAATATTTTAAAGTTTGAATGGAGTTTGTAGCTGAATGTATGACTAAATGAGGAGAGTTTGAAGCAGGCTGAAAAAATGTCCTGAAAGGAGAAAATTTTGAAAATTCCTCATTCATCTCTATGAGACCAAAAAATGCACAAATTCTGAAATATCTCGAAAAGTATTTGTGAAAAGTTTCTGAAGAGTCATAGCCCCCTTGTCCCAACTGAAACACACGTTTTGAAGTTTGAACGGTGAAAATCGGTTGAAGTTTGCCTGAGTTTTAGCGGTCCAAAAAAGCGGGCGGAAGAATGAAGAAGAAGAAGAAGAAGAAGAAGAAGAAGAAGAAGAAGAAGAACTAGAAAAGCAATTTCTGAAGAAATTGCGCTGTGAATGCAGAATTCTGAAGCAGCTTGCGCTGAACTGCTAATGCAGAATGCTGAACATGAAAAACTCAAAATATGTCTGAAAATGGTTTAAATTGTCCTGAAAAGCTTGCGCTCAACTGCTAATGCAGAATACTGAACATGAATGACTGAAGATATGTCTGAAAATGGAAGAAAGAAGTCATGAAAGGCTTGCACTGAAATGCTAAAGCAGAATACTGAACATGAATGACTGAAGTTATGTCTGAAAATGGCTAAATGCAGTGTCAAAAAGCTTGCGCTCAACTGCTAATGCAGAATACTGAACATGAATGACTGAAGATATGTCTGAAAATGGAAGAAAGAAGTCATGAAAGGCTTGCACTGAAATGCTAAAGCAGAATACTGAACATGAATGACTGAAGTTATGTCTGAAAATATTTAAATTAAGTCTTGAAAAGCTTGTGCTCAACTGCTGATTCAGAATGCTAAACATGAATGACTGAATTTATGTCTGAAAATGGTTGAAATAATTCCTGAAAAGCTTGCACTCAACTGCTAATGCAGAGTGTTGAATAAGCCCCCCATTAACTCTTGGATGAAAGGAAATTAATGGATGAATCAATGGAATGGATAAATGAATTTAAAGTTCAAATGGCTGCATCTTTTCAAAATTCGAAGCAATGAATTAAATTTTAAAGAATACTTATGGAAATATTGACCTGGCTGAGGAATATTGCAAGTCTTATCTCTTAAAATCCTGTGTGTCCTGTGAGTGAGTTTTTAATCATGTAAGCCTTTTAGCTGAGGCTCATCTGAAGCCAGATGTTGCCATGGTGATCATTGTTTACCAACTGCCATCAGAGAGCTGGTGGAGTCTGTTGATTCCCAACACATTTCCACTGAAATCAGGGTGTCAAACTGCCTGCAACTGTGACAAAACCAAAGGGCCGATAAGAAAAGTGATCACACCGTAGGAATCCTGAGACCCTGAGGAAGCTGTCTGTGTTAATTTCATGTCTAAAGATGCAGAAATAGGCCCATGACAGCGATAGATAGATGAGGGTAATTTGACTGATCTCTGAGAAAACCCCTCAGGAATTAACATTGGAGTACATGGGTCCCGGAGCTGACTTTGCCCGACAGTTGGTCATTTTGTGAAAAAGGGCTCCATCCTTTTGCTTTAAAAACCACTTTGTCAGAAGCAGGACAAGACTGCTTACATGCTGAGGGCTTATTTGTGTTGATAGCTCAAAAAATGTGGCCAAGAGAGCAGTTTACCCAGCAGTTTCTCAGGTCTTGTTTCCCCCTCTCCCTGCTCTGTCGTTTGAATCTCCCACTCTGAGCTGAAACATTCCGTCCAATACACACCAATGTTAAACGGCTTGAAGAGCTGAAATGCATCATGACCTTTGAAGGGTCATTGTGAAGAAACTATGAATGCTAGGAAACATTTGAAACCCACTGAATGAAGCCAAAAGATAGCTGAATATTTTGAAGTTTGATTGGAGTTTGTAGCTGAATGTATGACTGAATGAGGAGGGTTTGAAGAAGGCTGAAAAAATGTCCTGAAGGGAGGAAATTTTGAAAATTCCGCATTCATCTCTATGGGACCGAAATTTCGTAAATTGTTGAATATCTTGGAAAGTATTTGTGAAAAGTTTCTGAAGAGTCATAGCCCCCTTGTCCCCACTGAAACACACGTTTTGAAGTTTGAACGGTGAAAATCGGTTGAAGTTTGCAGAAGTTTTAGCGGTCCAAAAAAGCGGGCGGAAGAAGAAGAAGAAGAAGAAGAAGAATAAATTTTTTTGACACAGAAGAACATATACTGTGAATGCATTACTGCATTCACAGCAATAAATTTTTTTGTCACAGAAGAACATATACTGTGAATGCATTGCTGCATTCACAGCAATGATTCAGATGATCTGGGAAGGTAAACTCTCAAGTTCTTGAAAAAAAGTTGCTGTTCTTAGGATAGTTGGACAAAAAACAAAAACAAAAAATTCTGAAGCTCCAGTCTTGCATGAAACAAAAAACTGACTGGACAGTTTACTCTCCCTGCTGTCAGCAGAGCAGCTCAGCCACTCTTTGATTCTGTCGTCAGGATTTCATCTTTTTTATTGACTGCTTCTCTACTCCTGAGGTTATTCAGCTGATCAAATTTTGAGCTGTCGGTATCAGTCCTTTCTGTTTCTGAGTAGATTTACCTTCAGGGATTCACAGCTGTGACATTATAACAGAGTTTAATGAAGTGATTGATTACCTTTGGATCAATACTCCCTTGAGCTGAACGCTGTCAGAGCTTCAGTGCCCAGTTTGTCTGCGTGAATGAGCATTGCTGGATTTGTGACTGATGTTTTCAACAAAAGGATTCAATTATTTCGAGGGTTATTTGTCACATTTTTGTTGTGTACACCCTAAAAAAGAGGGGATAGTATTTCCCATTGGCCTTGAACAATTCCTGCTGAATCTCAATAAAAATCCTCAAAGCAGCATTTCCTGGTCCCCATGGGCCACACTTTAAACTCACACTACAAGGTTTACATCAACTAACTTTCAGGCCAAGGTCCTTCAGTGATTCAGGCAGATGCTGCAGAGGAAGAGGAGAGAATGAGAGAGAGGCTCTGGTCTATTTTAACTCCTCTGCAAACTGCCCGTCCACCTTGAGAATCTCTTCAACCATCAAATTGACACAAGGAAGAAACTCTGCGTAAGACCTCCTCTGAGGGGGTGTAAGGAAAACAGTGAGCGATATAGAGGCTGTGGTGTTGCACTGTGTGTGGAAATGAATGATAACTATAAGTCGACAGTTTGGTGGATATTCTGGTGTTTCAACTCTTTTCAGCTTTTCTGACACCGTCTACTTAAAACCCCCAAAGTCACAAGGATTGTGCCCAAGATCACAGCTTTTATGTCTCTTTTGTGCAGGTCTATGAAAGAGGAACCAACGTGGAGCAGTTTGTGACCCGTTTCCTACTAAAGGAATCAGCCAATCAGATCCAGTCTCTCCTGAGCTCTGTGGAGAGCGCCGTGGACGCCATCGACGAGCAGCACAGCCAATCAGGGTGAGCGGACTAGGGAACCACTGTCAGGTTTTAATGTGTGAAAGTTGGGATCATGAGGCGGTTTGTGTGTCGTCAAGGAGTATGAGACTGAAAGTTTATCAGACCAGCATTAAAAAAACTGTTTTTCTCTGTTTTTCAGTCATCTACCGGCCAAGGTCAGTCCACGGATGTCAGAAAAGCGCAACGTAAACTCTGTCCCTGACTACCCTCCAAACAACAGAGTCAGTCCCAGGGAGGCTGTCAGGACCATCAATACTGCCTCAGGTGAAAAATACACACTCACAAACACACTCACAAACACACACTATGGCACAGAATATGTGTGAAAATATCCACACACAGGTTGTCCCTCCCATATGTACTACAATAGCACATTCTCCTCTGAGCTTCTTAAGACGTCTGTAGAACAGTGGTCATGTTTATGGCCTGCATGATATCAGTGTTCAAAGATCTGTTTGGTCCTTCTGTCGGATATTTTTAGCACTAATGGTTTTTTTTTTACCCATTATTCATCTTTAGACACTTGGTATCACTGAAAGTAGAAATAACAATTCACACATTTCCTGTTTGTTAACAGTTATAGCTGCGTGTTCATTTTGGCAATGGTAGTACTGCAAAGTACAAGGGTTTGTCAAGCTACGTCAGGAGGTTAACCACCTGAAAACTTAGGTGTTGACATTTCTATAATGTGAAATATGGAGACATAAACTTGTGTCAATAAACCAGAAACTCTCCCAAACACAGACAAAAAATTACGTCTAGACAGAAAACTGCACCAAATGATTTAGTGTTTTAGGATTGATAATTGTCATGGATAATAGTTTGATAATGTAAGGCATTTTTACTGTGAGCATGAAATCTGTTTCTGTTAATCTTATTATTTACTCTCTATAATGTCCTATGTGGTCAGAGCCTCAGCTCTAAACCAACTTTTTCATGAACTCCTTAAAGTAAAAATTGGATTCAGAGTTTCATCAGTTAATATGACTTATTTGAAGTCAGACCTGGTTGACTCAGGCTGATACAAACACACATTAATAACTCACAGACACCTATAGTGTTTCAGTGTAAAGTATGACCTTGTTAACTGTTGATTGACAGCTGACAATCAGTCAGTATGTTTACATGCATCTTCAGAAAAGGGACTATGAGCTTAGTCAGCACAAGATCACACTATTACCATGCATGGGAACAGCTTAGTCAGACTGAGAATGGACTGAGCATAGCTGAATTAACACATGTAGTTAATGTGAGTGCAATCGCACCGCAGTTGAATCAGGCAGGACTCCAACACATCAAATTGTATTAATATGCATAGTATGTAAGAAACATAAAAAGCTACAGCTGCATCCAACTCAGCCATTGATGTTAGAATGAGGTTTCCTCTTCAGGTGAGCAGAAAGTAGTTCAATATGCACACAGCTTCACTCATCAAAAAGGACACAGCGCCACCTATTGAAGCAGAGTGAGACTTCCTAAGCCAGAAGTCCTTCTCTCCCAGCATGTATAGGCAGGCAGGGCTAGATCCCTGGCCTACAATATGGTATGTCAGGAGGTTGAAATGTCCTCATACATACCTGAACACGTTTGTACCATCAGTTGTTGGATCTTTAAATAAGCTGTACGCATTGCTGCCCGCACTTTTTTTTTTACTATGAACTGTTGTAGGACTGAGCTATATTATAGACTGTTTAAAACATGGTAGCCTCCACGGCATCACTTGTTTGTTACCGATACCGTGAATGAAGCCAAACCATGGACGCAGGCTGTGAGTGTCCTTTCCAACAGCTACAGGGCTACCCTTAGTCACGTGAGCTGAGCTGTGTCTCTGATTGGACAATCAAATAATCCTAATAAAATAGTAGCTATATTTTTTTAATTGCCACAAGGGTCTGTTTTGTGCCTGAGTGTGTACGTGACTTCCAGTCTTTCTGCAGCAAGCCTCATGTGGATCCTTGAAGAACAGCATCTTTTAGCACTTCTGCATAAGCTTCATTTTCACTAACGGGATGTTGCCCCTTGGGGGATATGTGAAAAAATACAATCACGATTTTTTCACATGAATCGGTAACGATATGTATCACAATATAAATCAAACAACTGTTTTGTCAAGCTTAAAGGCTCTGTTACTCACAAGTGAGCTTTGAAGACATCAGAAGGTGGTTTTTGGCTTGGTTTATTTTGTTACCAGAGGTTGAACATGACAGATGAACTGAAGAACATTATACGACTACTTTAGATAAATGAAAATAAAACAAGAACATCTACTTTACTTTATCATTACTGGATGTGTTACAGGTGATCTTCTAAGACTGCGTGCTCAGTTGATCACAAGAACAAACCGCCCTCTTTAAATGAGGGTTTAACGCATAATACCTGCTGACACCATGAAGAGTTTTCAGCTGGTCAGTGCTGTGTCTGGGCTGACATTGATCATAATTGCCCTGGCAACAGTCCAGAGGTCATTCAGTGGCAGTGGTCCTTCAACTAAGCCGCAGCGGACGGAAGAGGGAGGTTCATCTCCTGCCCTCTCCAGAGATCGTGTAGATCAACATTCATTATGCACGTGTGGAGACCAGCTCAACCAGAGAAAACACAGAGCTCTAGATACAAAAAAACTAAGTTCAGAAATGGTGTTGTACTCGTACTTCTATTGAGGAAAAGTTATTTTGTGATATATATCTTTATCAGTTTATCGCCCAGGCCTAGACTGTTGGTCTTTTGTCCCTTATCTCACTAACACCCATCATGGTGTCATGGTGACATCCACAGTAGTTATGTATCATATGCATGTGTTAATGTTATTGTGCTGTTTTTCATTGATGTATTGACTGTGTGGACCTCTGTTGCACACCAAATGCCCCTCAGGGATGATAAAGATTTCACACACATACACACACACACACACACACACACACACACACACACACACACACACACACACACACACACACACACACACACACACACACACACACACACACACACACACACACACACACACACACACACACAAGCATCAGCTCCAAATTCTAAGACAGAGGGCATCGGTCGTAAATTTTGATGATAAATGTTGTGGCTGTGGTTTTCAGTGAGGGATCATCCCTCTGGGTAAGCAGGAAATAAACTCTAAATGTGTCACTCAGCATTTTTCACACACACCTAAACTCACTCTTCTACTTCTGAGATTTTGTCCCCATTGTTGAACTTCAAGCAGCCTCCTGCTCAGAGCCAGTGCAGCCTGCATGCTGCATGCAGAGCTACAGAGGTAAACCGGTGAAGGAGGGAGGCAGTGAGAGGAGAGCAGATGATACTAAAGTGGATGATTAGATTTTTCTATGTAGCACTTAAGTTATGTAGCTCTCTGTAAAGGTGTCATTTTTATTCCTCTCTTGCACTTTTACACACCTCTCTGTTTGTTCTCCAGCTGGTGCTTATCACTGCGGTTCAGTGTAGCCTTGACACTTGATGCTCTCATTAAAACAAACTGTTTACAGGAGAAAGAACACTTTCACAGTCACTGATACAAGACATAATACTACCATTACACTGAGATGAAGAGAAACAGTTGAGTTGAAACAGAGGACAGTGGGAAAAATCAATCTCCCACAAGTTGTTCTCCATGACGGTCAGCTGAAAGTCTTCTGTGCTGTTATTTCAGGGTCAGCGTGTCATTTAGTCCACAGACAGCAGGGTCAGAAAGGTCAGCCTGAGAAAAATGACTCACTGTGGAAAATATGACACATTCCATGGGGAAATCAGCTGTTCTGTTTGTTTCCTCCAAAGATGTAAAACCACTTCAAACAATGACCAACATTTCAGAAGCTGTGTTTTCCAACTAAAGTCCATCTTCAAACGACACATGAGCACAGGTTATTATTCAGACCACTGTCCTAGTTGAAATCTGCGCTGTTTGTATCATTTGTTGCTTCATGCTCTCAACAGCCACTTTTTCAGGTCCACCTCAGAGATATTGCTCCATGTTGACATGATAGCTTCACAAAGTTGCTGCAGATTTGTCGGCTGAACATCCATGATGAGAATCTCCCGTTCCACCACATCCCAAAGGTGCTCTATTGGATTGAGATCTGGGGACTGTGGAGGCCATTTGAGTACAGTGAACTCATTGTCATGTTCAAGAAACTAGTCTGAGATGATATACATAAAACAGGCTTTATTTGTTTGCTAAGAAACAGGTAGACATTACTTAAAGGGGCTGTGAGGAGTTTAAAAGTGATCTTGAAAAGGTCTCCGTTCTAGAAATATACCTTATCGTAATCAACACTTTAAAATGAGATTATCAGCACCAATATTTCTACTTCTACTCCTGAGCTTCCTGATCAGGTTGAGTAGGACCAGACTGATTTGCGGCGTCTCAGTCTCCATGACAACATACAAACTGACAGTATATACTTACTGTCACGTTAGCCCCTCAGATACATTGAAGCACTGGGCTGCCGATGGCACTACATATAACCAGCTACTACAATGTTTGCTTGATGTCACATTACAGACAGTAGTGCTACGTAACTGTACACATAAATATCTTACCTCGGCGAGTTGTATCCAGTAAAAAGTTGTCTTGAACAAGGAAAATTTGTTTTGATCCGATTGCCATTTAATTTTTAAACAAACATACGCCTCACGAAAAGTAATTTACGACAGTGTGTGTGAGACTCCAAACCAGGAGGTGGCGAGGGAGTGCAATCAAAACAGATCCACCTCACTGCATCTTTAAGATGGGGGTTATCCTGCTGGAAGTATCCATCAGAAGATGGCACACTGTGCTCATAAAGGGATGGACATGGTCAGCAACAATACTCAGGTAGGCTGTGGACTTTAAACCAGGATCAGGTGGTACTAAGGGGCCCAAAGTGAGCCAAGAAAATATCCCCCACACCATAACACCACCAGCAGCAGCAGCAGCAGCCTGAACCGTTGATACAAGGCAGGATGGATCCATGCTTTCATGTTGTTGAGGCCAAATTCTGACCCTACCATCTGAATGTGGAGCAGAAATCCAGACTCATCAGACCAGGCAACGTTTTTCCAATCTTCTATTGTCCAGTTTTGGTGTTGCTGTGTGAATTGTAGCCTCAGTTTCCTGCTCTTAGCTGACAGGAGGGTCACCTGGTGTGGTCTTCTGCTGCTGTAGTCCATCTGCCTTAAGGTTGGACGTGTTGTGTGTTCAGAGATGCTCTTCTGCAGACCTCGGTTGTAACCAATGGTTGTTTGAGCTACTGTTGCCTTTCTATCAGCTCCAACCAGTCTGTCCATTCTTCTCTGACCTCTGGCATCAACAAGGCATTTTGTCCCACAGAACTGCCGCTCACTGGATATTTTCTCTCTTTGGGACCATTCTCTGTAAACCCTAGAGATGGTTAAGGGTTAAAATCTCAGTAGATCAGCAGTTTCTGAAATACTCAGACCAACAACCATGACACGCTCAGAGTCTCTTGAATCACCTTTCTTCCCCATTCTGATGCTCGGTTTGAACTTTAGCAGCTCCTCTTCATCATGTCTACATGACTAAACGCTGCAGAGTTGCTGTCATGTGATTGGCTGATTAGATATTTGAGTTAACAAATCTCAGCTGGGATGCTGACAGCAGGAAGTATCTTTTGAGTCATAAGCATGTCATCTGATTTTCATTGCATTATTCTAAAATAGTGCTGCACCTGACAGCTGGCAGTGTTCGCGTTTATATCAAGACATACATGAGGTATTGAATCAAGACCTTTTCAAAGAGAGATATTACATTGGTCTGATCTTTTAAAAGATAACATGACTTGTCCTCACTTGACTTCATGTGTATTCTTTGCACCGTCAACACTTGGACCATAACAGCGTGCATTCTAGATAATGCTTGCAATCTGCAAAGATGTGCCACATCACTTCTCAAACATCCCAGATGCAGAGCTCTGCTTGTCTTTTACCAGCCTAGTCTATTTTAAACTCAGCCAGTAACAGCCACTGAGCACAAACCAGACAAGCCAAGAAACAAAGTGATACACTGAGAAATGAAACGCCAATTTTCAAAATCTAACACCTTCTGCAGACGACAAATCACAGCTCACAGCACTAAATCCACGCAGAACAACAAAGCCCTGTTACAAGAGCACCGACTGGAATAAAAACATCATCAGGAACCCAATTTGAGCAGGATAATGACATCGCATCTCTGGAACTGTGTCAGCAGGGTTTGAAGCTGTAGGGTGCAGTGGAACAAAGATGTGTGGCTCAAGATATTGAAAAGATACCA
The DNA here is from genome assembly GCF_033239565.1 of Halichoeres trimaculatus. Lineage (NCBI taxonomy): Eukaryota > Metazoa > Chordata > Actinopteri > Labriformes > Labridae > Halichoeres > Halichoeres trimaculatus. Next base: position 6,916,816 of record NW_027437187.1, on the reverse strand, counting down.
GCAAGAATCCTGACATTTATTCAGCTCAGGTGTGCATTGATCTGTTTTTACCTCTACTACAACTGCTCCTCCCCCCACTCTGTCCCTGCAGTTGGGTTCATCTTTAAGTCTGGATCGGACTGTGCTGTGTGCACAGACACAGACACGGGAGTGGTAGGGTGCAGTGAGTTTCAGGAGGCGTTCAGCAAGGCAGCACGCCACTGGAAACATTTAATCCCAAGTTATACACACTCCTGCAACACCTGAAGACATTAGCTGCATTTGTTCAGGTGGTTCAGTCCTCTGCCTAACGTTGTCACATTGCAATAATGTAGCATCCTGTTTGATATATAAGGCGGAGCTTGGACCTCAGTGAGTGAGAAGACTGATAAGTTCATTACTACAATGTCAAAGCTAGCAGGAAGGTTTCAAAAGTCATTCTACTATTACTACCGCAACTACTATTCATTGTGTCACTACTACTTCTGGTTGAAAGTACTTCGATTAGCAGTTATGTTTCCTTATCTAGACTTTAAAAAAAAAAAAACATTGACAGCAGAGCCATTATTTACAAGGATGTCTAGCATATAAAACTAACATTAATATATATGTATTTATGTTGCGGTTAGCAACCAGTAGATTCAATTAGATGCAAAAGCAGATTCCAGAGGCTGATAATCAGTTATAGAATTTATTGTGAGTAGGGGAAGGAAGGATAAAATCCAATGTCTGAAAGGGGAAGAGCCATGAAGGGGAGTAGGTGTGAATCCAGAGAGACTGTGGCAGAGATTGGACAGTCATGCAGGGGGTTGTGGAGGCATTGAGGAAAAAGACAAAAAGAGTTAACAAGGCAGGCAAATCCAAATAAGAATAATTCTACAGAAGCTAAAAAACTCTGAAGAGAGTCAACCATATACCACTTGAAAAGCTGGAATACTCTGGCACTGGACAGTCTGTGAGCAGAGCTTAAGGCCATGTATACACATAACCAGGTATTTAGGAAAACGCATGTATTGTTATGCGTTTACGCCTGTCATCCACACGAAACCCCAGTTTTACATCACCAAAAACAATGTTTTCTTAAAACTCCGGCCAAAATGGAGATTTTGGAAAACTCCAGTTTCATGGTTTCATGTAGATGCCTGTAAACAGAGTTTTCAGTTCTTTAACGTCACGGCTGAATGCCGGGGGTCATTCTGGTTGGCTGACACAGGTTTTACATCTGGAAAATACTGCCCATTATGGGTTTGGCATGCCTCGAGCCACACTCACCGGCAGATTTACCCGCTGCGTGTGGACGGAAGTGTTTTTAAAAACAAACGAGGGGGTACCCGACTACGTGTGGACATGGCCTAACTGCAGGTGCTGATTGCCTGGATGAGAAACAGGTGAGCAGGTGGAGGAGGAGCCAGTGTAGCAGTAAACTGCCTAATCTCTGTGAAGAAAAAGAGAAAGGCTGTTTTAAATGTGCTCTATAAATTAAGCTTGGGTTGGGTTGACTTAAGATGACACAGCTGATGTTTTCCTCTGACTGAGAACTGCATTCAGCTGTCACTGCTGCCATCAGTATTCATTTTGTAATGAATGTGGCAGAAAATCGATCTCTGTTTTGATTAACATAGTGTTTTGCTGGTGGCCTTCACACAGAAACATGACTAAAATAAATGATAAATTTTGCCTTGACTGGGCCAATAAATTGATTACTTAACAACCCACATAAAGGAGCAGAAGGACAGAAGTTGCCTGTGTGCCCATCCCATTTTAGTGCAGAGTTACTAAGAGTCAGTTACCTCAACAGTGTGATTCATGGTCTCAGTGATGCAGTTAAAGGAGGACAGTGTTACCTTGAGTTTCATAAATCCCTCTGTTTCACTGGGTTGACTTCTGTGCACAGAGACTCATCGCTGTCGGGCTGGATGGGCCATTGCAGTGAAGGCCCTTTTTTCTTTGGACAGCCTCCATTCTGACAGCAGCCTGCTTTTAACAGTTTTACTTTCTATAAAATACATCCTCAGACATGAAACACGATGTGACAAAAGACTCTTTGTGGTACCCGGACAGAAATAGAAATACCCAACACAAGAGGACAGGAATATAAATGCATACAAGAAGATATTTAATGAGTTTTAAGTAGACATGACTTTGTTGTTCTAATATTTCTCACCTCTGATCAGCATTTCTCATGTACAGTTTTGACAAACCTGTCTAGAGGCAGCCATAGTAATAATTCTGACAACCTTGTTGGTTGACAAGTGTTTCCTTTAAATAGATAACCCCAAGATAAATTGCTTCTTGACCCTGACCCTGGGGCACATGTGTTAATCTTAAAAATGGCAGATGAACAATTTATGACCAATATATTACTAATGCTGCTCTCTGAACTACTTTATCGCACCATTTGTATTTGCTTTTCTGCACCTTATGTCCTGAGTTTCTGCAGAATGTACAGAGCTTTATCTTAACACAAGTAGGCTTTGCACAGTCCAGATGAGGTTTAATGAGAGCTTACAGAAAGACTTTGGTTTGGGCTGACACCTTGACAGAAAATGTAGATGTAATGTAATGTATCATAATTTAAGTCAGTGTTAAAAATCATTCAATCTTAAGATGAAAGCTGGGGATTGTACAGAAATGAACTTTGTATTTATTCTTTTTTTTGGGAAGGAAAATATCCTCCCTACTGTTACTCTTTTTGTCACAAATCTGAACTGCATGCAGCCTGAGAATTCAGGACAAAAAACAAATTAAACAGATTTATACTTGAGCTGTCAGGTGCATGTTGTTGACTTCCTAATGGAGTTTTGAAAACAACGCTTGGTTACTCCAAATAAGCCTTTTCATGCATATGAAATGTTGAATGCACAGTAACATTTAGAGGGAAAATTAAAAGTACAAACACAACTGGTGATGTATCATAGACTGTATCAAACATGGACGTAGCCTGTGCAATGTCACCCGTCTGTTATTGAAATGGAAAATGAAGCCAATCCACGGATGCAGCCACATTTGTTATGATCCCGGCTTTGAGTTTCCTTTCAAACAGCTACAGGGCGCCCTGCAGTCACCTGACCTGAGCTGTGTCTCTGATCGAACAATCAAACAATCCTAATGACTACTTACTTTTTGAACCAGGCTGTAAATGTGCTTTTCAATGCCGTAAAGTCAGTATTTTTGGCTGAATGTGTAAGTGAACTCCGGTCTTTCTGCAGCCAGCCTCAAGGAATTCCTATGAACAGCTACTTCTAGCTCTCTTGTATAGGCTTCATTTTTTTTAAAACCGGTTGTTTCCTCTTGTGATGTCCCAAAACGTAGTTGTAGCTCAGCTGCAACAAATCTAAACTGATGCTACTTGATCACATTCAAAGCCGGCAAAGATAGAGAGGCAATAATTTACATTTCGATACCTTTGTACCCCAACATCCCAACCTTCTACTTTTCCTTTCCCACATCATTCTTGTGCCCCATCCCCACCCCCATTGCACACACACACACACACACACACAGCCTTGTTTTTGTGCTATTGTGAGGTTACCTGTACAGATCATCCATTCTGGGAACCACCCTTTCTGAAGGTTGTACAGCCTTGAAAAAAATCAGGCAACATCCTGGGATGCACATTAGCACAGTTATCACTTCAAATTTTCAATCAGACAAAGTAAAGGTCCCTGACCAGACCAGAAGCAGTCATCTGGGGACCTGTCAGGTATTCAGTTACATTTGGGGTCTAAATATACACACTAAGGTTTTTCTCACTTTCTGGGTACCACTTTACACAAAGTTAGGTCAAACTCACTTTGTGGAGCCACTCAAAAACTCTGCCATGTTAAGTCACATTTCTTTCAGTCCAGCTGCTGGTACTAGGTAGCTGTTAACCGTTCTGAGCCACAACAGCCTGATGGAGAGGGAGAACCAGCACGCAATAAGTGAATCCTCAACACCTGGACCTTCAGACACTGAGGCAGGAGGTGAAGGATTCTGCTCTGGATTCACTGAGAGATGCTACTGGTAGGATTTCTGTTGTTTAAAGGACTTGTGTTCAAACTGAAAGCAATTAATTTACAGTTTAGTCTCTTTCCTTTTTACACTAATGATTATGATAACGCAGTGAGTAATTCAAACATACAACAATTCAACATATCACATCAACATTTAAGGTCAGAACTGAGACCAAAAGTTCTTATAAGAAATTACATTAATCATGATACCACATGATATTATCATCATTCATATAATATAAGATAAAGTCAAATAAAGTCTCTCTTATAGAAGCCTCTTTCGCTGAAATGTCAGCGCAAGATGCTTTAGATTATCTACAACTACGGAAAAAATTATTAGACCACTCTTGTTGCGGTATCATGGTAACTGCTGAGTTTAATGCAACATGAAGAATCTCAGGTAACAGATAACTGACCACACATGGTCAACCTTATCCGAAAAAAAAAAGCCGACTTGAATAACTTGAAAACTAGAAAAAGATGGACTTATTCTCAAAAAAAAAAAAAAAAACACCTCGCAACAATTGTCAAAATCAAAAATTCTGAAGAGGTCCTTGAGATCATAATTCTAACAAAGAGTCATTTGCAAATGGAACACTTTAGATCTCAAAAAAAGGGTCACTACATATTTTTTTTAAGAGATGTAATTCTATTCTTAATATAGAACTTAACAGCCAGCCAATTTCTGTTCCTGAGGGCAACTTTTTCCTGTTGGAGGCACTTTTCACATTCGCTTTTACCGGGAACACGGCAAGATGTAATGAAAGACATCATGTGTCTCTCAACAGCAAGGACCTCCTCCTTCTTCCAGGTCCTTTTCAGGTGAGGCTGGCGAGCTGCAAAATGATTGAAAACAATGATAAACATGTTTTGTTTCTAGAATAGTTCTCGAAATTATATTTAAGGAGCACAAGTCTATGAACGATCAACAACACAGAAAAACATGTTGACTCTATTACTGTTACAAAGGTTGAGCTCTGTGCCTACCATCTCAACTAAAGCAAATAGCTACAAAATAGCAGGGATGGGGATTGTTGTCATCAATGATCCCATTATCCTCAGCGATCCGATTCCTTAACAATACCACTACTTTTGAAGTGTATTATACTTTGGACATACATATATATTATACATGGTTAACAGACAGTACAACTGACGTTTTCTGCTCCGCTGTGGTGGAGTTAGTGGACCTGAGGAATCGCTCAGGTCCCCATCTGACTCCTCATCTTCTCTCCTCTGGCGAGTTGTTGCCTGACTCACTAAAAACAAATAGAAAAGAAAAAATGATCCACTACATCATCAACAAATATCCTTCACACATTTTAATATTAGTGTAAAACACTAGTTGTGGAAAAACTGTATAGTATTTCTAAATGGGGATGTTAAGATGTCAAAATCTCAGGCCAAAGTAATGGTATTACTGGGGTATTGTCAAAAAAATCATGACTTTGAAAAAAATGTCAGAGTGGAAAATGAATTGCCAGGAATATCATGGATAAATACACTTAATGTAATTGAACACAACACTGTATAACTAAGATATGTCTATTTCTCTCCCCCCCTTGTTAGCCTTCTTTATTTTCTGTCAATTTTTTTTTCAATATAGCTGTTTAAAACGCCCCTTTTTTTCCAATATCGTGTCAGCAAAGGGGCCTCACATTCCCTCCCTCCGCCTTTAGGCAATGTGAATAATAGGTGGTAGTGAGTGAGATCGGTTTATGTGTATTGTGTTTCTTCCAAAGTATCATTTAATTTAACCATGTATTAAGGTGATTAAGGTGCATTTTAAAAGATGGATGAATAAATACTGCTTAAAAGGCATATTGCAGGTTAAAGATAACTGTTAAGAAGTTTATAGTAAAATAACTAAGAACTCTATCCTGAAAGAAATTCCGAAAATAATAAACCCCAGAGTCTCCTGGAGACATTTTAGTTCAGATTTTCTTACTTCTTAAAAACCAGGATTTGAAAGTGACGTCACGATATGGTCCTCAGGCTTATTATTATGACCCTTTTAGCCAAGTAAAGATCAAGAAAAAAGCGCAGAATTAGGAGGAATAACGGCCATAGGAGAGCAGAGGAGTTGTGGTGTGAGGAGAAGCAGAGGAGAACAGAGCAGGTGTCTTGGTGAGTGAGCGCTGTTTGCTAGTGATATGAAGACTAAAGCTGTGTTCACATCAGCAGGTTTAACGTTTGAAGTCAGAGCTGTTAACTTAAAATAAGTAGTAACTGATCACAAAGCAGCGTTGGGCTCTTTTAACAGAGCCATAGAGAGACAGACAGAGAGGTCTATTAGAGGTCTGTCCACTGATCCAGTGTCGGAAAACAAATCCAGACTTATCTACGGTGCTTACGTTAGCTCACATTTCTGTCGGGTTGAATCTCAGGCTGAATCTCTGACAAATCCGTGTTTACGTTGTCTGCCACCGGAGAGCCGGGCTCGCGGTCAGGCAGTTGCTGCAGCTGCAGGTTGGCCGTAACACCGGCCAACCTGCAGCTGTGACGGGACAGCACTGTGTCAGTCTCATCCAAACCTGGCTCTGATATCTCATGCTGAACTCCATCATATCATCAGGCTCATAATCTTTCTCTCTAAAATAATCACCACAGACGACCGCGTTGTTTTAGTGACCAATGCAGAGTCCTGTCTTTTTACCTGTACAAAATGAATCTGAGCACAAAGCTAACTCCATTCATCTTCCTGTTTTGGAAAAAGTGGACTTCATGTCCTGTTAAGATAGTTTTTCTGCATCCAACACAAATGTAGTATTTAATTATCTTAATGAATGGTCAAATTAATTAATAAATTACAATAAAACAGACTTCAAAATTCCGCTCTCACTTACTACCACCTGTTATCCACATCAGCCTAAAGCAGAGTGAAGGGACACGAGTCCTGCAATATGCTCTTTAACAGGATATCAAATCCACCTTTTTTCAGACTCGATGGAGTCAGCTTTTGTGGTCGTATTCATTTTGTGCAGGGGACAAGACGGAACTTTGTTTCAGCATCAATTACAAAAAAACAACAGGAAGATTTTTTGCCAGGCAATATAATGGAGTCCGTTTTATACAGTCTGTGGATGGAGTTCAGGATGGGATACCAGAGCCAGGTCCAGGTGAGACTGAAGCGGCAGCTGCTCTGTCAATACAGACAACTGACAGTTACCCGGCGGCAGCAGCCTCTCGCCCAGCTCTCCATGACTGACGTAAACAAGGATTTGTCAGTGATTCAGCCTGAGTTTCAATCCGCTGGAAATGTGATCTGGGCACCATCTTGGTTTCTAACTCTGGATTAGTGGATAGACCTCTGAAATAGATTTATCTGTCTTTCTTTCTATGGGCTTTATCATGAAAATTCAAGCTCGTTGCTTTATGATTAGCATATACATGTACTACTTGTTAACTTTATTTGAAGTCAGTGTATTTGATCTCAAACTTTACATACGCTGATGAGAACACAGCACTAGCTAACAGCGCTCACTCACCAGGACACCTGCTCCGTTCTCCTCTGGTTCGCCTCACACCACAACTCCACAGCTCTCCTATGGATGTTATTCCTCCTCATCCTGCCCTGTTCCTGCTCTCCATCTTTCCTAACAGGCTCATAATTATAACCCTGAGGAACATCATATGTATCAGAATACCAATTTTCTTCTTCTTAATTGACAGGAGTGACAGTCGGATTCACGTTTATTTACTCCCCTCTGTGACGTCACATTCAAATTATAGTTTTTAATGCAGAAGTAAAAAAAAAAAAAAAAAGGACAAAGATGTCTCCAGGAAATCCTGTGTTGTATTAAAGTGATACTCCGGGATGGAACAAGTTGGGTCCTATCACAAGGTTTAGGGCAGAAATTCCCCCTACAGCAGTGTTTTTGTGCAGCAGAAGACCAGAGCGCTCGCACCCCCTCCCTGCTCCTCTGCCGGTTTCTTCTGCCCTCAGACGGGGCCAAATTTTACTTGACCAAAAACACAAATAAACGGACTGCCACCAAAAAAATCTGATATCGGTCTGCATTCACGCTTTATTTAGAGAATTTTCAGCGTGTTACAGCTCATCGTGTCGTAAAACAGCGCTACCTCCGCTGCAAAGCCACAGCTGGCTACGAGGCTCTCGCTGCTTAGTGTATCAGTCTGCGCGCGGTGTGCCAGATATAAACAAACGCAGGTAGTCTGCCAGGACGAAGAGACATGATGAGAACTAGAGCCTTATTTAGCGGTGTTTTTGTGTGAAAGTAACGCGCTGAAAATTCTCTAAATAAAGCGTGAATGCAGACCGATATCAGATTTTTTCGGTGGCAGTCCGTTTATTTGTGTTTTTGGTCAAGTAAAATATGACCCCGTCTGAGTGCAGAAGAAACCGGCAGAGGAGCAGGGAGGGGGTGCGAGCGCTCTGGGCTTCTGCTGCATTAAAACACTGCTGTAGGGGTAATTTCTGCCCTAAACCTTGTGATAGGACCCAACTTGTTCCATCCCGGAGTATCACTTAAAATCAAGGATTTCTTTCCAAATATTACTTTTAGGTTATTTCTCTAATTCTTAAAAGTTGTCTTTAACCTGCAATATGCCCTTTAAAATATATACAGTTCATTTAGCTTCAAGTCACAGCTACAGTCGTTAATCCTACATGGTGCTGACTTCAGAAAACCTTGCTTTAGCACACTTTGAAGCAGGTAGAGCTGCAGAAACACATGAAGATCTACACCACGAGTTACCGTTACAGCTGCTTCTGTTTGGTTAGCGTGGCTCTACTCTCAGAGGAGGGTACAGCTTCTAAAGCTGCCTCCTTGTGTCAATGTTGTTCTCTGTCACATTTCACTCTTGTAGTGAGAATTTTGATACTACCATATTTACAATACTGTTGCATCCCTAATCCTAAAATATTCATTTGCTATTCACAACATTTATGATATATCAGTACATTTCTTTAACCTAAAATTTGTGACCCAAATAGCTCTTGAAACTATAAGATGGGTCGAAACAATGAAATCAATATATAGCTTAACATAAACTGGCCTACTGTCAAACCAAACCCAAATTCCAAGTGAATAAGTGAAGGACAACAGCACAGCCCCAAAGAAATACAAAAAGCCCTCTCTTTCCCCGACTGTCACAAGTACAGCTTCTAAAGCTGCCACCTTGTGTTAACAGACAGGACATGGGTCAAAGTGTAAAGTCAAATGTATGTTTGTCATTATAGTCAGTTATTTCATGCTGATTTATGTCACAGTGTTCATTTTCTGACAAGTTTAGTTTAAATAAGTAAATGAATCTTTAATGGATATGTAACCCCTGTAAGCACATGAAGTGGGGTTAAGCCATATGCTCCGAGTTCTTTTGGGTTCTCGCGAGGTTTTCGGCGCTGTCTCGCGGTAGTTTGGGGAGCTCACGTGACATAGTCTGTCGGGGAAGCTTGGGGTAAGCGCTGGAGTGGGCTGCAGCAGGTCAGTAGTTAACTAAAACTTTCAAACAGATATTCTGTGTTGCCACTGCCTTATGTTGTAAAATATCTGCAGCAGATGGAACGCGGAAGTCGCGAGGTCGGTCACGGAGTTTCTCTAACTGGTTGAACGTTAGGTCGGGTTTTTTCTCTCCCTTCTTTTTCCTTTGATTTTGATCCTGGATCTTCAGTTGGATGGCGAGCTACCCAGAATCTCTATGAAAGACACTCATCATCATCAGTTCCACCTGTGTGGTAGGAGGCGTTAAGCCCAAGCCCCATGCACTCATTTCACACTCATAATCAGCAGACTCTCCTCATGGATTTTAATCATATCACACACTCAACTGATTTCTGCAGCGATAGACTGTCCACTCAAACTGATTCTTAAACCAAAAGGCTCATGAATTTACACTGATTCCCTTTTCTCATGGATCAATAACGTGAACATTTTGATTTGGTTGATGAATTCTGTTTGTTTTCCTGTCATTCATGATTGATGATGTCAATTTGGTCATGGTCAAACTTGTGTATATTTGTGAATAATCACCCACCTTTTCCACTGTATAAAATTTTCTCAAGTGCATTCAACCCTGGGGTTTTTGTGTTTATTAAACTGGTCCTCAGCCTCCATGAGCGAACTCTAAGTTTTCTGATACTAGCCCAATACAACTATTATTCACTCAAGTCCAACTACTAATTAACTATAATCTGAGTGCTACATTTTTGGCGAGCTAGCCAGGAGGTTGTTGAACAGTATTTAATGAACAAAGTCAACATGAAGGTTTTTGAAAAGCTTCAGATTGTCATTTCACATGCTGTGTTGGTTGATAAAGCCACTGGTGCTGAAGCTGATGAAGAGGTGGTAGATTTTTTGGGCCTATTAGCCGAATACTTAAAGTAGATAATAAAGACTGATTTTTTCGGCTATCTTATTGTCGAGTTTGATACCACTGCTGCCGTTGCTGCATTACCTTTACCATATACGTTCAGTACTGCGAGCGGTGCGCTTAAATACACAATCTCTGCGTTGTCTGACCTTTACGCAAGCTAAGTGGGCACCACAAAGACTCAGACTTACCTTTCAGACGTGAAACTACTGGCTAAAGCAACTGGTAAAGACTATGCTCATGTTCTGAAGGATATGATGGCTCAGATTGGTGACACAGTAGCTGACCTTCAACCTGATGTCTCAAGAATTAAAACCTCACCTGCACCCATGTCTCTGACAGAAGCAGTCTCTGCACTACAAACAGGCCAAACTCCTCCCAGCACAAGTAAAGTGGCTCAGTCTCCCTCACAGCCCTCTCGACCCTCTCTCTCGACTCTCTCTGCTAATGAACTGAATCCCCCGGATGTTCAAGGGTATGTTGTTGAGCATATTGTTAAAAGTAAGGCTCACACAAGTCATTCCTTCTCCTCTCAAAAGCTGCGTGTTTTCTTTGGCAAAACCCCTAGACCTACACATTCAGCAGATTTTGATACCTGGCGTTCCAGTGTGGATTTATTGATGAAGGATCCTGCTGTGTCTGATATGCAACGTTTAAGGAAGATCTTGGAGAGTCTTTTGCCACCAGCAGCAGATATGATCAAACATTAAAGTCCAGATACTCTCCCTAACATCTATCTACAGCAGCTTGACTCTGCGTATGGCACGGTACAGGACGGGGAGGAATTGTAGGCTAAATTCATGGATACTTTTCAGGATTCTGGAGAGCTGCCATCTGCTTACTTACACCGCTTACAAGTCACTTTGAACCTGGCAGTCGAAGGACCTCGGAGCACACGGCTTAACCCCACTTCATCTGCTTACAGGGGTTACAGATATCCTAAAATAAATATAAATGATCATGTCTGAAATCTTATCACAGTACACACCTGGAGAGTCTGACTCGCACGCTTCCTCTGCGTCACTGTCTGGGTGCACATTCTCTGTGGGGAATTGAGGGGAAAGGAATGACCATTATTGAACATCAAATGATTATAAATTGTTGCATTAATGCTCTTTAACATGTACAAAATACTTTAGGAAAAGTGTTCTTTTATGTACAGGCATTAAAGAGAGGGATATAGTACCCTGAGGGTCAATGTTGATCTCATCAAGGGTCTTGCCCTTGAATTCTGCCAGTCGTCCTTTCTCCAGGGCCATAAGTACTTTGCTAACCTTAGCGAGCTGCAGTGTGCCCTCAGGAAGTCTGTAGAACTGCCGGTGGACCCTGATGTCATGCCCAAGGAAATCTGCCAATTGATCCAGCTCAGTATTGCTGAGGTTCAGGACTTGCGATAGAGTTCCAGTTTGTTTGCGGAGCTTTGTTGATGTCAGGCTTTCTGGACTTTTTGCTCCGCAGATCTTGGCAAAATGCCGGAGACAGTCAGACCCACGGTAGCAGGTTAAGGCATGTGGTCGTCCAAACAGATATTTGTTCTCCTTAGGAACCCCACAACCCTGTCGTTTTCTGACAAGTAGATCCAAAGCTTGCTGCATAGATGGGGTCAACAACACAGGCACCTTTCTACCTCTTTTTCCTCTGATCTCCACCCTCCTAAAGTGTTGGCACAGCTTCTTCTCCACAGCAGACAAAGCTTCATTAACATCATCCTCAGGATTTGACTGACTGTTCGACAAAAACGCAGACAGGGGCATTTTGGAAACTTCACCTGCTCTTCGTCGGTTAAACAGGATGACTTGGGTTAAAGTGATCTTTGCCAGATGTGACCATAACTCTGGAGATGTCTCAGTGGACAGTTTTGCGTGAGTCTGCTGATGTTGCTCGTCTAAATATGAGTGGAGAGTCTGGACATCTTTAGTAAATGGAAGCAGCAGAGGGGTGTTCCACCTGGACTCCTGCAGAGTTCTCAGTGATGCTGCAGATATCATTTCATTCCAGCGGGTATTGTATACCATGCGGAATGATCGGGCTTCTTTCGCAGCACCGTGGTCGTTCTGAACATTCGCCCTGCTTTCAACAAGTAGCGAAACCTTTGTTAAGCTATGTCCGATTTTGAGAGCAAGGCTTGGGGTCTTGTAGGTACTGGTTTCACTGTCATAACCGGCCACCTGCTTCACTGCTTCAACAACTTGCATGAAGTTGGCAGGTCTGATGTGGTCCCGTATGGTCTTCATGGATGTGGTTTTTCTTGAGCATATCAGAAGCCTTCCGAGCTCTCTCAACTTCTGCCTAATGTACTCATGTTTGCCTGGGTCATGTCCAAGTCGGTTATACAGATGGTCTCCATATTCTAAAATACAGCGGTCAGAGTTGACTGCTGTATAAACTTCATCTTGTGTCATCTTGTTCAAAAGTTTCCATAAGTCATGTTTGACACCAGGAGGTGGAGGTACAGTAAATGCACATAGAGCCTGGACACGAGTTTTCCCGGGCTGTGGTTTGTGAGGAACTTGAGGCTTAAACTTGCAGGCCTTTACATGACGCCAGAGGAGTTTCCTTGCAAAAAAGCCTTGGCAGTATGCACAATGAAGAAAATCCCCAGCTTTGGAATCCTGTCTTGGTTGTTTACGAGGAACAAGACTTCCAACACCTGAATTCATCACCTCCACATTGTGTGCGAAGTTGCCTCTATTTCGTATGTGTTCCAGATGCATTTTTCTTTCTTTCGAGCATTTAGGGAAGGACATAGCCTGCACAACCTCTGGCTCAAGTGGATGGGCTCGCTCCAAATGTCTTGCAAGCTTTAAAACACCCAACTTACAGTACAAACAATACTGTTTTTTGTTGTAGAGTCTGGACCCATTCCCCTTCTTACAGGTAGCTGGGATGGAAAGTAAACCATCAGAAACTCCATCAGTAAGAGGTGAGGAGGTACTGTCAGGAAGACATTGATCTGGGGCGAGCGTTGAGCTTTTTGACAGGTCATCAGTGTCTGCCACGTCCCTCTGTTGTGATGAGTGGGCATGACTGGAGGATGTTATATGGCAGGAAGCATTAAATACACGTTGCCGTTTACGCATCGAAGCGGAACTACTTCTTCTTCTTCTTCTTGGTGAGCGCCCTCTGTCCTGCTGTGAGGAGACACTTTCTTCTGGTGGAGAGGGACATGAATCTCCAATATCATCCACATTTAAAATGTTCCGGCTATCCAGCATCTTCTCTCTGGGGTCAACTAGATCAAGGACTTCACTGGTTTCTGTACCATCAGAGTCCTCACTAGTCCCAGGTACATATTCCTCTCCACTGTCATTGGACGAGGGGTCAAAAAGCTCATCCGAGTCAAAACTGGTTTGGTCTTTCATCTACAGAAAACAAAAAAGGAAAGAAAGAAAAGTCCAAATAAAGCTGAAAAACTGATGATACGTTTCACATAAACTTCTTTTCCCTACAATGTCAGTGTGTTGCATACCAATATGCTTTTGGTCCTCCTGAGCCTCGGGATAGGAATGTCATCCTGCTCAGAGTCATCAGAAGTTGTATAGGCAACCAGCCTGTCTCCTTTAACTATGGGGAGGGGACCAGTTGCAACTAAGCCCTAAAAAAAGACCATAACAACAATTAGAAGCAGAAATGAATAAAAACATTTTGATGACATTAAAACAGAGTCATATGAAATTCAGGGATGAAGTAATGTATCAAACCAGAGTACAATGGTCATCAACTTAAAATATAATTTATTTGACTGTGATTTCAGCCGTAAACTTGTCTCCTGTGCTATCAATTAACTCCAATGCCAAGCTAAAGTAGTGCTAGCAGAGCTAAAGGTCCTGTTTCCACAGCTTATACAACTGGTAAGGAGAAAAGATAACCTTGTTTTAAAGGACTGTGATATTTGCAATGTAATTTGAGTTTAAAGCACAAAAAAAATCAGGCTTCTTAGCATTAAATGTGTAGCATGTTGCTCACTTAACGGGGTCCCCACAAACACTGTGGACCTGACAAGTGTGTGTGAGAAAGGGGGAGGGGGACTAGAAATACAACATCCCAACTGGACCCCAGAACTTCATGAAAACCTGGATGTGGCTCACATCAGACCTCTGACCTTAAGGGGTCCCCACAAACACTGTGGACCTGACAAGTGTGTGTGAGAGAGGGGGAGGGGGACTAGAAATACAACATCCTGACTGGACCCCAGAACTTCATGAAAACCTGGATGTGGCTCACATCAGACCTCTGACCTTAAGGGGTCCCCACAAACACTGTGGACCTGACAAGTGTGTGTGAGAGAGGGGGAGGGGGACTAGAAATACAACATCCTGACTGGACCCCAGAACATCACCAAAACCTGAATGTGGCTCACATCAGACCTCTGACCTTAACGGGTCCCCACAAACACTGTGGACCTGACAAGTGTGTGTGAGATAGGGGGAGGGGGACTAGAAATACAATATCCTGACTGGACCCCAGAACATCACCAAAACCTGAATGTGGCTCACAACGGACCTTTGACTTCACAACATTTATCTTAATGTTACTGAAACATAATAAACAGAGTCAATCAAACAGGAGCAGTTTAAACTTATGTATGATCACCTTAAAAATCAGAGAAAATGATCAGCACAATTCTGTACCTCTATCTGAGAGGCTGCAGGTCGCTGAGGACTCTGCTCTGAAGTTCCCAAGGTCTCGTTCTCTGCGGGGTCTGTCTCAGTTAGCTGGGCTCCATCCTGTAGAACAAGTTCAACATGAGAGCGCAGATTTTTGAGAAAAACGATATCACTTACAATAAAAAACAAAGTAGTATTTGAGGAATTTTGCTACTAACTTTATACTTTGTTTGCAGAAACAATTTTACTTTAAAAATCATTTATTTGACTCTGATTTCAGACGTAAACTTGTCTCCTGTGCTATCAATCAACTCCAATGCCAAGCTAAAGTAGTGCTAGCAGAGCTTAAGGTCCTGTTTCCACAGCTTATACAACTGGTAAGGAGAAAAGATAACCTTGTTTTAAAGGACTGTGATATTTGCAATGTAATTTGAGTTTAAAGCACAAAAAAAATTAGGCTTCTTAGCATTAAATTTGTAGCATGTTGCTCACTTAACGGGGTCCCCACAAACACTGTGGACCTGACAAGTGTGTGTGAGAAAGGGGGAGGGGGACTAGAAATACAACATCCTGACTGGACCCCAGAACTTCATGAAAACCTGGATGTGGCTCACATCAGACCTCTGACCTTAAGGGGTCCCCACAAACACTGTGGACCTGACAAGTGTGTGTGAGAGAGGGGGAGGGGGACTAGAAATACAACATCCTGACTGGACCCCAGAACTTCATGAAAACCTGGATGTGGCTCACATCAGACCTCTGACCTTAACGGGTCCCCACAAACACTGTGGACCTGACAAGTGTGTGTGAGATAGGGGGAGGGGGACTAGAAATACAATATCCTGACTGGACCCCAGAACATCACCAAAACCTGAATGTGGCTCACAACGGACCTTTGACTTCACAACATTTATCTTAATGTTACTGAAACATAATAAACAGAGTCAATCAAACAGGAGCAGTTTAAACTTATGTATGATCACCTTAAAAATCAGAGAAAATGATCAGCACAATTCTGTACCTCTATCTGAGAGGCTGCAGGTCGCTGAGGACTCTGCTCTGAAGTTCCCAAGGTCTCGTTCTCTGCGGGGTCTGTCTCAGTTAGCTGGGCTCCATCCTGTAGAACAAGTTCAACATGAGAGTGCAGATTTTTGAGAAAAACGATAAGCACTTACAATAAAAAACAAAGCAGTATTTGAGGAATTTTGCTACTAACTTTATACTTTGTTTGCAGAAACAATTTTACTTTGAAAATCATTTATTTGACTCTGATTTCAGACGTAAACTTGTCTCCTGTGCTATCAATCAACTCCAATGCCAAGCTAAAGTAGTGCTAGCAGAGCTTAAGGTCCTGTTTCCACAGCTTATACAACTGGTAAGGAGAAAAGAGTAACCTTGTTTTAAAGGACTGTGATATTTGCAATGTAATTTGAGTTTAAAGCACAAAAAAAATCAGGCTTCTTAGCATTAAATGTGTAGCATGTTGCTCACTTAACGGGGTCCCCACAAACACTGTGGACCTGACAAGTGTGTGTGAGAAAGGGGGAGGGGGACTAGAAATACAACATCCTGACTGGACCCCAGAACTTCATGAAAACCTGGATGTGGCTCACATCAGACCTCTGACCTTAAGGGGTCCCCACAAACACTGTGGACCTGACAAGTGTGTGTGAGAGAGGGGGAGGGGGACTAGAAATACAACATCCTGACTGGACCCCAGAACTTCATGAAAACCTGGATGTGGCTCACATCAGACCTCTGACCTTAAGGGGTCCCCACAAACACTGTGGACCTGACAAGTGTGTGTGAGAGAGGGGGAGGGGGACTAGAAATACAACATCCTGACTGGACCCCAGAACATCACCAAAACCTGAATGTGGCTCACATCAGACCTCTGACCTTAACGGGTCCCCACAAACACTGTGGACCTGACAAGTGTGTGTGAGATGGGGGGAGGGGGACTAAAAATACAATATCCCGACTGGACCC
Organism: Halichoeres trimaculatus; assembly: GCF_033239565.1. NCBI lineage: Eukaryota > Metazoa > Chordata > Actinopteri > Labriformes > Labridae > Halichoeres > Halichoeres trimaculatus. The sequence continues at coordinate 6,899,913 of NW_027437187.1, read as the reverse complement.
CAGAACATCACCAAAACCTGAATGTGGCTCACAACGGACCTTTGACTTCACAACATTTATCTTAATGTTACTGAAACATAATAAACAGAGTCAATCAAACAGGAGCAGTTTAAACTTATGTATGATCACCTTAAAAATCAGAGAAAATGATCAGCACAATTCTGTACCTCTATCTTTGAGGCTGCAGGTCGCTGAGGACTCTGCTCTGAAGTTCCCAAGGTCTCGTTCTCTGCGGGGTCTGTCTCAGTTAGCTGGGCTCCATCCTGTAGAACAAGTTCAACATGAGAGTGCAGATTTTTGAGAAAAACGATAAGCACTTACAATAAAAAACAAAGCAGTATTTGAGGAATTTTGCTACTAACTTTATACTTTGTTTGCAGAAACAATTTTACTTTAAAAATCATTTATTTGACTCTGATTTCAGACGTAAACTTGTCTCCTGTGCTATCAATCAACTCCAATGCCAAGCTAAAGTAGTGCTAGCAGAGCTTAAGGTCCTGTTTCCACAGCTTATACAACTGGTAAGGAGAAAAGAGTAACCTTGTTTTAAAGGACTGTGATATTTGCAATGTAATTTGAGTTTAAAGCACAAAAAAAATCAGGCTTCTTAGCATTAAATTTGTAGCATGTTGCTCACTTAACGGGGTCCCCACAAACACTGTGGACCTGACAAGTGTGTGTGAGAAAGGGGGAGGGGGACTAGAAATACAACATCCTGACTGGACCCCAGAACTTCATGAAAACCTGGATGTGGCTCACATCAGACCTCTGACCTTAAGGGGTCCCCACAAACACTGTGGACCTGACAAGTGTGTGTGAGAGAGGGGGAGGGGGACTAGAAATACAACATCCTGACTGGACCCCAGAACTTCATGAAAACCTGGATGTGGCTCACATCAGACCTCTGACCTTAAGGGGTCCCCACAAACACTGTGGACCTGACAAGTGTGTGTGAGATAGGGGGAGGGGGACTAGAAATACAATATCCTGACTGGACCCCAGAACATCACCAAAACCTGAATGTGGCTCACAACGGACCTTTGACTTCACAACATTTATCTTAATGTTACTGAAACATAATAAACAGAGTCAATCAAACAGGAGCAGTTTAAACTTATGTATGATCACCTAAAAAATCAGAGAAAATGATCAGCACAATTCTGTACCTCTATCTGAGAGGCTGCAGGTCGCTGAGGACTCTGCTCTGAAGTTCCCAAGGTCTCGTTCTCTGCGGGGTCTGTCTCAGTTAGCTGGGCTCCATCCTGTAGAACAAGTTCAACATGAGAGTGCAGATTTTTGAGAAAAACGATAAGCACTTACAATAAAAAACAAAGCAGTATTTGAGGAATTTTGCTACTAACTTTATACTTTGTTTGCTGAAACAATGCTTTTTGATTCAGTCTTAAAATGTCCCCTGCTCTATCATCCCCAGCACATCATTAAAATCTGAAGGACCTCTGATTTATGTACATTGACCTTAATGATATTAAATCATATTTAAAGTGCTTTACAACTTTTCAAAGTTAACTAACCTGTTTTCTCCAAGGCCAATCAGCTCCACCATAATCATATGTTATTTCTTCCCCAACATCAATGTCCCTCAGAGCGAAGAGACACAGGTGTGGTTGCCTCTCTGTCAGGATCTTCTTCATCTTACAGTTGGGTTGCTTGTGGTCATCATTGACCAGCCTTCCTAGACTGCTGTCTTCTTGAGCTGCATCAATACTAATAAAAAGAATATCAACCATTTAAGAGTTCCCTTAACTTAATCTTCTATTGGATCCTGACACAATGGCCCACTGAGTCTTAGAACGAGAACTTAAGGCAAGATCATTTAATGTTTTTTCGACTAACACATCTCCTAAGTACACATCTTTACAGTCAAACAAAGTAATTAATTCCTTTAATCATAACCCTCTGTGCAACATAAAAAGTCTTTCAAATGGAGTGTGAAGAGGTGTGAAGTTCACACATAGCCTTACCACCAAGTTCTCCCATGCCATTGAAAGTCAAACATGAAGACAGCACATTTGCCATGGTATATAGATCTTCTCCTTAGGGCTTCATCAGCATCAATCAACTCCCCTCTGTACTCCACTACAAAGTCTCCTTTACTGAAATGGGCCTTGGTAAAGACCCCTCGACCTGGTGTGAGCACACGGGTTTGATGTTTAAAGAGTTACAGTTGTTCATACTCCCATCCTTGGAACTGAAAGTTCTTTAAGTAAACCTAGCATCATTAAGAGGTAGGCTATGAAATTAAAATAACAAAATGAAATAGTAGTGAAATCTTAATCATCATACCTTTGAAAGAGTTAATATATTTCACCTCCAGCTTTGCTGTCTTGTCGAGACCCTTGACAGCATGTTCTAAGGCATCCTTATTTGGGGAAATCCTTCGCCTCAATGAAGCCATTCAAGATCCTTTAATCAAATGCAGTGCAATTTTAATGAAACCATAATCAAATCAAATCAAATCAAAAATAACAATCATAACCACAACATGTGATCACATGTCTGAACAGCACCCTGCTGCGGTTGCCACCACTGTTTCTTCATTAGATGATTCCCACAGCTGATCTGTCATTTCATTTTAACATTAATTTTTATTGCTGAGAAAGACTTTATGAAACAGATAAAGAAACCGTTGATTTGAACAAAACGTTATCTGTGACGTATTCTTTATGTAAGCTGGAACAAAAGACATTTAAAGAGACACATTTTAAATGGAAAACACTGTATCTCATTATTATGACTAACTGTCTTATAATCATGACTTAGTATATCATAATTATGATTTAAATTTATTTACATTTTTACCTTTCCTAATTTTTTTCTCAATTGGCGGAAACGGGCTTCCATTTCATTCACACTGGACTCTCAAGTCTGCACCGAGCGTGAGACACGTATTTTAACCTGTTCACGCTCACACCTCCATTTCTCACGCAGAGTAATTACTGAGGCCATGCCAACATAGACCTGCAACCCCTTTATAAATGGACACCCTGCAGCCAATCAGAAAATAGCATCACTGTCTCCGGGGGAAAACAATGCAAGGTTGGTTTAAAGGAAAAGAACGCACATTGGCAATGCATACTGAACGCAGATTAGCGGGTGCGTAGCTTCATGACCGGAGCACTCCTTAGCTAAAATACTGCAGTTAAACATGTTTAACCTGACATTAAGGCAAATAAACAATAAGGCGTGTCACATGATTATTTTCTTGTCAAATAAAAAAAGCCAGACACAATAATGACTAATCAGTGTACAATCATGTCGCATTAATGTTAGCCACATAACTTTTACTAGCAGCTAGCTTCGTTGGTCATATAATATCCAATTATACATCAATCAATATAGTAAAATATGTGAGGATTAAACCCGTTGATTTAATTTATGAAATGTTCAAGTATCGCAACCGTTCACATCTATTTTGATTTCAATCACATCGTTGGTCATTTATCCATGCTAACGGAGGGGCACGCACTTTGCATTATCTCTCTGGTTTGACCAAAAACATCACTTTAACAGTGTCATAGAAATGTCCTAAAATAAATCACAGTTAAGAAGATTAAAGTTAAACTTACCTGGGTTTTAAAACAACTTTTATTGCCTTGCTTCGTTCTCTGCTGCCAAGTACGTCTCTCACGTGTCTTCTCTCCGTGCATGAGTTAAGGAACGCTTGCATCTTAAAACGAGCACATTCTGGACGGGTGGTGCTGCTTATAAGTTAGTGATTCTTGTATCCGCCCGCCTGGCATGTCAATATGTAACACCAAGGCCCCGATTCACACTACAGCTGCCACAGCCATAGGGGTTTTTTTTCTTTCTTTTTTCATGTTAACTTTATTGTAAAAAGCGTTACATGTTACAAACAAACGAACATACCGCTGTATGGTGCAGGACCCTCTGAATTCCATTAATCACAAACAGGAAAATAAAAACATATTTTTTTATGGAGCCCCGAATAAAATCTTGAATATGTCCAACTTTCAGTTTAATGAGAGCACCGTAGAGCCAAAAAAGTCAAAAAGAACATGAAGAATATTTTAACTTTTCTTTTTCTTGTGTTGTTGTGTGTATATTTTTGTGCATCTTTGTTGGATGATTGCTGTATCTTAGCCCCTGGCTGCAACTATGTGTATATTGTTAATTGTACTTTGGTAATACTAGAAGAAAAAAAAAATACTCCAAAACAAAAAAAGAAAAAAGAATCTGCAGTACTGTAATAACTTTAATTGCACATTCTTACATAAAATAAAAAAATAAAAAAATAAAATAAGAATAAAAAAAACGAAGAAAACTAACTTCCAGTTTGCCTTTTCAGGTAGGCTTTGTGTTGACAATATGGCGATGCTCAGTCCCTGCAGATGGGTGCTCTTGGCTGCCTATGGGTGCTGACAAGTTGTAGGGCGGCCATGTTGCTCCGGTCGGCCGCTACATTCAGTGTCATCTGTTTGACCAGAGCAATGAAGTGTCATCGCATTAAATCAACCATAAGTCAATGAATACTAAACTGATTTTCACACATTTTTTTCTCTGTAAACCTCATACTTATAGGTCTGATACAGGACATATGGTTTGGTGTATTTTGATATCTACAATAGCCTTAACTGTAATAGAATAATCTGATATATGATATTCGTGATGTTTGTAGGTATTTTTCAAAGTATATGATGTGTATTAATTCAGATAGGCAGATTTCATGAGATTTCTCAGCTTATACTCATCTTATAAAACTAATCAAACGTGAGTGCAACAAAATCCATACTTAGCCTGGTTTTATTTAAATATTTATTCTATCTAAAGGGACAGTGCATATTAATAAGTATTTCACATAACATCAATGTAAATATTTCAATTTATTTCTATTGTAGCCACTAACAAACCAGAGCAGAGTTCATAACTGTAACTACTGTAACCTGTATCCAACTTCTTAATTAGGTCAGGTTTGTCATCCACTGAGCACAGCCACCTGTAAATTTATTGAGAAGTAGCTATTTAATGCAATAACAACAGTAGTTTATTGTCTGTTTTTAGATAAGTTTGATGGGTATGAGTGGGTAAAAGGATTACAATAATACAGCTTGTGACCTCTGTGTAAAATTTGCTTGTTAAAGTAATACCAGCAATATATTTTTATTTCTACCATAGCATTCTTTTCACTGTGATCTAAGTCTGTGTTGTGGAATATATGATTTGTAAAGTCTCAGCTAGCCTAACAGCAGGGTGAACACCGGCTGTAAGCGTAGCATACCTAACGTGAGCTGGCTACGGTTTTGCTGGTGGGCATAAATACAGCACAATAACATTCTTTTCTGTGAATCCAAACAATAATAATGTTCAATCTTACCTGTGAAAAGTAATCCCCTGAGCCTTGACCCCAAAAGTCTGCCAATTTTCATGGGAATACACTGCACAGTGCTCTGGCATCTTGATTTCTCTGCTGCTTCAGCATATATTTACAGGTAGGTTGACTGGACCAAGAAGGCGGCTGTATTTCTAGTGCCCGAGCAGCCATAGGGCGTCTACTCTTAATTATGTCCATGGCCACAGCTCCATCAAGGCTACTCAGAAGGCGCTACAGTCACACAGACTGCCGTTTACTAAGAACAAATCATGTTTCTTCATGAATATTCAGGTTCCCTTAAATACATTTTAAAAGTTAATGAATAAAAAGCGTTATCCAATCTGTTTTCCCATTAATAATATAACATTTGACTAGTGTGACGGCCACAGGTCTTGGGATCAGGGTGTTCTGTCTGGCCTTCCTGCCTCTGTTGTCTTTTTTCCAGGTCTTCCTGGTTTGCCTGATCCTCCCCTCTCGTTTGGGGATTGGATCCACTTGGTGGTGACGTATCTTGTCTTGAAGGAGGATCAAATCCCCCTGACTGACTGTGTACTTTGTGGGCTAATGTCCTAATGCTGGCTTGAAGGAGACTAGGAGTTCAAGATAGAGATGAGATCAGGCAGCTTCAGTCCAACACTTAATTCAAAGCAGGCAGATGAAGTTGACACTAAGGTGGCACACGGTCAAAACCCCAAAAAACTAGTGTTCAGTCCCTTCCTTTTATCCCCCTGGGGGTGTATGCATGCAGTTTGTCTATGGACAACAGACTTTCTGTCTCTGGGTTTCTGTATATTTCTGGGTCTCTGAGTGAGCAGAAGTTGGTCAAGCACAGCTGAGAGCACTAAATCTATCAGTCCTGATAAAATGAAGTATTCGTCTCAAGTTCACAGTCAGGCTAAAGTTTTCCAAGGGTCAAAGGTTAGCTCCTACTCTTACTCTTGCACACGCTGCAGGCTTCTGCAGGCTTCTCCTTTCCACTAAATGAATCCACAACATTTCCCCTGTTTCGTAATGTGACATCACAACAACCTAAAATTAAGACCAGGGGCACATGCTAAATCTATAACATTATTTTACTTGTGCATGGATATATGTGGTACATTTATGAGTCAGTAATACTGATACTATACGGTGATAAAATAAAGGCAGCATTAAGGGACATTACCATTAACAATGTCAAAATTTAGCTTTAGTTTATAATCACTGCACATCTTTTTATTAAATAAACTTTTTGTATAACACAAGAACCATTTAATGGTAAATGAAGTAAATCACACAAGCAATAAGTAGATCGGGCAGTCCCACTCTCTCACTGTTTTCAAAACTTCTGCTGGGGCAGTCCCAGACAGAGGCACATTTCTTGGTTTACAAGCTTTCAAAAACTGTCTGAGTCCAACATGGGCTCTCTCTCTGCCTTCCTGGAAGGCTCGTACCTGCCAGGCACCAGCCTTTGGTTTGGTTTGGTTTGGTTATGCTGAGTTTAGCCTTTGTTTCCTTTACACATAGTGTTACTAATCTGCCAACATTTCACAGCACCCAACACCCTCACTTCACTACTGATAATGACTTAAACACTAGTTAGGTTTTCTTGAGTTGTTCAATAAATTAATTTCTTTACTTAAAGTTATCACTGTGTTAACCTCCCTTATTTGTTATGCTCTACATGAGCTGAGCATAACACTAGAAAATTCTACATTTTTTTATTCTTTTTTTATGTAGTTTCAATGTTTATTGTACCTTTTTTATTTTTATGAGTGACAATATTGTGTTCATGTGAAACTCGACTCTTGGCTTTTTAGCATGAATGTTTTCTATGTATTCAGAACTGATAGGTAAAAAGGTTGTTCAATTTGACATGACATATCACATATGGTTAATAATATGACAACATATAGTCTTAAAAGTAATTTATTTTGATATGTGAATAAATGAATAAATCAATAAATAAATTTGATTTAAATTTGCTTGACTTACAATAAGCATGTATTATTACTCAGTGTTGATACTTACTCCACTGTGTTTGAAATCCATTTTTTTAAGTTATGTTAGAAATAACTGTCAGCTGCTCTTACAGGCCTACATTAGACTGAAGCCCACATAGGCTGTGTGTTCTGAGTTTTGGTCCAATCAGCTTATTCGTACCTCATCTATCCAGTCCTGAGGGCTGTACTACAAAGCCGGATTTGCGCCGGATAGAGCTCCTCCCACAGTGAAGTGTCCAAGCTGCAAACATCTCACCCTCAGTCTCTGATCATCATCCCTGGAGCCCTTAATCATGTATCGCTCTCCTCCACTCTCCCTACCTTCACCCAGTACTGGGTGAACTGGACTGCCCAACCAGACACAATCAAATTTTGGAAAAAAGCGTGAGTTGACAGTCACCTGGCTGCATGGACCGTGATTTACCTCACTGACAGACCAGGGTGTGAGGCTCCAGGACTGTGTCTGACATGGTGATCTGCAGCACAGGAGCACCACAGGGGGCAGTGCTCTCCCCCTTCCTCTTCACCCTGTATACCACTGACTTTTGCTACAACACTTGGGGCTGTCCACTCCAGAAGTTCTCTGACGACACAGCCATTGCTGGATGCGTAACGCAGGGGAACAAGCGGGAATACAGGACTGTCATCACTGACTTTGTTGACAGGTGTGACGTGAACCACCTCCAGCTCAACGCCAGTAATTTCTGTGGCCTCATTTTCACTGGGCATCTGGATGAGCTCTTTGATTGGTCCTTTTAACATGCCCTTATGAAACATGAATCTAAACTTTTTCAGGTGCTTTTGTGAAGTCAGTATTGGTTAGAGATGAAGCGGTACTCTGCAAAACTTCTAAGTCCTTACAGAACAATTGCGACGCACATAATACATGGAATGGGTGCTCTGACGGTGACCTCATCTGGAGCTGTAAATCCACCCACTAGTTCACACAACTTTGTGAATGATGAGCACGTCACCTGAAAGTTTTGCTTCCATTCAGTGTCAAAAAACTCTAGAAGCAAAACTCACTCCCTCCAGTCTCTGTTGCGGACCTGCATCCACAGCTTTCTGGTCTTCAGAGGAGGCATTGGCAGAACAGGCAAACATCTGAAAGCACTCACCAAAGGCCCTCTTCTCTATGCCTTCCATTTTTTCAGTAATTTGAGTTTGAGCACGCTACTATAAAGCTGTTGCTTGAGTAAAAGAGTTATACCAGTCACAACTTCAGTGTCGCAGCATGTTGCATCTTGCATGCATCACATCGGGCCTGCTGAAAACATACAATACAGTTTACTTGCTTTATCTTTGTCGCATTATTAAGATAATTCTGAATACATTTCTGTGGTTCAACCAATTCAGAATTGTAGCTGAGAACATCAGTTATAACAGTTAAACATTAGTTACAAAATGCTGAGTTTAAATCAGGCTCATAATTGCAGTTTATATGTCGGCTGGCAGGGCTTGGACACAATTTGCATGTGCTTGGATTGGGTGGGGATTGATATTTTGGGCCTGATCTAACCTCTAATATCTAATACCCCCTTGCTATTTTATCTTAAACTTGGTTAGTCATGCCATAAGAGCAAAAAAACACAGAGAAAAAAACCCTGCAAATCCTGGTTGTCATAATTAATGCATGACAGGTTAAAAAAGCACATTTAACGATGTACAATTACAGGAACTGTCACTTAAGTGTAATTTAATGAAGAAATATCCCTTTTAAGGCAGTATCACTCCCCTGATTTTATATTTTTAATTTATATTTTCATATTTATGTATTTCTGATTTTGGATGTTTTTAATGTTTTACCTATGTTATTTTTATTCTTACAACATCCGCTTGTATTGTCTTTTAGTTTCTTTATCATTTCAAAACAATCTGTAACCCCATATAAAAAGTGTGATATAAATAATACTGATAATAATAATAATAATAATAATAATAATAATAATAATAATAATAATGAACAGCAGACAGAGCCTGCATCAAAAATGGCTGCATGCCCCTCCATATTGTAACCAAATGTGTGTAAAGTGTGTATAGGGGTAGTACCACTCTCTACCACTAGAGGTCGATACTGAGTTACTTCCCTGATACACACCTAAGCACACTTTTTCGGGTATATGTGCAAAATGGGGAAAACCCTGAAAACTTCACAGGAGACTATTTTGAGCTTTCTTTAACTGAATTTAAGCTAAAATTTGTGGGGTCCAGCATTTTGGTCCCCACTTTACTTTCGGTCCCCACACTGTGAGTGGGCTAACATGTTTCGGGCCCCACATTGTAACAAAAACACACACACACACACACACACACACACACACACACACACACACACACACACACACACACACACACACACACACACACACACACACACACACACACACACACGCACACACATATCTTGTAGACCATAAAGCAGCAGTGACAGCAGAGGACCTTGATGTCAGCTGCACTTTATCTTCAGTTAGAACAAGTCGATAGATTAATTACCTTCTACTCTTTCTCCCCTCCCCCATCAACCTCATCCCCCTCTTGGGTTAGATGCACCAAACTGAGGTTGCTTTGGACTCCCAATATCTCCCCATTTTCTAGTCACAGCATTATGTGTATACTTTTTTGACGTGTGGATTAACAGAGGTGACGGGTGGTTAACCAGTTAGCTCTCCATGTAGAATGAAAACATAGAAAGCACAGATCTTGTCCTACAGTGTAGTCCCCTAACAAATGGCAAGACATTTAAAATGTAAATTGCTTTTAGTATCAGATACTGATGCAGGAAGAGGGTCACTGCATCATGACCAACTCCACTCATCCCACACACAGACTCTTCGACCCTCTCCTCTCTGGCAGGTCGCCATGGAGCATCCAGAGGAAGACCACCAGGTTTAGAACCAGCTTCTGATCAGAAGCTGTTCCACTGTTGAACGCATGCAGCGTTCTGAAAAAGGGATCTTGAAAAGTGCCACTTCCAGATATGGGCGTTATAAGTTAAGTTGAAAGAAGAGAGATCTGTGTTTTTCTCTGCTGAAAATTATTTCTGTGGTTAATTTTGTATTGATGGTGGACACTGGAGCCTAACTGTCTGAGAGAAAAAGGACAGAAGAGCAGAAGAAAGAGAAACAGGAGAGTGATACAGCCTGAGCTAAAGGCTAACACAGGAGCTAAACTGTTTGTGCCAATGTTCATTCCAACCCACAGTCGGCAGTTATTCTGCAGTGGCCTGTACCAATAAGATGAAGAGTTTTTTTAGATGTATCCATCATGGATACGTCTCAGAGCACCAGGAAGCCAGAAGCGCTAAGTATAGACTTCCTTAAAGCTCATAGACGGTATAAAACATGGATGTAGTTTCCCCGACGTCACACTTCTGTTTCTGGAACAGAAAATAAAGAAAATCTCAAATTGCGGTCATATTGGAAGTGACAAGGGCTTCTGCCTCTGATTGGGCGAGCTTGCAATCTTAATATCCTCTGAACTGCAGAGTTAAAAAAAAAAATAATTCACCCCCGTACAGTGTGTGCCGATAGGAAACTTAGCAATTCAGACAGGAGGTGTTTTTTTGAACCTGGCTGGAAATGGTTTAATTTCAGCTTTGAAAACACCTTTTTTGGCTTGGTGTGTATGTGACTTTCAGTACCTCTGAAACCAGCCTAAACACTGGAGAAACAGCAGATTTTAGCACTTCAGCATTGTCTCATATTAGCAATCAATGTTGCAGAAAATTGATATCTGTTTTTAACATAGTTTTTTCTCTGTGATTAACATAGTGTTTTTTCCGTTGGCCTTCACACAGAAACACATGACTAAAACAAAAGATAAATGCTGCCTTGACTGGGCCAATAAAATGATTACTTAACAACCAGCATATTGGACAAGAAGTTGCCTGTGTGCCCATCCCATTTTTGCACAGAGTTACTGAGAGTCAGTTTTCTCAAAAGTCAATGTGATTCATAGTCTCAGAGATGCAGTTTTTTTAGACTGGAGGTTGCTGTTTGCTAAAACTGTGATACAAACTTACAAAGTTTGCTTGTTGTCGTGTTTCAAACCATAAAACTGTAAAAAGTTGTCTTGACAAAGAAAAGTAGTGTTTGAGATTTGATCTCTCTCATTTTGCAGAACAAACATGTTTCGGTTAGTCATATCATCACAACACTCTACATGCAGGAGCTCATAGAAGAGTCTCTGTCACAAAAATATTCCCCTGATTCAAGCCAAAGGTGCTTCTGCAATCAATTTCAAACCAGTAGTCCTCCCAGAGCCATCAAAAACAAACAAACAACAAAAAAAAACAATAAAAAGTCTGTTAAGGCTGCACAGAGTTTGGTTCAGGGCTTCAGGCTCTGATTTTATTGTCCAGCTGCCACAGTCAAACCACAACATGAAAAGAAAGAGTCTATTTTTTTCTTGTAAAAGCAAAGTAAAAGAAATCACATGAAGTAAAGATGTGATCTTTCGAGCGTTTTACATCTGTTTTAAGTATAGACTGTATATAATTCAGATATAATATATTGAAAAAAGTCACTATGGTGTCATCTGATTCAGAGTTTTGAAACCCATCATTAACAAGGGCCACATCAGAAATTCTGAACTCAATCTAGCTTGGTTCAAGTTAGGATGAGGTGAAGAGGCGTCACAGACAGCTTTGGGTTGACCACTTGTCAGTCAAGTCAGCCATGCCCTTATATGGGCAACACTCATAAGATGGATGATGAAAGGGAGTGATAAAAGAATTGAGAAATGAGTTACTAAAAACAAGGATGTGTTTTCTACCAGACTTTCAACTTGTTTATTTTTGCTGTAAAAGTCATCTCTCTTTGCTGGGTGTGTGTGTGGTTTCTGGTGTTTGTGCAGCCAGCCTCAGGTGGACTCAAACAACTGCAGTTTTAAGCACTTCAGCGTGGGCTACATGTTAGACCTGTTTTAACTGATACATGTAGTGAACTGTGAGCTGTTGTGATCTCTTTTAGTTCCACATCTCAGTTTGAAGTGTGGATTTTTAGCCTGGTCTGTAAAGAAAGTAACAGTCAGACATGACCGGTCCTGTACAACACATCTAACTTAATTTGCTTTGAATGAACTTTTTTTCAAGTAGTTTCTTGCACAGTTTTACATAAACTGCTGGATAAATCAGCTGGTTTCCTGTTAGTGCATGAAGCTTTTATTTTAATTAATAGGCAGAGGAGAAAAAGAAACAAACACTTGTACAGTTTTTAAATTTAATTTGAGAGACAGGGTAAACACAGGGGAGCTTTTTCAAGACTCACGTCAACACATTTCAACAGCGACTGTTTCCTAATGGAAAGTTGAATTAGGAGCATGTGGAGCAGCCAAATGATGTTTAATTGAGAAGAAAGTCAATGCCCCCCCACCCCCACTAACTCCCTCACACCACCCCTGTACAATATTTGAAGTCTGCAATTCCTCACACACTTTTATAATTGAGTGGGACACTTATTCAAAGTCAAACAGCCTCTTGGCTTTTATCTACGACTATCTCCATGGTTACAAACCATGTTTAGTGTAAGTGTGTGTGTGTGTGCGCGTGTGTGAGTGTGTGTTTTTTGGTGCTGGAGGAGGGAGCTCTTAATTGACTGTCTGTTAAAGCTTTTAATGAAGAGTGGGCAGCCAGCTCTCTCCAATTAGCTGTGAGGGAGCCATCAGGGATCAGAGGAGTACAGACGCTCAGGAAGAGGGAGGTGGAGGTATGGGAGGAGGAGACAGAACAGATCCAGGGGGCGTGAGAGTGCTTGCTCCCAACTGTCGAGATCCAAGAGGATCTAGAAACCATACAGTAAACAAAAAAATCCCCTAAAAGTGCATGCTGGGACGTTGTTCCCTATAGTGTTCCCTCAAACGTGACAGATGTGACAAAGATCAGACTTTCATCTCAGAGAGCACACCTCTTTCTCTTCTTCTGTGGAGGCGAGACTGTCTGACTCACTTATCGTTAGTTTTGTCCTCGTTGTTTATGTGTAAGCAAGCACTTATTAAAACTAGCTATTATCTGCCTTCATGGACTTCTAATGAAATTTTTGGCCTCAGTTGTTTTGGTGCTTAAACATAAGTAAGTCATTTTCAAGCCTGGAAAAACAAACTACCAGTCTAATAAATAACTGGTGTACCACACTAATGAGAGAAGAAAGACATTCAAGGCTGTTTTTATTCTTCTGTGAAAGACTATCAAAACTCTGCAGTTTTACAATTTCTTCTGTAAAAAAGTTTAAAGAGTAAGTTATGAAATACCCAGAACAGTGTATGGTATCTGACTTCCCCCACAGTCCGAAACATGCTAATCAGGTTATGGACTGGTGGACTAGCATGTTATGGTCATAATGGATTAAAGGGTGGATGTAAAGAAACAATGCTGTAGTGTGTGCAGATTTTCAAACCTCTACATCTTTACGATGAATCAATGCCGGATTGTAATCCACGCCTTAAAAAGAGATTATCAGCGCCAATTTTGCTGGTGACAGGTTATTTTAAATTATTACTTCTAAGCTTCTAGTTCAGGCCAGCTGAGTTAAATATAAAAATCTACTAAGCTACATACAAACTGACGGTGTTTACTTGTTGTCACATTAGTCTACAAACACGTCGGAGCACCAGGCTAACATAAAGCCGGCTACTACAACGTTTGCTTGATGTCACGTTTCAAACTGTAGCGCTACATACTGATAAATACCTTATCTCAGCACGTTGTATCCAGTAAAAATTTGTCTTGAACAAAGAAAATTTGTTTCGATCCAATCTCCATTCAATTCCAAAACGAACACACTCCTCACTAAAAGTCATTTACAACAGTGTGTGAGACTCCGGGCCACAAGGTGGCGAGGAAGTGCAATTAAAACAGATCCTCCTCATAGTATCTCTGAAGCTGCTTCCATTGTCAAAATGTGTGCGCATACTTTTGATGACCTCAGCTGTAAATTGGTCTATATGAAGTCCTGTTAGTTACCCACACTGGAACCACCTCAATATATCAGGTATCATAAATGCATATATATATATATATATATATATATATATATATATATATATATATATATATATATATATATATATATATATATATATATATATATATACACACACATTTATCAGGTATTCACAATGAACCTAAACAGAAACTAGCAAGTGTTACTCACATGCTACACTGGTATTACAACTTATGGCTTGAATTTGAACTGACATGCTGTGAATTTTTTTTATCAAAATGCTAATAAAAGGTGAAACATTATTTTCCAATATTGCTTAACCCCAACCAGGCTACACCTGAGCTAGTTCCAATTAAAATGAAGTGTTTTGACTTAAATTCAGTGTCTTTATCACGCAATGTTTTAATGCTGTGTGTGTGTGTGTTTCTGTTTAGGTGCAGTAGAGGTGAGGAAAGAAGGTCTGGAGGCTCAGATCAACCGCCTGGCGGAGCTAATTGGACGACTGGAGAACAAGGTAAAGAATAATCACACACTCTCACTCCAACACTCATAGCTTGCTTTTGGATAATGTTTCATTGACCCACTTCAGTTGTCTGCAGGCTGACTCCATTCATCACCGCTACATAACTAATCCCAACTTGTACTCAAACTCTGAAGGTCCTGCTGTAGTCTTAACACCAGGCCGGCCCTCCTGAATGCTTCTGCCATTGAGAGCTTTTACCTGACACTGTTATTGTCATCCCCAGCTTTTTTTCAGCCATTAAATCTGCCCATGGGTGGGTCTAAAACTAGCACCACTAGCCAACAGGCGGTGGGTCACAGTCAGTGGTGCAGTATTTTCTGTTGTATAATTGGAACAATACTAACGTAGAATGATGTGCCTGAATAGGCAGGTACCTGAGTCCTCACTGCCTGTTATAAACACAGATGTGTATCGCCTGACATCATTATTCTGCCACTGCATTGGGCAGCTGTTGAGGTGAAGCCTGGAAATAGGGCGCAACACTACCTCCTTCTGCACCAGATCCACCTCTGGGAGCTCGGATGGTTTCCTGTTACTCTCTGAGATCATCAGTCTGTGCACTGTCTGTGTGCATGAGCAGATCCATTTCCTTACAAGAAAGGGAGAAGATGCTTATAAGTTTAATTTAAAACATGCTCAAACTTTAATTGATTAAAGGACTAACTTCGAGTTCAACACGTTACATGTGCAATGTCCATTCCAGCCCATGACCAGGATTTACTCATGTTACATGTGACGTTACTGAGTTTACAAAGTTTGATTGTTGTTGCCTTTGAAATAATAGCTCTACATAACTACAAATAAATACATTACCTAGTTTTTGCATCCTTGGAAATATGTCTTGAAATAATAAACATAGAATCAAAAATAAAATCAGGGGCCTCATTTAGAAATGCTCGACCCAGGCACACTTACATTTAAGAGGCGGGCAAGACTGACGGCCAACTGGTGAATTAAAGCCTGCAGATACATATTATTGTCTCTCCCACATTTTAGCTCACTAGATATCTAAAGCTCCGTTTCTGTCATGGGATTCGGTATGGATTGGTCCAGTTTGGTACAGGTTGGATCAGAAAAGCCAGATCCTGTTTGTGTTTCCACAGCCAACCGTGCCCTTCGTGGTACACTGAAAAAAGAAAACAGTTGGACCAACTTTTGTTGGTTCAATTGGTCACACCTAAATAAGTGATGTTATTTGAAATGAAGTTAATAAGTTCAATCAAGAAAATTACTAAGGTCAAATAAACTTAAGAATGTGATTGTTCTCAAATCAACATTTTGCATAAATCCAGTTTAAGGTTTTCAGTTGTTTCAACTCAATAATTTGCAAAACCTCAAAGTAAAATCTGACGAGGTGTTTTCACACTGTATTGCAATGTAAAAATGTGACAAGTTGAGCTTACTTAAAAGAAGCAAGGAAACCAATTGCACTAAAAAAAGTCAAGCAATATAACAAGCAGTCTTAAGTTGAGTTTACTTTATGTCTACTTGTAAAGTTTACTTTACAGCCTGTTGAATTTGCTTAATTTTAACTGTGAGTGAGGAGGGAATGCAGTGGACATTAGAGCCAACAGTACCATGAACTGTTAACCCGCCAAGGGCACAGGCTTTCTGAGTTCCACATGGCATGGACCTGCTGTCTGTGCCCTGTGGCATGGACTGTGAACCTAATGCTTTTTTTCAGTGTGTTTGATGTTTTAAATGTTAATAAAGGAGGCGTGTTCATCGGCTAAAATTATAATTAGAAATAAAAAAAATGTGTTTTGTCTTCAGTTATATTTACCTTTACTGAGAGAGTTTTTCAATTGGAGCTCTCACTGCTATGGCAGCCAGGCAGCCAATGCAGTGGGGCACAGCCAGCCAGTCTATGCCTTGGAGCACAGGCAGACAGCAGGTCCATGCCATGGAGCAGAGACATACTGCCCCCGCACAGCACCTCAATGTGTCTCCTCCATACTCAGCGCATTTTCATCAGCAGTACCTATTTGTATTTTCCTGTTTGTATTATTAGTGTATGTTAATTTTTTTTTCTTTCATTTTTCCCACGAGACTCTGACAAGCACATCAGCCGTGTTAAATCCAGCACATCTATTCATTAGAGATAAAACTATTTTTCAGTCTTATTAGATTATTATTATTTTTTTTTCCAGAAAAGACTATTCGCTAACATTCAGTGAATGAAGTGTCAGCATGTGGAGGAACTTTCGTAGGTTTGTGTTGTGACATTGTCCAAATTGAGCGAGACCAAAGCAGCGCTCTGAGGAGAGGCAGAAGGGAAAATGTTTGAAGCGGAGGAGAAGGGGTCGATGAGGAGGTTACAGAGGGGGTTACTTCTGGTGTTAAGTAACAGTAAGTGATGGAGTGTAAAGAAAGAAGAGAGGGCAAGAACGAAGGCCGTGGAGCCAATTACAGGCCCGGTGTCCAAACTGTTGTGAAGTGTTTTTCTCCACTCTTCCTCGTCTTTGTAGTAGATCACTCATCCTCTCCATCCTCTTCCTTCCTCCTCCTTTACATCTGTCATTCCCCTCTTACCCCTCTCGTCCTCCCCCTCTTTCCGCCTCTCTGTTCTTCTGCACTGCGTCTCGTCCAGTGCTCAGCATGTAAGGGCTAATGGGATCCCCGTAGACACAGCTGTCTTTGGGAGACTGCTCCACCTCAGACAGGGCTAAGAATAACTAAATGCAAAATAGTGGGGGAGGGGAGGGGGCTGAATGTGAAGAAATGAGGGAAAGAACAGAAGAGAAAGAGATTTAAACAGAGAGAAAGAAAGTGTTTGATCAAGTTGGAAAGGGCACTTTTCATGATCAGCTATTAGCTCTTGACCCTGGTTGATTATTTAAGACATACACTGAAAAAAACGAAAACCATTGGACCAACTTAAATTATTGCTTCGATTGGTCACCTCTTAATAAATTAAGTCATTGAAATGAAGTGAATAAGATACACCAACACAATTAAGTCAAATAAACTTAAAATTTTGATTGTTCTCAACATTTTGCATCAGTCCAACTTAAGGTTTTCAGTTGTTTCAACTCAAATTTGCAAAACCTCAAAGTAAAATCTGAAGAGGTGTTTTTATACTTTATTGCACTGTAAAAATGTGACAAGTTGAGCTTTCTTAAAAGAATCTAAGGAAAAAATGCACTAAAAAGGTTAGTAAATATAACTGATAGTCTTAAGTTGAGTTTACTTTATGTTTACTTGTAAAGTTTACTTTACAGCCTGTTGAATTGACTTATTTCAAACCATGAGTGAGGAGGGAGTGCAGTGGATATTTGACCATGGGCACTGGCTTTCTCTGCTCCACATGACATGGACCTGCTGTCTGTGCCCTGTGGCATGGCCCGTGTACCTTTAACAGTGTTTGATGTTTTATATGTTCATGAGTGACATGTGATGATGGGCTAAAATTATGATCAGAAATGAAAAACTGGGTTCTGTCTTCAGTTATATTCAAGTTACCATTACTGAGGGAGTAGTTTTATTTGGAGGCCTCACTGCTGCGGAGCACAGGCAGCCAGGACAAGCAGCCTATGCTGTGGACCACAGACAGCCAGCTGGTTCATGTCATGGATCACAGACACACGGGCCTAGTGTGGTAACTTCATGTGCATCATGAAAGCATGAAAACTAAGTCGGATTGATGCAAAATGTTGATTTGGGAATTAAAATATTTAGTTTATTTGACCTATTAAGTTGTGTTAAATGAACTTGTTAATTTCATTGTAAAGAACTTAATTTATTTAGGTGTTACCAATTAAAGCAATTAATTTAAATTGGTCCAACTATTTCGTTTTATTAGTTGTAGCAACGCAGAATTTCAAGTTGATATGATCCATATGAATACATTAGAAACCTTAACTTAAAAATATTGAGTTGGATTGATTTATAAAATTACATCACTTCAACTGGTCAAGATTCCCCTTTTACAGTGTGTGTTAATAATGTTAACAGAATGTGACCCCTCTCTCTGAGTAAAGGTCTTTCAGGGAATGTGCTTAGAGCAGCTATGGGACAGAGACACATCATGGCGTGAAGACACAGTGAAATCAATTCATTAAAACTGAAGCTCAGGAACGCCAAGAAAAATAAGTGTTTGTTCTATTTAAAGACATTGCTAAAAAAAATATTGCTTTCCAAACCGTGAAGGAAACATACACATGGTCATTGAGTTCTTTTCTCTAAATGAAGACAACCCAAGAAGAAGAAAAAGTCACATAATTAAGATTATTTTCAATTATATATATATATATTTTTTATTTTATTTGGACGGCTGTTCATCTAAAAAAATAATACTAGTATTTTTTTTTTCTTTGTGAAAGAGAAAACAACCTTTATAAGATTAAAACTAATCAAATAAGAAAAACATCAGTTAGCACCTGACATAGAAGAAGACAAAATAGGTCAACAAACTTTTATTTTGAAAGGGTGTTTTCAGGAGGAGGAAAATAAGACATTGTAAGAGAAAAGCTTGTGAAAAGAAGTCCAGATAAGAAAAAGGCAAACTGTGTCCCTATGGAAGCAGAGTAAGGCTTTTTAGGAGTGTCCTGGATGAGTCTGTTTGGCAGCGTGTTACCTTCATGGCTCTCAGTATGAAGACTGCAGGAGTCTGGAGAAGGAAATGATATTATCACACTGCATCAGAGTGAATCATTTATTGTTTACTGACTAGATAATAAGGCAGCAACACTCTGAGTGATGTGGTGCCTGGTGAGATGAAAACAGCGCTCACGTTGGCACCAGTGCTTTGTGATAGCAACCGTTACCGTCAAATCCTCCTCAGTGTCACATTCATGTCACCTCTGTCACTCACACTGACTTTCAATTCCTCTGTCTCTTTCTACCATCCCCTGGGAGGTTTTTTTGTTCTCTGAAAAACAGTATAATGAATTTCTTTCTGTTGAAAATATATCTCCTCTGGCAGAATCCAGTCACAGAATGATGCCTTTGACTGCGGCTACATGTCAGGTGTAGCTGATACAAACGCTGAACACCGAGAAGCAAAGGTGCAACATCCTCTTCCTTTTCTCATTTCAGCCGAGGAGTCATGGGCTGCTCTCCACAACTTTGACTCCAGATTTAAAGCAGATCTTTAGGCTTTCATCAAAAGATACTGAAGATTGTGCCTGGACAGTTTCCTTTCTGCAGAGCAGTTTATGGGCTGAGCCTCTGTCTTAAAGCCAGATCAGGTTCAAACTAAATCTTTTTTCTGGACTCTTATTAATACAAAGATGTCAACGAGCGCAGCTTGCCCAACAGCCAAACACATAAAGGATTCAAAAGTTGACCTTTTAGCATAAGTTCTGAACACCTTTATCTGATTTATGGTTTTGAAGTTTTATTAAATGTCAGTTTGTTTGCCCTTGCTCATTGTTTACAGTTTGAACATCCTGTAATGTTGGCTGATTCAAATCCAGCACAGTTAACCATAAATTTCAGCATCGACTGATGGTGTCCCCTGCCAGCCGTTTGAAAGGCTGATTTAAGGCACCTCAGCATCAATCTCTCTTCTGAAACATGAGGCTTTTTTCACTTCTTGTACTCATTCTGTCCCTGAATAAAGGTCCCAGATCCAGATCAGGGCCCATATGCATGTCCAGTCATTAGCTATGGAAACAGACCATTTGTATTAATGGTAAAATGAAAAATAGGTGGTATGCCTGATCAAGGTTAAAGTCCCAACAGAGAATTAAATCAAATGGCGGTTGACCCCACCGTTACAGGTGCTACAAGCAGGATTACCCTACCTGTTTGGCTGTTTTAAAGATGGCAGACCTCATGCTCATGCAGTTCTGTTAAACATGAAATGTGTTTGTCGACAAATATTTAGGGATCAAAGTAATTCTTTGGAAAAGTATGATGATGTGAGATATACAGTAAACTTAGATGTTCATTAAATCAACTTTTTCTTTTCTTTTTTGTTTTTCTTATTGCTGTTTCTGTATAGGAGGCATGCACAATCTGAATAGGAATGGGGGTTTCCAGGAAGCTCCAGCACATAACATTCTACACCTGCCTCACTTTTATGGTGTAATTAGTTAACTGGCTGATTTTTTTGCAGTAATGCATGCAACTAAATGGGTCCTTCAGTAACAGTATGTTGTGACTCAAGGCCTAGTGTTACTTTGCTCACATACTTCCGTGCTTCCCTTACATTGGCGTTGCTGTCAACCAATACATCCACAAGGGGGAGCAGCGCAGAGTCAAATGTTTACGACAACAAACTCAAAAACCAACATGGCGACTGTGGAAAAAGTTTTGCTGATGTACTTTTTGCACAAAAGACAAAAACTGAGGCAGTGTTGTAGAAGGTGGTGGTCGGTGAGGTCATTAAATACGAACAACAAAGTTCCTCCATTGTTGTTTCTTCTTCATGTCTCACTAAAAATACATATTAGGGAGTAACAGCAATACTGTCCCAACAGTTTCCGGCAGTGCTGCTCTGTTTGGCCTCCGTTAGCTTTATGGAAACATGCAGAAATATGAAATGAAGGCAGAACACAGACAGAAGGCTCAGTCCAGGTTACCTTAATGGTCCTGCTCGTTAAACGACTGGATGTGTGTACAGGCCCGGATTTCTGTAACGTCAATAATAATAATAATAAATTTAATATGTAAAGCACTTTTCATCAAAATGATCTCAAAGTGCGACAGTAAAGCAAGGTTAAAAACAAAACAAGATTACAAACTGGTTAAATGCTTTCAGAGAAAGCTTTTTTAAAAAGAAAGGTTTTTAGGCCCTTCTTAAAAGAGTCTGTTGTTTGTGGAGCCCTCAGGTGTTCAGGGAGGGCATTCAACAAGCAAGGAGCGGCTGAGCTAAAGGTCCGATCACCCATTGTACAAAGTTTAGTCCTGGGGCGCAGAAGGGGGTAGTTGTTACTGGAGCGGAGGAGCGGAGGTGTGATGAGGTTTGTGGTTTGAGGAGTCCTTCTGCGGGGGGGGGGGGGGGGTTCCATGGATCCAATGGTGAGTTAGAAGGGAGTGTTTGTATTGAATCCTGAATGAGACCGGAAGCCAGTGGAGGGAGTGAAGGATAGGTGTTATGTGGTCATACTTCCGCACCCTCATCAGGATCCTAGCGGCGCTGTTTTGGATATATTGGAGTGCGTTGCAGTAGTCGAGCCTTGAGGAGACAAAGGCGTGGATGAGTTTTTCAGCATCTGAAAGACTGAGTAAAGGACAGAGTTTTGCAGTGTTTCTTAGGAAGTGAAAGGAGGTCTTGTGGATATGTTTTATGCAAGTGTCAAAGGTAAGGTGACTGTCGAACCTTACACCCAGGTTGGTGACTGTTGATGACAGAGAAATGGTGACTAGAGAAGATGATGTGGGTTATGGAGGATGACTGGACCTGGTGCGGTGTGCCAACTAAAATAGCTTCAGTTTTAGAGCTGTTTAATTGCAGGAAGTTGTTTGTCATCCACGCCTTTATCTCCTCAAGGCAGGTGCTCAGAGCTGATGATGATGATGATGATAATGATGATGATGATGATGATGATGATGATTGTGGGGCTGCAGATGGGAAGGGATCTGTCTTCATGTAGAGCTGAGTATCATCAGCGTAGCAGTGGAATGTATAATACAGAGTAAGAATATGCATCAAAAACTGGTTCCTGTTAAGAATTTAATCAGAAATGGTTCAATCCATGGACATCATTGGCCTCAAAGCATAACAGTTCCCTTGTCAATTCTTTACATTACGCCTGAGCAGCCGGCCCTTACCTCAACTATTCTCCCTAGGTATTTTAGCTTAGCAGATGGATAACAGGCCCCCTCCCCAAAGAAGAAAAAAAAACTCTGATTCAGGATTTTCTGTTTGAAGCTTTACTTTAGAACTGAGCACAGAAAGAAATGTAAATTAGTCTCTCACACACGACTCCTATTCAGTACAGCCAGTGTGTTACAAATCTCCTAACACACACACAGCGAAGAGGCAGTTTTTGGTTGAAAGTGACCTCCAGAGAGAAGATATCCAGATCCAAAGACAGATTTCATATTTATGTACTTATAAACCAAATAAAATGTTGACAGAAAACATGTAAAGATACTTCTGTACACACAGTATTCCCTGAAGGAATTGATAAGGGAATCAATGAAGAATCAGATCCATAACCTGAATTGATAAGAGCATTGTTAACAAGGAAATCTCATTAATACCCATCCCTACTATAGAGTCTGGTATCTGAGGTCAGTCAGGTTTTTTTTTCAAAGCTCAATTTATTACATCAGCTATAGTCCCCTTGACTCTGACACAGGTATACAAACATACACAACATGTCATACCTCCTGCCAGCAGCTCCTGTGCTGTGACATTCACATCACTTTGGAGTTTAAGTGTGTGTTTTATTCTGGTAGCCTTTTAGTTTTTCTTTTTGTTTGAGCGATGCATGTTTTCACCTTCCAGCTTTTCCTGCTTAGAGAACATAACCTGCAGCCGTCATGTCTGTGAATGCTTTCAGTGTGGACACTCCAACCTCTTGTTGTGAGTGACTAATGTCTGCTTCAAGCTGTTCCTGTGATAGTTGCTGTTGTTGCTCCTGCTGATTGACATGCTCGTGCTGTTTGTTGTTGTTTTACTTCTCCCTGCAGACGGTCTGGTTCGATCTGCACCAGAGGCTAACAGACACAGATGGCACTACCAGCGCAGTAAGTAGACAGAAAGTGACTGACTGTTGCACATCTCACCGTACACCACACAGCCTCAGGTGCAGCATCACCGCTCGCTGCCCTACAGAGGCCGGCAAACACGACCACGACGAGGCGCCTCAGTGTGACGAGACTGAGACATGGCTGTGATGTAATCAACACAGGAAAGCACTTCCTCACAACAAGCACTGTCCTAAAATAAGTCAGGGCTCAGGAACTTTCTTTTATTTCCCAGGAAATATGATTTGTTCAGTCTAGACATGAATAATATTGAGGAAATGACTTTTCTCAGAGAATTAAACACTGTTCCACCATAAATAAATCTTACTACAGTAAAAGAAAAACATATACAACCAATACTCCTCCAATATGCAGCATTATCAAGTGACATAATTCTGCCTCTGATCAGAATCGGTTTGTCACATGAATAGCCTCAAGCTGTGTGAGCTTTAGAGTTGTCCTTGGAGAAATCATAATCAGATCATTTTCTCTATATAACAGAAGCTCATCGATTTTAAACCCCTTCAGGTACAGTTATAGCAAAAACTGTTATCATTTCCTACACATGGAGCCTGCAGGAGATTAGAGATAAGAGCACTTGGCTACAATAAATAAAGCTGTGTGATAAAACTTAAAGAATGACAGCAGACTATTTCACATGGTTTCATGAAACACACTGAAGCAAACACAAAGGTTTGGGTGAATATAAGCTCAGCAACAACCAACCACAATCTCTTATTGTTAAAAACTTCTAGAAATTTCTAAAAGAAGCTGCTGTTCAGACTTTGACACGCACTGGTGACACAGGAAGACAGAGGGACAACCTCTCACACTATCTGAAGGTGAGACAATGAGTCAGCACAGGGCGCCAGACTCCAAAAGAATAAAAAGGCTTCCACCGCCTGCTCCAAATCAAGAGCAATCAGGCACACACACACCTGACTCCCTGACTCTGCTCTGTGACGATCCCTCCACCAAACTCAATGAGTGCCTGTCACACGTCTGCATGTCTCTGTTCAATCAGTCCTCTGTCCTCCTGTGAGGCATCAAACTCAGGAGGATATAGCATTCATCATCAGGGCAAACAGGTCTTCACGGGAACTAGAGTGTACGTTCTGCAGGCTGAACATTTCTGATTGGTGAAGCAGCCATGGCAGATTTATTCCCACCTCCCTCTGTCCACAATAAGATGACCCCCAGCTTTGATGGATTTGGTTTAGTACCTCCTCAACAATAGTGTTCTTTGAGCCTGATAGCGCGATTGTGTCTGTGGCTAAGTTTAAGCTGGGCATACACTGTGCGATTGTCGGCTCCTTTTTAGCCGATTTGCCACTTGTTTTTTGGGTCAGGCCAAATTTCAGCTCAATGTGTTGTGCTTTGTGTAGTATACCTTGGGTAATGAGGAGAGATTAACACCTCACGATGTGCCCCCAACACAGTTCTGTTGATCGCAGGAAAATCAAACATGTTTGAAATCCTGGTTGCTCCTTGTGAAGGTATCGCACAGTAGAAGTACCACAAGCCGACTTGCCTCAACCTATCACACACAGCATGCAGGATTTCTGAAGTGACGTCTAATTGGACCAAAGTCCAGTTTACCTGTCGCTGCTTACCTCCTGTTCTTACTGAAGAATCAAGAGACCATATTTACCTTGTATGCCCAGACAATTCCCAGTCCATACACGTCTTCTTCTTCTTTTTTTTTTTTTTTGTTGTGTCTTCACACAGAATGGTACAAATTGCCGGCAGAGCGTTTTCTTTTTTTTGAGCATCTTCGGTGTGTATCTACCTCTTCTGGGTTTTTTCGTCTCCTCCTTTTGACGTTGCAGAGTTGGATACAGGAGTCCAGCTCCCAAACGCCATAGCAGAAGAAGGATACAGAGCCTGATGCCTGGGCGAATAGTGTGAGCAGGAAAGTTGCATCAGAGCACCTGGTCATATAGTGTGGGCTATATTGTGGGTTGTGAACTTAAGAACTCAGTGATTGAGTTGTCCAGTTTGAGATGGAGCTGAATCAAACAATTTAAAATATTACAGTGCATGTCCGGCTTTACATGCAGTCATTAACCCTTTCATATTCAGAATATTAGCAAAAACCTGGTTGCAAATGGCCATGTAAACACTGATAACCCTTAGAAAATAGATTATGTTCATTTTCTGACCTGAATATTTGGTCATGTATACTCCTGTCAAGATTTTCCCATCCAAAGAAAAATGAACTAGTCTCCTGTGCATGTTCTGTTTGTAAGGAGTCTTGGTCTCTTGAGTGCTGGAAGTCCACTGTGCTGATGCTATTGTTGCTGCTTTTGCTATGGGTTCAGTAAGAAGAAGAGGAAATGGCGCGCATTGCGTCAAAATGTTGTCTGTGCGTTGCTGTTTTGATAAGGATACCATGTAAACAGGAATATCCCTGTTTGCTTATGCATAAAAATTTATTTTTCAGAATGTTTCAGAAACCGGAATATTGACCGTAACCTGAATTTTGACAGAATGTAAACGTAGCCTCTGCCAGATCCCGGTTTTCCTGCAAACTGGAGACCATCAGCTGAACGTGTCAGTGGAGAATATGCATCCTGGTTCAGTTTTATAATCGTGTCATTATCTCCTCATAAGATCAGTATGACCTGTTTGAGGCTGTTTGAGGAGGATGTATCCTGCTGAATGTCGTGGCTCATTTTTAGCTAAAATTTGGGTCAACCTATGCCATCTCTATACTTGGGGTGTCTAAACGGTTCAGGGTCCAAGTTGATTCAGGCTTTCTGAAACAGCTAAAGGATTAGTGCATTTTCTGTTCCTGTCCTTAGTGTTGTCCCACTGCCCTCTACTGGCCTGGCAGTGAATTGCAATTACTTTTTTTTTTTCTTCACACTCGCTGCTGTACGGACAGCATCTTCATGTGCATCATATCATTTTGTACAGGTGAAACTTTTTAAAGCTTGCCTCGCCCGCTGCACAAAAAATACCTGATCATTTCACCTCCCATTGATCCTGTGGATGGAGTAAATATTTTCAACTGTAGCCACAAAGTACATAAACAATACTGGCAGTTGGTATTTATAGTATGGGTATATTTTATTCATCATTTCCTCTGATCTTGATGCAAGAAAGATGATCAATAATTTACTGTAAAGCACAAACTATCAAAATCAGAGTGCTGGGTAAAAGGATGAGAGTGAAGAATAAAACGCGTTACTTCCATGGTAAGAAAGAGGAGTTTTGATCAATACTCATCAGAGGTCACTTTAAATCAGGCTTTTCTAGCATATCTTAATGTTTTGTGCTTAATGCCAACATCAGCACAGAATTTGACCTGATGTTACTGAAGCTGCAGCTTCATACAGGAAGGAACAGGTTTACCAGACGGCAGATTTTCTCTACATCCTGTCTTTAACAAGCTGTGTGCTTGCACCAGTAGCTGATTGGCTGCTGTAGTGTGGATAGAAGTGTTAAATGACTACCACCGCTTTCCAAAGAGCAGTACCAGCTGTGCAGATCATCATCTCTTTTTTTTACTATAGAGAAATGCAGAACATTTAACCCAAGATCTGTGATACCAGGAGAAAAAAATGAGTGTGCTTCCTCAGCCTACGGGAGAGCAGTTTAATATTCACCTTCTGCACTTACACCCACAGCAGTCGGGCCACTTATGGCTCTCCATTAGCTGTCGGGAAGCAGTGGGAGCGCTGACTGTGAAAGTGTCCTGTAGTCCTAGATGCAATGATATGAGCACCTATTTATACGCACTGAGGGAGAGGGTTCAAATCCTGTTTGCCTTTTAAGTTCATATCAAAGAAACAGTCACAAAATCATCACCACGAGAGCCAAAAAGATGAGGAACAGAGAAAAAGAAAGTGAGGATCTAGTTAAAAATGATCAACATAAGAAGGGAAGGTGAGTTTCCTCAGCACACAGTTTGAAAGTGTTACAGAAACAGTGGGATAATTAAGTGGTTGATAGCATGGAGTAAGTGTGTGGGTTTGTCTCTTTGTTGATGTTGTTCTGATTGCCCTGCACCCACCTGAGGTCCAATAATTGCCCTCCTTTAAAATCTAAGAGGAACTGCTCTCGGCAATTATATCTCCTTCCAGGGTTCATTGGGTTGTTTATTGGCCTTCTCTTAAAACTGAGTAAACATGGTCCAGTGGGGAATTTATCTCTTTGAGGTAATGATATTTCTGCACTCGCACTAACCAACACCCTGCTTTCAGTTTCCATGGTAACATAATAGGAGCTGAATCCTACTTACTTGGATGCGCATCGCTTAATGAAGTAAAAACAGTGGGACCACTTTCATGTTTTCGGACTTAAATATTCAGCCATTTATGGGAGACACCAGAGATATTATAGATGCTATGCTACCACAGGATCAAAAACACGGAGCTTAAAAACTCCATCAAACAATTTGTTTTACCGCAAAACGTACAGTGTTTAGTCTGTCCTATTTTCATCTCTGCATTTTGGATAAAAACCGTCTGAGGCTGTGAAGTCGTAACTTCACAGAGTGGACTTCAGCCTTTCATGTTGTCTCAAATAAACAGTTACTGTAAAGTGTGAGTGAATACTGAGTGTGTTTAGTTTTATTCAGTTTAATTATGTCTCCATAATCCACAAGGCTGCACAGAGAAAAGAAAAGCAGCACTCAAAATTTATATGATAAGACTGATGCATTAACACCTTTCCTGAGCTGAAGGTTCCTTTAATGCATAGCCTTCCTCTGTCTCCAACCTCTCAGGGATCCAAGAAAGCAAAAACATGTCAGAGAAAAAGTCTATTTGGTGGTGGGGGGCAGGTTTATTAAATCAGAAATAACACCTCCATCCATCCATCCATTTCCTTCCACTTAGCCGGGGTCAGGTTGCAGTGTCAGCAGACCGAGCAAGTCGACCTAGACATCCCTTGCCCCAGATACGTTCTCCAGCTCCCCCAGGGGGATTCAAGACATTCCCAGGCTGGATGAGAGCGCAACCCCAACAGCACATTCTGGGTCCAATCACACCTGTAAGACCTCTGAATGTGCACAGGGAGGCATCAAGAAGACATCCTGATCAAACTCAACTTTATCTTTACTGCACTTTTCAGTCAGTTAAACATGCTGCCCGAAGTGCTTCAACAGAGAGAGAGGCAGAAAGTGAGTAAAATATTATAGGAAGTGAGGGTAGACATGCAAGTTTCAGACAAATGCTGCGTATAAAGTCTGGTTAATGAATAAGATTAAAATAAAAATGTTGCTAGAGCAATGATTACTAGAAAGCAGTTCAGGGCTGGAAGGAATTACACCAGATAAAAAAGGCAAATTCAAAAGGTCTTACTGTTAGAAACAATTTAAAAAAAACACCCTTAGAGATGCTTCTTTCTCTTTTAGATGATGAGGGCAGAGGGAATAAAACCAGGAAGCTCTGTTGTTGGTGTTAACCGGCCACAATATACCCAGGGGTTTAAAACAGACGAGGCCAGACTAAACCCTTCTTGGGCAAGAGGTTTGGTGTTTGCAAAGTGTTTGACTCAATAGAGAATAATAATCACTGTAAATAAAAAAGGTACATCCTGCCAAGAATCTGAGTAAACCAAGTACATCTGACTGTCTCATTCAAATCTGAGTATTCAAACAGCTGTCAAACTGTGTGAACAAAACTACTAAAAAGTGAATACTCTATTAGTTTTAGAACTAGTAAGTATTCTAACTGTTAACAGCAGCACCAGCGTGTGCACTGTCTGTTCAGCACGTTACAAAAAATCAGTATGATGGTTGTGTGCTTGATCAGTCGTCTCCATCAAATTGGAAAAAGTCATGACATCTGAGGCAAAAAAGGTTAACTATTATATTTCAAACAGGGTCAAATTGACCTCAAGGATAACAGGAGGAATAAGAGGAAGATGAGAGACACCAGTAACAGAAAGAATCGGAGGGCTGCTATCAAATCAACCTGGGCTTCAGTAACACCTCAGCAGAGCTAGAGCTGATCACTGATATCACACACCAGAGAGATGCAGGTGTTCATGCTGAATGGGCCCTAATGAAGTACTGAGTGCATATAAATCAACATACTTTATAGAGGGCTTTTTTTTTTGGAACATGTTGAAATATAAGATCATTGGTTCTTGCTGGAAGCAGAATTTCTGAATTTATCCTCACACTGTTTGAAAAAACAACTGAGGGCTCATTTACAGGATTGAGTGCTTATGCTGCCCCACACTAAAAAAAAGAAAAAAATTAGTCGGACCAACTTAATTGAATTGCTTTAATTAGTAATGCCTAAATGAATTAAGTTATTTGAAATGAAGTTAATTAGTTCAATTAACACAACTGATTTAGTCAAATGAACTTAATAATTTGATTGATCTCAAATCAACATTTTCCATCAGTCCAAATAAAAGTTTTCACTTGTGTCAACTTAACTTAAAACAACCTTTAGAAATCATTGGTTACATGGGCTGGGCCACATGGTGCACAGACCCCAGGTCTGCGGCAGTCCAAACAGCCAGTCCATGCCCAACGAGCATAAACAGCCAGTCCGCACCCATGGAGCACAGACAGCTGGACCACGTTAATCAAGCACAGACAGTCTGTCCATGCCAGTCGAGCACAGACAGCTTGTCTGCGCCCGTCAAGTACCACCTCACTGCACAGTAGGGTCTCATATGCACTGACTCACAACAAAAATGACTTAATTAGTTTGTACCAATTATACAAACAAAAGTTTACAAAGTAATGTCCAGATGCTCCCCTGGCGACAGCAAATAGATTGTTCCCCTGCTCATCAGGAACTTGCAGCCTTCAAGATGATGCCCACATTATTCAGGTTAGTTTCAATTTATGATAAAACACAACAAGGCCACTCTGCTGCGTTCCTTGAAGTTGCCCCTCTTGTATTTTTATCATCACGGATGGCAGATGGGGCCTCTGAAAATCTTGGCTGGCTTGACTGAAAGGTGGGCAACCTGTAGCTGTCTGCAAAGAGGCTAAAAGGCTCACCTCTCTACGAACAAAACTAAGTCGAGTTCAATATTTCTAACATGGCCTCCTCTGAGGATAGGCTTCAAAACTCTATACCAGAAGGAGATTGGTGACATCATTTAATGTCCGAGCAGAGATTTGTTGTTTGGTATAAGATTAAAAAATCAACCCCTTTCACTAACTGTCCAAAGTATTTGTGATCTCGCTGAAAATTACACCCATAACCCTCACTAACTGCTCTATCCTATGAATTCTTCAAAAACCAAAAATACAGATAGAGATATTTTTTTCAACAGCATGTGTACTATTCAGTGAAATTGATGTGAATTTACATCATCCTATCAGTTTTCACCTCCTCTCCTCAACCGTTGATCTCACCCTCTTTCCTCCAGCTGAATATGTCACCTCTTCAGCCTACTGTTTTTGAGCCACCTCCTCTTCTTCTTCTGAACACAGATTACTTCTAACAAGGTCATGATCCTCTTCACCTTTGCGTAATTTTACCCGTCCTCCCACAGCAGTCCCCTCTGACCTTCCATTCTCCACCGGAGGAAAGACTTCAACCTGATTACCCATCATCTCTTCTCCCTTCAGTCCGCCCTGTCAGAGCAATCATTCCTCCTCTCTTCACCAAGGCGCCTCAGCGAGTCGCATCACCACGCAGGGGATCATATACCATAAAAGAGATTCAGAGACACTTTAAAGATGCATTCGTAGGGGGAATTAGCATTTGCATGTATCTTGTAGTGGACACTCGTGAGCACATAGCTTCTATCCAACGATGATATCTGTCATGTGAAGTGGGCAGATCAATCACATACAGGGAATCTTGTCAGCCGTCTAATCCTCTGGAGTCACCTTAGATATGAAAAGAGAAGCAATAAAAACAGACGACTGAGGCTGAAAAGACAGAAAAGAGGCGAGTGGGATGGAGGAGGAAGATTATGGTGCAACATGAGAGAGTCCTGGAAATAAGAAAATGGAATGAGATAGAGAAAAGGCCAAAGGGAGCTTTTTTTAGGATGGGATATTTTTGAGGCACCCAGCACAAAGCACAACCACATGCTGCAAAATCAAAGGCAGGAAAAAAAACACAAGACAGACCAGTAACAGGAGCAAGAGGAGGAGGAGGCAAAGCTGGAAACCAAAGCAAAGAGGTGGGACAAGGTGACTTTTAAACACATTTTAGAGAGATTAAAGAGCGGATGGAGGAATGAGAGCAGAAACTACAGCCAAAAAAAAACAAAAAAAGTATGAGGACAGAATGGAAGGGGTGTCAGAGGAGATGGCACACAGGGTCTGTGTGCTTAATAAGTAAAAGCTTTTCAATAAAGCTTAAACACACACTGTGTGTTCCAATTAGAGGGAGTGAAACTGACAATCAGGGGGTGAGAGGAGAAAGTGGAGTTCACAGAGGGACATTCAGGCCTCTGTGAGGATCCTCATGAAAAATAGATCACGAGGTTATAAATATGGATACTGCTGAATGAATGGGTCATGCTCCGTGCAGCGCTCTCACTTAGATGGACCTGCTGTCTGAATTAACCATAATTCTAAAACACAGCAGAGCTGAGTCAGATCAGACGCAGCATTATGTGAGATACTTCCACCCACACTTCCACCAGAGCAGGTCAGCTACATTATAATGATGTGTTTCTCAAGCTGTACATTTAAATATGTAAAAGAGAAGAGTGATGGGTTATAAACTGCAGTTTTATTCTGACATGAACTGGAAACAGAGTTTGAAAGAGGGAATTAACTTTTATGTAAAACTCTGTCAGGCACATTTGTTTTGTTTACCTTCTCAATAAGGAGATAGCACATTGTGTATAATATATCTTACGAGCAAACTTAACTTTCATCGTGCCTCAGAGAAAAGGAACAGGAAGCACCTAGCAACACCTCTTTTGTGAAAGGGGCTGTGAAGACTCTCCCTTAGTGTTGATTGCAGTGACACCTGTAGTGTCACAACACAACAAACACATCTGGTGAATTTAGGCTGTACCTGTGGGTACGCTGTAAACCCCAAAGTTCAAATTACTCATTGGATTAAGCTGTGAAACTTAAAATTTGTTTGTAAGTTCAGTTCACTCAAATGTAGATTTACAATATTTGACAGCTGCTGATCTTGTGAAGTTTTTTCAGAAACAGTAAAATATGTCAGGAAGTGAGCCAAGAAAAGATTTGAGTCTCAAAAGAAAAAAAAATAGTCACTCAGCTTCACACAGATTCTCTACTGCCCAGACTCTGGCTGCACAGTGGCGGCGCCTCTGATAGAGGTATTCTGATCACTCTCCTGTTCATCTTTCTTCTGCTCTTCTGTCCTTTTTCTGTCTGACAGTTAGACTCCAGTGTCCACCATCACTACAAAATTAATCACAGAAATCATTTTCAGCAGAGAAAAACACAGATCTCTCTTTTCACTGCTAAACTTTGCCAGCCAGAGTGATGTTGTCATGGGGACCTGGATGTGCCACAAATCAATCTGGTTCTGCTCAACCATTCAGAAAAAACAATAAATAAATCACTGTTTTGAAATTTCATTTATTGGGTAATGCTGATAATGTTATTTTGAGTTGTGGATTGCAATCAAGCATATCTAGAAGAGAGATCTTTTTTCAAGATCCCTTGGAAAATCCTCACAATCCCAAGTCTATATCACAGGGATCAGACTACAGAGAAGCAGAAGGCACTCTCTCTATGAGAAGCAGATTTTGTCCTCCTTCTGTAGGTGATTTTAAACCATATGTTTTATATTTATGATGATGGTGTCGATGAGTAAATGCCTGGATAATCTCTCCTTAATGTTTTCCTCTCTTCATGTCGTAATGCCAGAATGAACGGACTTGCCTGCTGTACAGTCACCAACATTTTGAGACTTAATATTTTATTGAAGGTTTTCACTAATCTTAATTGCAGTCCGAGCAGCATCAAAGGTTTTAAAGTCTTACATGTTGCATTGTGAAGTCTGCAGAAGCGCTCCATTGGAGCAATTGATTTAACAGCAGCTGTAAAAAGACTTCTTTTAAAGAAGGTCCCTCACATGAATCTTCTTCATTTATTTCCTCCTGACTTCTTCTCTAAATATCATTTTTACCTCTGCTTTCCTTTCTAAAGCAGCAGATCAAGGTTCAGGTTTCATCTACTCAAGTCACAGAAATCTCTCTGAGATTAAAGCTGAAAGCCTTCTCATCAGGGCAGGTGTGAAGAGTCGAGCGACTTTTATTGAAACAATAATTTACAAAACATAGCCACATCTTTAGTTGTTACATAAAGAAGACAAGGTCTGGTATTTCTCAGCCGAGCGATCTGTCAGCAGGATGTGTCATATATTTTAGAGAGTGAAGCCTTGGCAGTATTCTTGTTCACATCATAATACAGAGAAAGAAACATCTGAGGGAAAGGTCAACCTTCAAGAGGAGGCAGCTGGAATATCTCAGATACAACAATCATTTGTCAGCAGCCCCACTTCACAAACTGCTCTTAAAGTAAACAAGCAGCTAATATGAATGTGTGCCTTAAGGACGTGTAGAGCTGAACCCATTCCCTGCTGATGTGTCCTTGAGCAGATTGATACTACAGCCTAGTGTTATTAAAAAAAAAAATGGGGTATGGATTATTCATATGAGTCACACTCAAAAGGCACGTTGAAATGTGTTATCTTGAAATCCCACCTCATTTCTCATCTCGTTTGGATGCCTCTACCAGTATCTACAAGCATCACCGAGCACTCCAACAGAAATGAGCAATATGTCAAAGAGAAGGCTTATGCTATTGTCATTTTTTTTCTCAACAAACTCCAATTGGAAGACCAGTGTCAGTGAAAAACACGTCCTGCATTGGTTTCTGTTTGTAGGACAAACAGGACAGCCTGGCCTCAGCTAAACATTTATCGTAGGAGCAAAGAAAAGCGTATCAAGCTGCATAAAGAGGACGGATGAGTCAGTCAGCCCGATCATACATCCAACTCCTCCTGCATTTTTCACTTCTCCTGGATGAAACACTGCAGAGCCATCCACAAAGATATGTAGTAGGCAGGGGAAAAAAAGCGTGGAACAGGCATGAGCCTGTCTTGCTTTTTTTTGTGTGTAACAGTTCTTGGGAACATTTTTTAAAGTGGGTGATAAAAGTTATGATTTCACCTCATCCTGTTAACAATATGGGAATTGAAGTTTCTGCCTAAACTGGTGAATAACCTGCTAAAGATATTTCTGCTAGTGCCATGGAAAACTGACAAACATTAGTGACCTTCTTTCTGTTTTTCTGTTTTTTTTTTTTGTTTTGTTTTGTTTTGTTTTTGTGATCAACTTTTATTTTTAATTTTACATAGGATGCTTGCACATATGAACTGAGAATTTCAGGATGTTTTCCAAGTGATTTAAGCTAAAGGTTGGAAAAGTGAAGGACTCAAAGACAATATTACGTTTAATGTAAAGCATCTCACATGCTCTTCCCTGGTGCCATGAAAATTTCATGTGGACTAAAGATTTCATGATAAAGTAGTAAAAGAAGTCTGGCACAAACAGTCCATTTATATTGTGTTTAATAATGCACAATAAACCCCCAAAGCTTAAATTACCAAACTGAATTAAGCTATGAAACTTAAAATTTGTTAGTAAGTTCAGTTTACTCAAATGTCTGAGTTTTCAGTGTTGAAATTGATGATTCTGAGTAGATTTAACTTTTGTTACTGTTCAAGTAAGCACAACTGAAAATCATACGTTTCTGTGACTGTGTTTTGTAACCGTGAGTGAGGAGGGGATGCAGTCGATATGAGACCCTGCTGTACTTCTAGATGTGCAGCAGTGGCACAGGTTGTCTGTGCTCCACATAACGCAGACCATTTGTCTGTGAGCCATGACCAGCTGTCCACACTCTACGTTGCGTGGACTGGCTGTCTGTGTCAAAGATATACAAATGTATCTCTTTACATTTTCAAAATTAGCCTAGATAGCATGACAGTCTGGTCAAACATTTCCTTTATTATATTAACCATAAGGCACACACTGCAAAAGTCAGTGGGTACAAGACCCCGTGCCATGGAGCACAGACCAGTCAGTGCTGTGGGGCTCAGACAACCTGTGCCCCCTAAAGAACAATATTTCAACGTTCTGCACGGTCTCATATCTACTGCCTTCCCTCCTCACTCACGGTTACTGAAGTTATGAAATTAGAGCTGATTTTTGTTGTGACAGTGTTTGTAACCATGAGTGAGGAGGGAACACTGCGGATATGAGACCCAGCTGTTCTTCAGATGTTATTTAAT
This sequence comes from Halichoeres trimaculatus, assembly GCF_033239565.1. Lineage (NCBI taxonomy): Eukaryota > Metazoa > Chordata > Actinopteri > Labriformes > Labridae > Halichoeres > Halichoeres trimaculatus. The sequence continues at coordinate 6,864,256 of NW_027437187.1, read as the reverse complement.
TTAGTTGTTCAGATCTGCTTCAATTTTGTATTATTACAATCATCTAATTCATTAGGGAAATTTATTGATATCACATCTTTCAGTTCTGAGTAAGGTCAACTTATCATGTTTTACAGTGATATGCAACATTTTTTGAACATTTCTTAATATTTTAATTTGTAACAAAAAAGCATCAGGTTTATTTGACTAAAGACTAAAAGTGCTTTTCAACTACAGTAATAATGGTCTAAATTTAGTTCAAGGTTAATAAATTTAACCATAATACAGCCCTGCCTGGACGGGGGGTGCTTTCCTCATCTCCAGGACCAATGGGGAACACAGCCTGCAGGCTGAATGTTTCTGATTGTTGGAGCCACAGTGTTTTTATTCCCTCTCCTTCCACCCACAATAAGATGACTGACTTGGTTTAGTACCTCCTAAACAATGGTCTTCTTTGAGCCTGATAGTGTGAATGTGTCTCTGTCAGCTCCTGGTGTTCCAGTTTAAAGAGTGACCCTGTAAACTGGAGACCTTCAGCTCAACATAACAATGGAGATCCAGTTCACAACAGCTGATCGAACACAGAGGAAGTCCTCAGAGATGAATCCCAGTTTAGTTTGATAAATGTATTATAAACACATCATAATCTCCTCATCAGATCAGTATTTAATGATGATCTAAAGATGTTTAAGAAGGATGCATCCTATTGAGAGTCAACTTTCTACCAGCTCATTTTGGGTCTTCAGCCCCTTGTGGAAATGCAGATAAATTATAGGCCAAAGGAACTATGTAGTTCAATTTTGTCAATCAATGGATAGATTTTCAAATGCCTAAATAAAAACAGAACTGTTAAACTGAGCTGAACATATTTGTTTTTTAGTTGGTTTGCATTTTTATTAAAAGTCTGTTTACAGATGCTGTTGTAATTTCTAACTGAGACACGACACTGATTGTACGCTGACATTAAACCACCCCACAGATGACAGGAGTTACTAAGGGATCTACTGTGTTGGTCATCTCTTGTTTTTCCCTGGAGCACAGATTGATTTAAGCTGCTCTTAAAAAGGACTGGTTCATATCGGGCTCAGGACAATCAATCATGTATGACGGGTCTGTTGGTTAGAGAAGTCTGATAAGATTTGGATCTTCTGAGTGTGTGTTTTGATCTATGAATGGTGAGACCTCAATTCCCCTGTGGTTGCTTTTTTTTTTTTTCTTTGGACTGGAGATTTTCTCTCCAAATCCAATAACTGCTCCTATGTGCATTAATCAGCCACAACCCACACTGCTCCTCTTCCTGCTTTGTTTTTTTCTCCCCCTCCCTTCCCGCTGTCGCTGCTGCGGCACAATTTAGTCCACTTAGCCTGCAAAACTGACAGCTTGCTCACTGGATACGTCCCTGTGCCTGTTTTTTCAGTGCGTGTTTGTTTCTGTCTCCTTATATACCCTCTGAGGCTTGATGGGCCTAACTGTTAAACCATTTACAAGAAGACCAATTACCTCAAGTCCTCCCCGCTCCAAAGACGTTTTCATTGTGATTATGTTATGCTGCTTGGTTTTAGATTGCAGGATGTAAAAATGAAGGAAGTTAGTTAGGCTGTTTAATTGCCTCCCATCTAATCGACCTATGGCTAAGCCACGCCCCCTCCACTCGCTCAGACAAACAGTGAACATTCAGTGACAGGCGCCATGTCACAGGAGGAGACATTTCACAGGATGCTGTTAATGATTTCTGGAAACAGAAAGATCACAGATCACCTAGAAGTCACCAAAAGTCTCTAAAGTCCACATTGGAGGGAAATATGAATCATGTTATTGTTGAGAAGGTTGATAAAAAGCTTCAGTTACAGACTAAATTTACAGCTCTCAGAGCAATCCTAGTAAACAGCATCTGGTTAGCATTAGCATCTCAGACAACAAGACAGTGGATCAGCATTGGTCAGGACAAAAATATAACTTTTTTACCATCTTTACCAAGAGTGTGTCTCTGTTAGTTTGGAGCTACAGTATTTACACTGAATCATTCAGCACAATGTTTGACAACCTTTGTCATCTCAGCTATTACTGATAAGCTAACGTTAGCTTAACTAGAGTCCTTTGGACAACAGCTAACAATGATGTACGATCACCAAAGAACAAAAACTAGAACAAAACAGACCAATGAACTCCCAACAAAAACACAGAGACATAATGAACAACGCAGCTAGGAGCTAACGTTAGGCTAATTTTAGCTAACATTAGAGAAAATCCCAAAGTGTTCGTCAGACTGCAGTGGCTGTTTTACTGTTTAAGATAACTTTATATTTCTATACAGCAGAGGGACAATATGTTGCCTTAAATTCGATGTCAGCTTACCTATGTTCCCCACTCCAACACACCTGATTCAAATGATCAGCTCGTCATCAAGCTCTGCTGGAGCCTGATAACGAGCCATTCATTTGAATCAGGTGTGCTGGAGTGGGGTAACATCTAAAACATGCAGGGCAGGGGGTCCCCAAGACCAGGGTTGAGAATCACTGCTCTACTGCACAACTTTATCCAAAGACGACACTTCCCTCTGTTGACACCTGGTGTAGGAAAGGGTGAAAAATACACCCCGTCACCCAGCCGCTCAGGGTATCTTGTGCATGTGACAGATGAACACCGTTTGACCATTTTTTAACTTAAAATCTCTGGAAAAACTTCATTGAACAGAATGAAAGCTGACTTTCTGCAGAGCATTTCAGTGGATGTTCAGGTAGAGAATGTCTAAGTGCATGGAAATGGCTTCGAAATATGTAGGTTTGAGGGCTGCACTTAGGTATTGGTCAGTTAATACTTGTCCAAAGCTAAAGCTTAGTACAAAAAAACGGCTTGGGTCTAAAACACTGATTTCTCCATCGGCACACACTGTACGATGAGTGAATGTTTTTCTAACTTATCTGTTTAAAAGTAATTAAGATCATTCGATTTTCCAATCAGAGACACAGCACAGGTCATGTGAAAAGCTGTTCCAAGAGAAATTCACAGCCGGGGTCATCACAAATGTGGCAGTGTCAGTGGATTGGCTTCATTTCATGGTTTCAGGAACAGACAGGTGACGTCCCCAAGGCTACGTCCTTGTTTTATACAGTCTATGGCAGAAACTCAACGACTATTGAAGCTGACGCAGAAATCACTAAAGAAATGGTTAACACACAGAGCATTCAGATGCTACTGTAATGGTTACTAAATAAGTCAGTAAGAGCTGCTGGCCTGTGGTCATTATCACAGAATCAAATGTGGTTCTCAAAAAAGAGTTTGGACCCCCCTGGTGTAGACAAACAAGAAATTTTTGCAGTTTGTCTAGTAACACTCTGTCTGTGTCACATTTTACGCTCATTATTGTGCTTAAATAGTCTGTTTTTACAAGTTTTCTCTGCTTTGACACTCCTAGCAAACTGATCTGCAGCTCCCTTGGAGATCAGCAAACAGCTGGTTGAGGTAATTGCTGCCTTTTAAAATTCAAATTACAGTGTTCTCATCAGCCCCCACAAACTTGAGCTGAGAAGTGAACTCCTCAGAGCTGAAATGTTTATCTGTAAACATGCGTTTGGATTTGTAAATGGAGGTTCTGCACCATAACTCTGAGACCTAACATAGATTTGACTCCTTTTTCTTACACATCATTGGTCGTGTATGAATTGAGAGTGTGTGAATATTAATCATACATGTAATCTCACACAATCTACCAAGTTTTCCTCCTGTTTGTTAAAGAGGTATGCTGGCTGTTCATTCTGTATGAAGTGATTTGTTTGGGTAAAGAATTCATCCCTTTACTTACTGCCGAGCGGCAGCATGCCTGAGGAGACGTCTTGTTGTTTTATCCGGCAAATTATGAATGAGCAGATTCTCTGTCCCTCAGCTCATTAGTGCATTATGAAACCCCAAAGCTTTCAGTGCAGCTTTCACATCCATTCCCCCAGACAAGACAGCCCGTTAATAACTGCAGCAGTGAGTTGTTTGATTATTTTAATACACATTACATGGAGCAGCCACAATCCAGGCACGGTCTGGATTTATTAGCTCTTGCTGCAGATTGCTCGGAGGTTTAACTTGTGAAGCTTCTGCTTTTACCACATTTGATGCTAAAACTCTTAATTTCTGTGAAGGCATTTTTGAAATATTGTTAGCATTTCACTGCAGAACAAAATAATCTTAGATTAACCTTCTTACATGATCACATGGTTGCATTCATCACTCCAATCTAGGCTTCAGTAACTACAGTAATTACATTTCACCAGAAGGCACTGTGGGGACTTTACCTTTGGTGTTGATTGCAGTGACATCTGTGGCCACAAGCTGTGTTTTCCCTGGATAAAAACTGTTTCCCATGAGCACCATCACCCACTGTCATAAGGACGTGACTTTCAGAGAGAGATCTTTTTTAACTCTACTTTTCTTTGTTCAGCTTTTCCCAGGATGCAAAGTGTTGATGTAATGTATTTATTTCTTGCTATTTAGCACTGTTGTTTGAAAGGTGACAAAAATTAAAGTTTGTAAACTCAGCTTGTGGCATCCTTTAGTGTCCGGATAGTGAGTGGACCGAGGAAGGTCTCTATAGTGGAACTGCAAATCAGCCTCTAGAGGGCTCTCTGCTGCTTCTCTCCTTTGAGCTTCATTCAGTGGCCAGTTTATGTAACTGCACGTCACTTTTCTCTGACTCCTAGATGACCGCCACACAGCCACACTTGTGGACCCCTGCTGGCTTATCCTGTTAATTTTTGTATTTCAAAACCTGAGTGGTAAAATATCAAAATAGAAATAAAAAATATCAAAATAGAAATAAAAAATAAAATAAAATAAGTAATTATTACTATGATTAATAATGACTACATGTCTGTAACTTGTGATGAAAAAAATTAAGTATTCAAAAAACAATGAAAACATTTTCTTCATGACCTGAGAAAAATAAAAACTCTTAACAAGGCAGTGAGGACTTTCTGAGTGATCTTGAAATAGTTTCACTGTTATGCATATGCCTGATCGTAATCCACAACTAAAAATCAGTGCCACAATAGGTTATTCCTAAATGCTATTTTTCTGCCACCTAATTAGGTTGAGCATGACCAGATTGATTTACAGCTCTTCTAAGTCTCTATGACAACACCACGGCGGCTGACGAAGTTTAGAAGTCAGAACAAAGATCTGTTGAAACAGATTTCTGTGATTAATTTTGTAGTGATGGTGGACACTGGAGCCTAACTGAAAGATAAACAGGAGAGAGTGATAGAGCTCGAGTCAAAACACAGGAGCTAAACTGTTTGTGCTAATGTTGACTCCAACCCACAGTCAGCAGTTATTCTGCAGTGGTCTGTTCAAACTTGAGAGTCTATCAATAAAATGAAGAGTGAGGTTACGTTAGCTCTGATTGGTGAGATTAGAGTTGGTAGATGAGCACTCGCATTACACTTTACAGACACGTCTCAGAGCACTGGGCTGTGAGGAACACTAGAATTAGCTGGCTACTAAACTACAGAACAAACTGACAGAGATTGCTTGTTGTCGTGTATCAAACAAAGAACAAAGAAAAGTAGAGTTAAAAAGAAGACACCTTGTTAAGAGTCACGTCTTCATGACAGTGTGCATGAGTGTGTTACATCTCATAACATACATGGTCTGCTTCTTAAGCTGAAGAAGACATTGGGCCTTATTTACTAATAAGTGCATAGAATTTTCTTACCCTGCCCACAAGTTCTGTGTTTACGCAAAAATCACTGACGGGTTCATGACACATGCCCATCGGTCAGTTTTCTTCTCTCCACCATGCGCATGTTGGTGAATCAAACATTCTAAACTGACAGGCATGTGCCCGCAACCTGCAATCAGCAGAAACCACATCCCAATTCATCCACATAAGGACGTCTGTTCCGTGCCTCAGGCAGAGGCGCCACAGACCCCAATATTTGCATCGCCAGTGTCAGTGTCAGCCACAGCCCACTCCCCCATCCCCTCATCGGGAGTATACAAGGTGATCACTGATCAGCTGATGCTCCTGGGTGCTCTGTGGGAGATCACAAAGTAAAAACAGCTGCTGAATATTTTGCTGAACAATAAATAATTTTTAGTGAAGAGTGAAGCCGTGTGTGCGTCATTTGCTCAGAAAATGTTTACAGTCATGAGGAGAAGCCGTTATTTCATGTCTTCACTCAGTTTACATTTAGAAACCTGCTTCATAACTAACCTCTATTAGAGATGCTGCATTTGTCATAACCAATGATTTAATTAACATCAAAACTGTGGCAGTTAAAATATGCATTTTGATATTTTGAATTGTACAACTAAGTATTCAATTTAAGATTCAAGATTATTTATATTGCAAGGGTGAATATGCATCAATTTCATGTTTATTTAGTACATTTGGTCAATTCACTGTTTTTAATATTGAATTCTGTTAAAGACTCTTTTTCTATTACTTAAAGTAGTTTAAAGATGTCATGCATTTAGTTAAAAATGAATGTGTTCACATGTTCTGAGAGGGTGGGTCATTATTTGTGCGTACTCCTTGGTCTGAGGAAGTTCTTCATTTGTTCACAGAGTAAGAACAAATTCAAGTAAGAAAATATTGATGAATCACAGATTTTTGTATCAAACGTACGTTGGCATGATTTAGGAACAAATTTGTGTTTACGCACTGTTTGTGAATGAGGCCCATTAAGAGCAATCTTAGACTGAAGCTGGCTAACACTTCTTGATAAGCTTCAAGTAAAGCTAAAACTTTACATGTCATCAGCTGGTGAAGCTCTTCAGTAATCATGAATAGTCCTTTAAATGTTCTGTACCATTTGAGATCATAACTACGTTTGATCTGTCTTGTGATGTTTCATATTTATAACCACTAACTCTACCTGAACCACTGACCATCACTGTCAGCAGCTGGAGTGTTCGGCTGCTGACTCAAAGAATCTTTTCCTTCTCTCCTGTAGTCCGCTTCCTTCAGACGTACAGGACTCATCCATCGCTCTCTGCAGCCAAAGAGATGATATGCAAATTCCCCCAGAGTTAATGAAGCCGCTCTTTCTGTCCTTTGTTTCATTAAATGAGGCATTTCCTGAGCCAAGAACAAGAAGGGAAGTCAGGAGTGAGGAAAATGGGGAGCAGGGGAGGAGATCGAGAAGAGAGGAAAGAATAATAAAGGAACAAGGAGAATGAGGGGGGGTGCAGAGGAGAGTGAAGAGAGACGAGAAATGGTGTGAATGGTTTGCTAAAGAAAAGGCAGAGGGCTGGGCTGTAATAAGAGCAAGAAGTGGGGCAGAGAGAAGAAAGTGGACTAAGTCATGAGGATGAAGAGAGGAGAGGAGAGCTGGATGATGAGGGCGGGAGAATAAGAAGGTGCAAGGAGGAGACCTGAATGTTGGTGACTGGTATTTCCCAGTTCCCATGGTAACGCTCCACTGATCAACCCCCCCATCACACACACACACTCACACAACCACAACATATACATACACATCTCTCTGCCATCCCTATTTGCATACCCAGTGGGATAACATTTTTCACAACAGCATGCGAAATACACACACATTTATGCACACACACACTCGCTGTACTGTATGTGTCCTTCATAAATAGTGATGATGAGTGAAAGGTCTGTACAGTCAGAGCAGAGTTTCACCCTGAGGCTGGCTGACAGATGCAGGAGGGAGGAGAGGGGACATTAGACGTGCCTTCACTTCTTTCTTTTTCGCCAGAAAACATCCTCACCAGGACTGTGTCGCGTCTTTGCTGCATCCCCTGTTCTACCACAGGAAACAGGAACATTGTTTGGGAGTAAATGGGTTCAAAGCAACAACAAAAGCAAACCAACATTCAGACATAAAACATTCATCTGAAATCAAGAGAAATGTGAACACAGAATCTTTGTTTGATCAAACTTCTGAACAGACCTTCTGTTTGATTAGCGAGATGTTTGTGGAGCTGTTTCTAAATATAGCAGCCAATCAGTGAGCCTCCGTGGAAGTCATGGAGGGAGCCTTGGTGGTGGGAGCTGTGGGAAGGTGTTGGTGGGGGTAGAGCTGGAAGGGCTGGTTGACTCATCTGATGGCAGTAAGTTTGAATGAGAGATCTAAATGACCCACATGTTAGAAAAGCATAAAGCTTGGTCTCTCTATGAAGATAACACTAAATATGAGCTAAGCTGTTATTGTGAATGTGACTACAATGTAGTTATTGAAGTAAGGACTGAACATATCATATATCATATCATCTTGATTTTTTTAAGCACACTAGGGGGATGACATTTGGAAAGCAAAAATTTAAAAAAGAGTACCCAGATGTCCATATATACCATGTCACCCTTGGGGATACTACTGGCTCTGGAGAGACCATAGATGGACTCAGTTGGTCAAATAAGGTGTCAATCAAAAAGACTTTAGTGTTGACACAGTGGTGTAGAATCTACACAACTCTGTGTTATGATTGAAATCAAATTGGCCCGCAGGCAGGTCACCGCCAGTTAAAGGGTTAACTCAGTGGTGCAGTGCTCAGTAGACTGATTGTTGAGACGATTGGATGGTTAAGACATTTCACAAGTTCTTCCACCAAATGTTGGCTCCATCCTTCTATCAATCATCATTATTACCTTTTGGGGTCATGAGTCACTGGAGCCTACCCCAGCTGAACCAGGGTACATCTGGACCATTGACTGTATACAGAGTGGACAGTTCGGCTCCCCCATTTACCATCGTACGGTTTGGAAGCCAAAATTCCCCCGTCACAGGCGCATCCAGTGTAGCAGTTGTACAGCCAGAATCTGAGCAATAGACTGTAAGGTATTCTGGGAGAATCTGAGTGGTGCCAGGTGACAAAAATGTTTATTATTTTTTTTCTTTTGAGAGTCTAATCACTTCCTGACTCTACCTCCTGACATATTTTACAATCCCTGAAAAAAAATACATAAGAACGGCAGCTGTCAATCATCGTTAATCGTTACGTAAAACCTCGTTTTTAACGTATACCTAATGAAAACGAAACTTTTCAGAAAAAAGAGACTGGAATACAGGACAGCCAAATGGTATCTTCAAATCACCACAACAATCGGACATGAGAAACATTTCTACGAGGTGTATTAATTTTTTAAAGTTTGACCACAGCCTATATGGAATGACTGGAGAGCTGGATTTTTTAACCTGTACTGCAGCCAGCCACCAGGGGGAGCAGTTTTTGTGGAGACCTCACTTTGAGCCGAGCAAGCGTCCATTTTTTTTTACAGTCTATGATCAACACACACTGTGAGTGTGAGTGAATTATTTTTGTAACTCTGCGATTTCGTAGATATTTAGACTGTTTGATTGTCCAATCAGGGATACAGCTCAGGCCATATGTCTGGCAGGCACCTTGTAGCTGTTAGAAAGGAAACTCACAGCCGGCATCATATTCAATGTTGCTGCGTCTGCAGATTGGCTTCATTCAATGGTTTTAGGAACAAACGGGTGATGTCGTGGAGGCTACATCGATGTTTTATACAGCCTTTGGTTTCGACAGTAGTCTTACACTTCTTCATGACACTTTTTTCCAAATAGAAAGAAAGTTATCTTCATGAAGGTCAATGTTGGCATGGCAGAGTTATGTCTTGTTCTTTTCTATCACTGTCACACTTGAATGACAATTCTTTCGACCAATCAATGGACTGCAGTGTTTCTAGCTCCACCTCTTGGGGTTGGATCAGTATGTCTGGTACATCAACAGAAGGGTACCAGGAAGTGGGATGGCACGGATCAGTAATTTTGGGACCTGTCCTGGTTTTAGTCAAAGGAAATGCCACAAAATGCGTGCTGTACTGAGACAAATCAAAGTAATTTCTACAATTAGATCAGTTATATTTTTGAATCCAGATTGTAGCCTCAAGTTATCAGTCGCCCTTAGTGTCTTTGACCATGAAATATTCATAACGTGGATCTGTTGTTTTTTTAATGCCTCTTACAGAGATCCAAGTATTTCTTTGTATTTTCTCATCGAGTTGCATGAGGCACTGGTCAATAGTCCATGTATCAGCCACAGGAGATCCAGGTCAGCCCTGTGTTAAAAGCAGCCAGAGCACGAGCCCTGAAGCCAGAGTCCATTACTACCAGAAACTTGAGAGGAATCTAGTGGAACAATCGTTAATGCGGGTGTTAGTACACATCTAAAGCTTTACTTTGGTGTGAGAAAACCTTTTGTTGTTGGTTAATCTTTGTTTGGTTGTATGTTGTTGTTGTTGTTTTTTTGCTCTGATGGCGGACACAACATGCACATTTGGTACAGCGATCTATTTTAAGATTATTCAAAGCAACAGATGCCATCAGCCCACGTAGTTGGTGCACTCACAAGAACCTCGCACAACCCTCCAGGAAAAAAAGAGAGCTCCTTCTCCTCCTCCTCCTTCTCCTCCTTCTCCTCCTCCTCAGAGTATGATGGCCACAGCCTTGACGCTGGATGTCTATGCAGGTTTTCACGGTGACGTTGGAGAGCTCGAGCTGCTGATTCATCGCCTCTGCAGGGCCACAGTGTCACAGACCAGCAGATGTGAATTAATGGAGAGCTAGTGATTAGATTAACAAAGCCTGCTGGGAAATGTAGTGGTACTAATTGAGTTGTAAGATGTTTGTGTGTATCTGTGTGTGTTGACGTGTCAAGGTGTCATAAAACTGTCAGCCTCAAACACTAATCTGAGAGGTTCTCTCACACACACTCTCACACACTCACACACTGCCTTAATAAATCACACAAACACACATTAAACATGCTTCCTGGCTGACAAACAGCTAGGTGTTGTTTATTACAGCTTGATGTTGCAATAAAAGCCTTGAACTCATAAAGCGATTGAGTGGAGGGCGGAGGGTTAACAGCGATGTCAAGAGACAAACAGCGGAGACATTAACAGGGAAGTGGAGGCAGATGTGATGAATTTATAAAGGTTGCTCCTGTAAAAGCAGCAGTGCATAAAGGCTAAATGAAGAGATTGTTTTCATTACTTTCATTCTGCCTTTTGTTTGTGGTATAAATAAAATTAACTACAACACTCTTCAGACTGCACTGGAGATCCTCTGAGGGATGAAAGTGACTTTAAGGGCTGTGGGAATAGTGAAGATGGAGACCCTGACCACTTTAATGACTCTCAGACACAGAGATATGGGCAGTGATGAGCTTAGTGGGTGTGGGGATCGAGTGATTAAGATGAGATACCTTCATCAAACCCTGACCCAGGACAAGAAGATACAGTTTGCTCAAGGAAAACAAAAAAAACGGTCTGGCTGGTCCTGTGATTTGCGTATCAAAGGAGGGGAAGTAGGGATGGACAATGATTTTCAAATATTTGAATAGTCATTAATCATGTGATCATGTCGCTTTGTCCTGTTGGCACAGTTTTATGCAGGATGCTGGAGCAGTTACATGTCAATTTCAGAAAAAGACAGGTCAAGCCGGAGAGAAAGTTGTGCGCAGAAACCATCTAATACGCCCAATGACTTTCAAAATAAAACAAACCATGTCCAAACTAGATCATATTTGACTTGACTATAACAACAAACTGACATCAAGAACAGAGCCAGACCAGGAGTGAACACGTTGGAGGATTTACAGCCAAAACAAGAGGGAGGAGAGGCTCAAATATGGATTGGGAAGTGCGGGAACTCCTTTGAAAAAAATAAACAAAAAATGAGGTGCAGTGCAAACTCTGCAAGGTTAGTCTAACATATCACAAGTCATCAATAACTCTGCACAGGCATGCAGCGGTAAGTTCAGCGCTGTCCACAGATCAACAGTCAGTGTTTGGCTTTGTCACCCAAAGAAGTAAGTTTGATGATCAACGTGCAGAGCAGCCGTCTACATCTTTGTCAAAGTGTGATGTTGGCAGGTACGTGTATGTGGGCGGTGGCGGTGGCGGTGGCGGTGGCGGTGGCGGTGGCGGTGGCAGTGGCGGTGGCGGTGGATTGCGGCTACAATCTTCAAATGGGAGCAAATATCCAATAGCTCTTTTGCTTCAGATGCTTAACCTTAATCAAAGTATATACAATTTTTCTCCTCTAACTATGAAAAAATGTTTGACTCAGAGTCCGGATAATACAGTAATATCACAGATATCTAAGAGCAGTATTAAAAAGAAACACAGAATTGTTATCAGTGTGATCCACTTGGTCTGTAAAACATTACCCATTAAAGGAGAATGAGTCTGGATCCTGATGGGGTTCACAAACCTGACAGGAAGTCAGTGACAGCTTTACAGAAAAATATGGAGGGGTGCTGCAGAGCAACCAATAGAGTGCGACGTGTTTTTTTAAAGCCTCCTGCAGAATCTGCTTAAAATTTTTATTCAAAGGCATTATTTCTATATTAAAACATTTCTTTTGCACACTTTTTGGACGCCTGTTTTGGCTGTTTGATTTACATTGCAACGACCCTGCCTTCCACTTCTTCATCGCGAAGGCATCACCCCAAGCTATCAACGCCAAGACCTCGAAGCTTGAGCTGCTAGCATCTTTGCTCCAAGATATCCCTGATAACTTCAAAACCAAACTCCAAGCGTTGTACAGAACCTATCCACAATCCTAGCTGACCTACGATTGGTGAAACATCAGCCTGTTAGTGATAAAGCTGCTTCACAAGCTGAGTTTATGTCATTGAAATCTACAGTAAGTGAAATGAAGAAGTGGCTATCTCCATGCAGGTACGATGTTGTTGAGCTGAAGCTACAACTCGAGTGGTTGACTGCCGTTATTTGTGTAGGCAAAGGAGCAAATATTTCTTTTGTGCAAGTGGACAACTATGTGTGTGTGTGTGTGTGTGTGTGTGTGTGTGTGTGTGTGTGTGTGTGTGTGTGTTTGTGTGTGTGTGTGTGTGTGTGTGTGTGTGTGTGTGTGTGTGTGTGTGTGTGTGTGTGTGTGTGTGTGTGTGTGTATCAATGTGTGTGAAGTCTCACTGAGGCTCTGCTTGAGTTATCTAGGTCAGAGGGGATACATTTTTAATTGAACTGTAGTGTGCTACAGTAACTCTGGCTCATAAAACACTGAAGATCGCTGCAGTTGCTCCTTGTGCTTCCTTTCTTTTCTAAATGTGATCAGCATGAACAACTCACAGAAACCATTAGGCTTATTATGTTTGTTTCATTAAAGCTTATTCTATAACACAACACTTGAAACATACACACACGAACACACTTTTCAAACACTGTGTTTCAGAGAGATGCTGTCAGCTGGATGAGGGAAGAACACAGAAACCACCTGGGAATAAGGAAACTGAGTTGTATCAATTAAAAAAACTGCAAACATCCTTCAAAACATCATCAAAAAGAGCTATTTTTATGTTTTTAGTGTACAGAGATGGTAGTTGAGAAGTTAAGCTACTTCCCAGTTTTGCATGTGTTTTTATCCTCTATGGCCAGAATTCTCTCGTCAAATATCACAGCACTCGTATTAATTAGTTATTGAGAAATTTCAGTTTGATCCAAAGAAAGTGAGCTCCAGATAAACACTGTTACTCTGAGGAGCAAGAAGGGAAAACTGCAGTGCAGCTTAAAGAAGAGATCAAATAATTCCTCTTTTTTTTTCTGACGAGACAGACATGGAGAAAAACATCAGTGCTGTCTGATATGATGGCTGACAAAGACACTCTGAAAAACATTTATTTTTTTAAGTTTTCCAGAAAAGTGGTCTTTAAAATGATTTGAGAGGAAGTAAACCTGAGTCTATCAAAGCTTTTGGAGTTTAAACAAAAGTGACTGTGTGTTTATATGTGCTTCCTTTAATACCAAGCGTACATTACCACTTAAAACGTGTGGACACAAACCGATCCCCTCTCTGTCTTTGCAGTCTTTGCTGCTGATTCGTCAGGAGATGGTGGTTTCCCAGAAGAAGCTCGGCGACTTTTGTGAGGCTTTGAAGCAGTACCTGAAGAACGTCTCCACTCAAAGAGACTGCTTTCAGTAAGTCTCCTCTCTGCTCAGCGTTTTCTCTACCTCTGTGCTGCGGCTGCGGCTGCTGCTGCTGCTGTTTCTGAGTGCAGCACCACAATGATGCTTAATATTTAATGCTTTTTCATTCTAGGTGTCAGGTCCTCAGTGTTATCTCACTTTATAGGTTGTACCTCAGACATTATCTCTTTAAGTCTGGCTTTTCTCTCAGTGAGCGTTTTATCATTACTCCTCTACATGAACTGAGCTGCTGAAACTCCCGGCTGCTTTGATTGGTGGGTTACTGATACCAAACCAAAGACCTAATGCAGAGAAAAGAGTTCTTTTAGTAATGTCAGACACTATATATATGCTACATACATCACCAACCTCCTGGGTGCTCAAAGCTGGAGCACAGAGTCATGCTCTGCGTATGCCATAGGAAAAACTCAAGAGGTCTGCTGCATTTCTCTGGTTTTATAGTTTCTAACATCAGATTCTGCAGACTGTTATATCAGACCAAGAGCCTGGAAGAGGCAGAGGAACACAGGTACAGGTTTATGACTTCACAGAGCGGTGAAAACTTAGTGTTCTCGCAAATATTATACAACAGAAATAGAATAGAATGTACTTCATGAATCCCCAAAGGGAAAGTCAGAGTCACAGCAGCAAAACAAGCAAGTACATAGTGCAAACAAATTCAGTTTGTGCTTTTCTTTTTTCTTCATTTTACTAGTTTGAAGCTAGTATGTAGCCTCAATCATACGCATGTGCAATGCGAGGCGGAAGAGTACACTTTTTGGGAGGCGTCTGTGTTACATGACAAGCAGAGAAGACAGAGCTACAGGGTGTACATGTGGCGTTGTGTTGTTCTGCTGTCTGGGAGCTCTTTAGATTCAGTCCGAGCTCTGATGAGGGCCGTAAGAAAGTGGAGGATAAAACCACGACTGAGTGTTTTCCACTTAGAGACTTTGTTGCTACATTTAATGACTTTTCAGACCCTCTTTTTGGATTACCCCCTTTTCAAAGACGACAATTCTTCTGACTTTTCTGGAGTTTGGAGAATCTGAGGTTAAAGTGTGTTTTGATCTCCTCAATGGTCAGCGTGTGTGAGACCCTCCTCTATCCAAAACACAAACGGACAGTCCTCCTCACTCACAGTCTCCTACTGCTGCTCCAGAGCAGACAACTGCATTCACAAGAAGTGTGTGTGTCTCATTATTCACTTCTGCCGGTCCCCAGCCCAGATAAAGAAGGAGGGTTAATATTTAGACATAAAAAAAACAAGAATGGACAGAAGAAAGTTCATTTGTAGCTATAAACATATTTATGATGTTGTGTTTTACCTGCTTTCTGTCTCTCCCACCATATTTCTCTCTCCTATATATCATCTGTGTCATTTAGCGACTTTTAGTGACTTTTGGGACAGCCAATAGTGACTTTCCTTACTGAGGAGTTGGCAATGTTGAAACTAGCAATGTTTCACTCAGCTTTAATGATGTTTGAAATAGGAAATAGCCTCATTCTTTCAGATTTTTCATGACTATACATGACATAACTGATTAAAAATAATCTGTTAATAGTGGATTATTAGGGTATATGGTCATCTAGGGTGTTTAAAACAACAATACCATTGTACACCAAAATGAACTGAAAACTGTGGCCACAAAGCTGTGATAAGAAGCGAACCATGGTTTTTGTGAACCGTTCCATCCCTAATATAAACAGAAGAATATAATAAGACTAGTAAGTCAACTAGAAGAAAAATGTCTACCAGAGACGACAGCTTGGCCAAATTCTGCACATATCCACCGTCTCCACGGGGTCCACTCATGGAAGGTGAAATGCTTCAATGAGGTGTTTGTGTCCTGTGGCGGTGTCAGCCTCCTTAGCCAAGCCTCTGTGAAGAGCATGATGCTACTCTGCCCTCTGGTATTCACTCTGATGCTAGGTTGGCACCACTAGCTCACCAATCTTACTGGAGATAGATCTTACATTCCCCATAACGATTGACAGTGTAATCTCTTTTTTGCCTACACCACAGCACCAGTATGTCATCCTTGCTTCCTTTTTCCTCAGCTCATAGAGAACATTGGTCCTAGCACTGGTTAGCGTCATCATGCTACAGGCTGCTAACAGCTTAAAAGTTATGTTTAATCAATGCAAACTTGGTTACATGTACATATTTTTGTTATCTTGGAAAAAATTTGTGCACCATAAGTTTTACTTTGCTAACTGGTGCCGCATTTTTGTCCCCAAAAACTCTGGTAGAAAATTAAGCATTTGAATCCAAAGTCACTAAATGGTTACCATGTATCTACATGCTGTTTTGTGGAAGATCAATATCTAATCAATCTGTCTTTATCTTTTTTATTATCATTATTATTTATACAGTGCCAAATCACAGACATTTACTTAACAGACTTTCTGAAAACATTAACAGGACTAGAACTGCTCATGTTTTATAACTCCAACCAGATGTTAAAGTGAGACATTGTACGTGTTAATGCAAAACATGCAGCCATTTTAAAATTAATGGTAGTAACTCCTCTAAAAACAAATTGGGGACAGCATCAACTAAAAGATGGAAAAGTAAATGGTGCTGAAACAGCTGGAGGAGCATTTTCCAACTAATTAGTTTAATTGTCAACAGGTCAGTGAGATGACTTGTTATAAAACACTATCTTTTAGAGGCTGAGTCTGTCTGAAGTAAAGATGGGAGAGGTTCACCAGTCTGTGAGAAACAATTGCAAAGAATTGTGGGACAATTCCCGAAAACTGTTACTAAGTGGAAAATTAGGAAGACTTTGTACATCCTAGATTCTACAGTTCATCGTATCATCAAAAGAATCTAACAAGAAACTTGTGTGCCCAAGGAAAAAGGATGAAAGTCTAGACAAGATACCTGTGATCTTCAGGCAGCAAACATTACAAACATTAAAACAACAACACAACAACAATAAAACAGACATGACTCTGTAGTGGAAATCATTGCATTGGCTCAGGAACACTTTAACAAATCCCAGAAGTCTAAGCCAAAAGGTAAGGTAAGTTGTGGTTCAGACCTGATCCAGCTCCAACTATAAGAAAGTCTGAAGTCTACTCTTGAAGTACAGAGCGTCTCCTGGACCCTGGCTGCTAGATGAATCCAAAGGAGAGGAGCCTGATCACTGGAGGCTCCACCACCCAGACTACTTTTAGAAACTGTAGGGACTGTGAGCAGGCTGCATGCTGGGAGCTCAGTGATCCAGGGGGGCAATATGGCACAATGAGCACTTAAAGATAAAATAGTTCAACAGTTCTGATCTTGATTTCATGTGGAGCCGAGGACTATTTTTTTACATTGAGGAAAAGGAAAAAAAGATGTTTTTACATTTGTTGGTCTTGAAGAAATGGAACTCCCAGAGGGCTCTTACACCCACACTGGTTTTGGACCTGGTTCTGGATCTGGCTCCATTCTGCATTCTCAGAACCATGGTGCTTTCTAGCGAAAAAGCTCATGGTCTTCCAGGAGGCCGCTACCTCAACTTCCTGGTTTACCAACTTTTCAGGTTCCAAACCACTTTTTTTTCAAGAACTGGAGTCGGCACATAGCCATGCCGGTGCAAGCCCTCCCAGATTCCTAATAGTGTTATCTTGTTGGAAAAGGAGGTGTTTGGGTCTCTGAGGAGCTATGTCACTGAAAAGAAGGTGTGAGCCATCGTAACACACAATGCATCCAGTCAAATTAAACAATTACAGAAATCCCTTAAAATGACCAGTGAAGCAGACTGTGAGGAATCTTTACGCAAGAATTTTTTTTTTTTTAAGTGAAACAAAATATCAATGATTAATAACTAAACATAGAGATTGCCATAGAAATGTAAAAGGAAAAGAAAAAGAATAAATCCATATTTCTCTCCTCCACATTACAAATTACTTCCGGCCCTCCAGACAGGAAAGTGCAAACAGATCTTTTATTAATCTGTCTTTGTGCAATGTCATTCTTTAATCCCCTGGAAGACGGTGTTGGAGCAAATATTGTTTTTGTTTTTAAAGTTGGATAGCTGTGCTTTCGTCTTTTAAGTCTTCAGCGCACTCTTATGAAAAGTTGGTCACATGGTTTTCCAGCAAATGATCTTCTGAGAGAGAGGCTACGTTAAGAGAGTTAAAACTGAACATCTGACCTTTAAGAGACTCTGATTTAAAAACTATTTACTGCCGCTAAATTTCAGGAACAGGCTCCTGGATGACTTTCAGCTGATTTCAGCATTGTTGTTGACAACCTTTGGCCTCTGTTATAAAGCAGCACTGCTGTTTGTCAAATTGTGAGATTGCATTACATTGCCAAGTGTCTGTGATCTAAAATGAATCAGTCTGAAGGAGGAAGCCTGTGCTACCAACCTAAAAGGGTACTTTCCATGACAAGAGTTTTGGCATTTGTGTTATGTTTTTTCCTTTTAATCCTGTCAAGAGGGGGGCTCCAAAAGTTAATCCAAAGGAATAACCACTTTGATGACAAGCAGTCAACTATAGAGACGGTGAAAAAATTAAGAAGGCCAAAACAAGAAGGTGCCTTTAACACAGGAGAAAAGGAAACCACTGCTGTGGAGTAAAGACTGAAAACCAAAGTATCAGAGAGACCTGGAAAATCTCCTCAACAAAAAGACAACAGCTACTTGAGTCGCCATACAAGAAAAGAAAATAAGTATAAAGACCTGCCCACCTTTAGGGGCTGTGAGAACTTTCAAATTGATACTAAAAATGTCTGACTTCTAGATATATGCCTGAGCAGCTGCCTAAGGAAGCTAAACAGAAGAGTGAAGGCTAAAACAAAAGCACAAGGCTAAAACACGGGCTAAGCTGTATTCATTCCATCTAAAATGTTCAAACTTGAGAGTTTATCAATAAAATGAAGAGTGAGGTTACGTTAGCTCTGCTTGGTAGATGACTGGCAGGACATAACCAGGATTCACTAAGGGTTAGGGTTACGCATTACAGACATGTCTCAGAGAACTGGGCTGACAGTAAGTAAAGTATAGCTGGCTACTAAACTACGGTACAAAGTGACAAAGTTTGCTTGTTGTCACATTTCAAACAACAGGGCCACATAACTATTAACTAATACCTTACCTTATAGCATTGTATCTGATAAAAAGTAAAAAAAACAACAAAAAAAGCAACATTAAAAAGAAGATCTGATCTCCATTCATTTTCAAAACACACACACGCCTTGTTTAGAGTCATGTCATCACAACAGGGTGCGTGAAACTCAGAGCCAAAAGGTGTCTCTGCAATCCACTTCAAATTTCTTATGGAAACAAAAGGTTCTTTTGGTGTTAAATCATTATCTGATCTCTTTTTGCCTCAACATGTTTGGATGACTATCTTCCGAAAGAGAAGAGAGTTTAGGTGTTGCTGTGACTTGCCTGACAGTCAATTTATAGATTCTCAAGCATCCTCCCCTAAGCAGCAGGACAACCACGCCCCCTGTTGTAACTACACCTAGCTAGAGGAACTATCTGATTGTGTTATTATGGATCAAAGCCATAGAATGTATTCAGAATGGATAGCGTGGCTTTAACATTTACTATCGGTTTTGAAGCCAAATACCCCCATCGAAGATGTCGCCATTGGCAACAATTGTGTGTCTTTGTATTAGTGGCTATGAGAGAATCTGAGTGGAGCCAGGTGACAAAAATGTAATTACTTTTTTTCATTTGAGAGTCTAGTCTCCATTGGTAGTCTCTCCCAACATATTTTACAATCCACAAAATAATCTACACAAGAACGGCATCTGTCAATCATCATTAAACATGACGTAAAGCCTCGTTTTTAACCTCATAACTAATACAAATTAAACTTTTCAGAAAAAAGAGGACTTGAATACAAGGCAGCTCAATAATATCTTCGAATCACTACAGCAATTGGACTTGAGAAACATTTCTACGAGGTGTATTAATTTTTTAAAGTTTGACCACAGCTCATCTGGAATGACTGGGAAGATGGATTTTTTTTAACCTATTCTGCAGCCAGCCACCAGGAGGAGCAGTTTTTGTGGTGACCTCACTTAGAGCCGAGCAAGATGACGTCCTTTTTTTTTTGCAGTCTGTGGTAGAAACACAGAGGGCAGGTTTTCTGTTATTGGCTAACAACACTAAACAGAGAACACAGGCGAAATCCTCTCTGTAACTCAGAGGGAGAGCTAATGAGTCACCACATGGCACTGAACTCTAAGAGCAGATACAAGCCGCTAACATCTGCTCCAGGCACACACACACATACAAACACACACACCTGACTGCTCTTTCACAGAACTGTCTGATTGTCCAAACTAGTTGCCCCACACACAACCCAACTCTGTCTGGTGAAATTGTTTTTTATCTTATAGTTTGTGTGTTAAAATGGTGAATATGTAAATAATGCTAAACATAAACATTAAATCTTCACTTTTAAACTTGATCCATCTATTTTTTTCCCCACATAGATTAATAAACACTCACAAACTTCCAATTATTAAGGACCTTTATCACGTGCCACAGGCAGCTGAACTGTCTGTTCTGCTTCACTCTCACCTCTGAAGAGAATTACATTTAATTATTTACCTAAGGTCAAAACACTGGAGTCGCTGAGCTGATGTTATTTTTTAATCATTTTTTTTTTGTTTTTAGCGTCTTGTCTCCCACAGGAAGTGAACCTCGCCACTGTCTTATCTCTGATTGTGGTGTAGTATAATGTATATCAGTAGCTGGAGTGAATAATGCATGAGGTAGAAGCTTTGTTCATGGAGGAAGGCTGCTCATTACCTCCAAGGAGGATCCCCCGTGCCCTCTCCATCTCTCCCCCTCTTTCTTTTGCATCACTGTGTGTCTGTTGTTCCTCTCTCCTACCTCATTTCATTTTGCACAGACTAACTGTGTAATATATAGACTTTATTTAGTCATCGCAATTTCAGCTTATTATCTTTTTTGGGGACTGTGTTATAAGGACAAACATGTTATTATTTTTGTTCAGCAGAGCTCACATCATTTCACTAACAGCTCTGTGCATTGTTTAGCAGCAGCCTAACCCCCTAGTGCCCCCCTCAGGATCACACAGGAACTGCACTGTACACTGTGTCTAACTCTTATCTTCAGGTTACAGATGTTAGTTTATCAACATCTGGTCTGACTCATGATGGTAAACTATTTCAGTTAGTGATAAAACATCTTTTTACACACCCCATCAATAAGCATATAGCACAGCATAATGGCACTTTTATTTTGACTTTTTTCAGGAAGGCCTGTTTTGGGGCGTTAGAGGTGGATACTTTGTTAGTTTTACACATTCACTCTCATCAAAACCTTTCCAAACCTTTCCAAAGTGGAACTGAAAGTCTCTGTACCTTGTTCTTCATCTCTATCTCTACATTTCTTAGTGAGGCCAACAGCTGTTACGGATCAAACTAGCCGGCCCCTCCAAGTTAGACGGTGTCTGAGCAAAGTCTGCTTACTGGAGCAAAAACCACAATCAGAGTGAAAGAGACATCCAGAGGCTGTTAATGTAGGCTTTTAACTGCCTCTTTAGTTAAACCTAGCGAAGAACTGCATGCTTCAAAATGAATTAAAATGAAGTTGTCTTACTGTTGTGGCTCCAGCTAGCTTAGCGTCTGTACAAAAAACGTCATTTAAGCTGCTGTCTCTTTAAGGTTACCTTCTCTACAATCCCCCTTTTCCCTGATTGGCCAGCCCTCTGGAGGCCTATCAGAGGTAAAGCTACAGACAGACATTAGATTTTGAGGCCTGCCCCTCCAAGAGCAAGTAAATTGATTCATATTTGATGACCTCACCATTTTACCAAGGCCTATGATGAGCTGGTGCTGTTTTTAGAATGGACCCTTTTGATTAGTTCACAGACTGATTCAGAGATTTCGACACAGTATGAATCTGCACACGTTTAGTTTAAACATCCAGCAGTGTTACTTTATAGTAGGGCTGGGCAACGATTAAAACTTTTAATTGTAATTAATCGCATGATTTCCCTGATTAATCATAATTAATTCCATTGTGAAAATGCCATAACATCTGTCATGCAAACACTAAATCAGTACTTGTTATACAGTAATAGTTAAATTACATATTTAGTACAAATCAAATATACAAAATGTAAATACAAATTTAAAGCTTATTGCCACTGTCAGGGCATTAAAGTGATACTCCGGGATGGAACAAGTTGGGTCCTATCTCAAGGTTTAGGGCAGAAATTACCCCTACAGCAGTGATTTTGTGCAGCAGAAGCCCAGAGCGCTCGCACCAAACACCCCCTCCCTGTTCCTCTGCCGGTTTCCTCTGCACTCAGACGGGGCCATATTTTACTTTACCAAAAACACAAATAAACGGACTCCCACCAAAAAACTCTGATATCGGTCTGCATTCACGCTTTATTAAGAGAATTTTCAGCGGGTTACTTTCACACATAAACACCGCTAAATAAGGCTCTAGTTCTCATCGTGTCTCTTCGTCCTGGCAGACTACCTGCGTTTGTTTATATCTGGCACACCGTGCGCGCGGACTGATACACTAAGCAGCGAGCGCCTTTAAGTTCCGTGGCGTTGCCCCTCTTCTCCATGCTTGTTTTGGTTACTCATCGTGTTTTTCCGCCAATTTCACTTCCGGTTTCACCGCGGTCAGCAACAGACATTTACAAAATAAAAGCATGTGAGCAACATGCACTAATGTGCGATAAAATATTCAACGGGGTTAATAGATTGACAGGTTAACGCGAAAATAACGCGTTAACTTGCCCAGAACTACTTTACAGCCATATTAAAACATGAAAGAGCAGAATCACCCCTCCGCAGCATATAGAATTGGGCAAAAAACTACCAATCTGCTATGTTTGTACCAATATGTATTTTGCTGATGTTGTAAATAGGAATAGTGGGAGTGTAGAAAAATGCATTTATAAATTCACAAACCTCAGATGGCCTTCTGTCCAGCCATTCCTCGCCTTCTTCCTTCTCATCTTTTCCCTCAAACCTCCTCACTCTTCAAACAAGTATAATAACTTTATCTGTACAGCACTTTTTAAAAACATAAGTTTACAAAGTGTTTTGACAGCCAGAACATAAAAACAAACACAAGCTTCAAACATGGAACACAAGCTTCAGCCCATATGAAAAATAATGAAAAACAATAAAATGAGAGCATGAGGACCAAAATAAAGGCTCAAAACATCAATCAAGAAGAAAAAGAAAATAAAAGGCAATAAAAGGGGTTGGGAGCAGAGAACAGGACAGCAGGTATAAAGAGACAATGTTAAGAGTGTTAATAGAATAATAAAACAATGAAATAAAAATAAAAGCGATGACAAAATAATGAACAAGAAATAGAATAAAAAAATCTACCAGGACAGTAAAACCAAGGTAAGATAGAAATGAAAGAGATAAAAGATAAAATACAAGATAAAGGGCAAAAGGAAAAAAAAAGACGATATCACATAAAAGCGAGACTAAAAAAGTGAGTTTTTAAAAGTGACTTAAAGAAAGCAACAGACTCTGCACCCCTTGTTTCCTCTAGCAGGTCACACCAAAGTCAAAAAGCTCTGATGAAGAAAGCTCTTAATGATGCATATTTATCCATTAGCATTACTCCTCTATTGTTAGCCTCTGTTGACAAAGCATTACAACACCTATGATAATCAGCTTGTAATCCATCTATAACCTGTTTAAAATAATGGTTTCAGAAATGAAAAGCCAAACCTTCACCTTAAGCCTCAGGGCTTGACTTTGCTGTTGTGAATGATGCCGTCTTTGAGATCATGTTTGGTCTTCATAGGCTACCATCGCTTACTCCTTGGTTCCACCAAGTGGTCCAGTATGGATCAGCACAGTTTGGTATGGGCTGGATCAGTAAAGCCTGGTCCTCTTTGAGTTTTCACAGCCAACGTGCCCTTCTTGCTAGGCAGCATGTAAGCTGCCTATGCCAATGCTGATGCTAACTGCCACGCCAGCTACATAATAGCATGTCAGCATAGCAGCACGACACAGTGTACCTGGCCAATAAACCCAATGAAGAAGAAAAACATGACGGTTTTGTTTTGACAGTAGTTTCAAGTTATTCAAGTTTCAAGTTATATAAAAAAAATCTTATCTTCATGAAGTTAACTGGAGAATTCAAACATGGCAGGGTTATGTGTTTATTGTCGCTGTCACACAGGTGGTGTTGGATCGCTATGTCCGGCACCACAACAGAGGGGTACCAAAAAGTGGGACGGTCTGGGTCGGTAATTTGGGAACCCGTCCTGGTTTTAGTCAAAGGAAACATCACAAAATGCACGCTGTATGTAGACAAACTAAACTTTTAGTGATACACGGTTTGAGGAACGGAGGGGCACATTTTAGAATCTGGTCACTAGGTGTCACTGAGACCATGTCCACATGTTGCCGGGTATATGGGAAACTGCAGTTATTACGTTTACACCTGTCATCCACACAAAACCGCAGCTTTACGTCATTGAAAAAGATATTTTCTGAAAACTCCAGCCAAAGTAAAGATTTTGGAAAACTCCAGTTTCATGGTTTCATGTAGAAGCAGGAAACAGAGTTTTCAAATGTCACAGCTGACTGACAGCGGCTCATTCTGATTGGCTACGTCTAGAAAACACTGCCAAATATGGGTTTGAAATGCTTCGAACTGCACTCATCGGCAAACTTGCCCACTGTGTGTGGACGAAAGTATTTTTAAAAACAAACCAGAAAGGGGATACTTATATTTTAAAATACCTGGCTACGTGAGGGCATGGCCTAAAAGTCCCACACAGCACCTAAAAACAAAAACACGGACTGTCAGGCCTAATGGTTAAGTTTGTGGAAAACACCACTGCCTGGTTATACATAAACAAAACATTTTAATATACAAATTCTTATACTCTTAACCAAGAAATTACCTTGACAAAAAAACATTGTACATCCAGAGCCTTTTCTATTGTGTCAGCATGCTGTAATGGAATAATGAGAACCTTACATTTAGAAAATGAAATGTGCTTTATATACTCCAGTCTGTTCATGTTTGAGATAGATTAGCCCACAAGTCGTACAGTTTCTGGAAGTTTAGGCAGCCATCTGGACTGAGTGCAACAATCCCATTAACTTGAATGAAAATATACCTTTCGTTATGTCCGGAGTGTTTGATGGAGCTCATGATTACTGCTCCCTCCTGCTCTCACACTGTGGACTCTGACTAGAATAGCAAACAATTCTCTGCTGTTTTGCAACTTGCACAAAATAAATTAACTGCATCAGCTGGAACCAAACATTTGCAAAAATTACTTATGTGCTCTTTCAGCGGGGTCTGTGCTGCACCATAAGAAGCTGCTTTGGGAATTTAAATGAGAATTGTGTTTGTGACGTGAGGTACCGTGTGCGTGCATAAATGCAAGTGTGATTTCATGGTGAGTAAGAATTAGAATTACATTTCACGGCGTGATGTGAATAGACAAAACCTCAGCTGCTCCACTTCTTCCTCCTCAAAGGGCAGGTGCAACAAATTGACCAGTTAGGCCGGTGAAGTGGGTTTCATTTGCATCATGGGCATCATTTGCTGCTGTGTTACTTCCCCTGACGATCACCTGCCTGACTGGCAGCATCTGTGAGCATGGGCCCAGCTACAGGTGTGTCTGCTCTAAAAATCAGCTCACCACGTCTGACTGATCTGGGCAACTTAGGGTAACTTCAAGATGGTTTTCCACAAAAACAGGTTGCTGCATTAGTTGGGGTCACTTCACTTCTATCTCACAGACCATCTAACGTTAGAGTTGTATTGTAGTTAAAATACCGACTCATTCCACTAGATGGTGATAATTCACAGAAACCTGCCACCCGCATTGACAAACAGCATCAGCCCAGTGCATTGTGGGAAACAGTATGCCAAGTAGACTGGTCTGTTGCATACTGAGAAATTTTGGCATACGGCAGATTTTGCAAGTTTTTCACACTGACTACTACGTACTGAATTTCAGCCAAAATAGTAGGCACTGCTAGTGTAGCAGGCGGTTTGGAAAACAGCCACTGACTTCTGTGTCCTGCATGAACTCGCCCAAACTCCATAAATAATACTATATGGAATAGAATAGAATAGAAAATAGAAAATACTTTATTTATCCCCGAGGGGAAATTCAGGAGTCACAGCAGCAATCAATAAAACAAAAGTAAGAAAGTGTATAGAAAGTGCAAAAAGGTCCATAAGAAAATAGATGACGACATCCCGTCCACCACTCTCCAGTTCAGCGAGTCTCCACCTCCACAGGGTCCAGGACTGAGCCTCCCCAGCAGTCTGTTCAGTCTCTGTCTCCTGGATCCTGTCTGCCCACAGCAGGCGAAGCTCCTCCAATTTGGCGCTGGCGTCCGATGTCAGCTCCGTCAGCCACGTCCGTGAACAGCACGATGCCACTCTGCCCTCCAGTACCCCCTCTGCCACTGCGCTAGCACGGCTAGCTCGTCCATCCCACCGGACATAGATCCCACGCTCCCAACAATGATGGATGGAAGGACAGGTCCACGTCGTCACCTCCCAGCTCACACCCAAGAACCAGCACGTCGTCCTCACCTCCTCCTCCTCAGCTCGAGGGAAATCATCAAGCCTTACACTAGTTAGCATTGACATGCTACAGGCTGCTAACAGCTAATTTCACATGTAAACAATTCAGCCATGGTTACATGTAGGATCTCCAGACAAACACAGGAGAAAAGTAGTAAAAATATCACTGAGGCCACAAAAAGTTTGGTGTCCATGACCGACAAATGAACCATACAAAGTGATGATCCACTCCAAATACAGAGACGACGAAAAAGAGACGAAAAATAATACAAGAAACGGACAAAGACGAGAGAGCTGCTGCAACAGGCAGCTACTTGGGCAACATATTTAACATGTATCATAACTTTTTGAGTGTTTGTTTTTTTATTTATTAAGATTATTTTTCTAGCTTTTAGTGCTTTCAACCAGAGAACATAAGACAGTGAATAGAGAAGGAAACAGTATGAGAGTGGGAAAAGACAAGTGGGAAACAGGCCGGATTTGAACCTAGGCTGCCCACTGAAGGGTGAACCTCGTGAGGCGCTACCCAGACCTCTAGGCTATCTCTAGGCCCCTACCTCTGTCTAGAGTTCTCCCTGTCTTTAAAAAAAGTAATAAAACCCTTTGTTTAAGAATCCCTCAAATTTGTTGACTTTTTCTTTGTGGCCTGAAGAGGAGAAAAGTATTTCTGAGCTGTAAACTATCACATTAAAGAGATTATCTTTGAGACATTTTTTTTTCAAACCAAACAAATTTTTCTTAAAAGCACTTCAACAGTTGGGTCATAGAGTCAGAGGTTTGATATAGACTGTGTGTTTGTTCTTTTTATTGTCTAAAGTCAATATTAATTCACACTGACTAATATTTCTTCTTCCTGTCTCTCCTTATGTCATATCCTCTCCATCCCTGTTCCACTCTGACTTCTTTCCCCTTCCTAACACCTCATCCATCTCACCAATATTTCACCCTCTTCTCACCTTCCTCCTCCTCTTCCTCCTCATTTCCTGTACCATTCTGTCATCATCCCCTGATCACTGTCTCCTCCAAAATCCCATCCTTGTCTCACTTTGATCCAGTGTGACCGCCGTGCGTCTGCCGGATGGTTTATCTTTTGTCGTGTACGAGTTCTGGGATGGAGAGGAGGAGTGGAAGAGGTGAGTTGGCTTTTTGTGGTTTCAGACTTTCTCTGATTTTTAAAAGCAGACAAACCCAGAGAGAGACATACAGAGGCCGATCGCTGCAGAGTGCTTCATCCCGCATGCTGATCACTCTGAGAGTGTCCTTGCTGACAGTGACCATCATTAGGTTTCTTTGAGTCAGCACTCTGGGATGTGTGAACGTTCTGTGTGTACGCTGAGCCTCATTCTCTTCTCTCATTGGTTTATTGATTGGTGATAGCCAAATAAAAAGGGAGTCCACTCTTCCTCCACTGCTATCATGGGGAAGTTCCTCCATCTACGTTTAATTAGCCTCCTTCAGTCGTTCAGCAGCTCCAGACTTGCTGAACCTCTTAAAGTGCGGCAGGTCATCATGATTTAGTGATGGTGCGGGGCATGAGGAGAGGCTGCTGATGTAGCTGCCTGCTGATGTGAGTTTCTGCTCCAGCGCTCACAGCATCCCTCTGCCATTAATATTTCAACTTACAGTAAAGGCTGAGGTGCCGTGCTAAGCGCTCGGAGGCTGCCCCTGCCTGCATGTGGATATGAGTTATACAGAAACGTGTGCACATACATGCAATGTGTTAAGCTCAGTGTGTGTGTGTGTGTGTGTGTGTGTGTGTGTGTGTGTGTGTGTGTGTGTGTGTGTGTGTGTGTGTGCTTTCTCATCTCCCAACCCTCTTCTGGTTCCAGGCACCTCCAGTCAGCCCCCAACAAAGCCTTTCAGCATGTGAAGGTGGACACACTGTGCCAGCCAGAGGCCGTGTCCTCTGTAGCCGTGCCAGGTCAGTGAAACCAAAAGCACAACATAAAGATGTTTATTTTCATGATAGACCTCAGGAGCCATCCTCCAGTGGTGTCCCAAGCTCTATAAACATAGCTGATCTTGCAAGTGTGACGTTGGCTTTTGGTTAAGCTAGGACTGATGGTTTGAGTCAGTAAGTTTGCCATCTAAGACTTTTGGGGACAGGTTTGTCAATGTTTGAATAAACCCCCAGAGGAAAGTAAAGAAAATCCTGAGTTATTGATGTCATATGGACAAAGATGAATTACTAACTGGCTCACACATTATGAGATAGATTAAAGACAAAACTAAAGCCCTGTTTCCACCAAGCAGTTCAGTTTGGTTCGTCCCAGCACAGCACAGCACGCATTTTACGGGGATTCCACTGACTTATCCTGGAACGCAACCCCAAATAACCACGATGAGCCATCCCACTTTTTGGGACCCCTCCATGGGGGTTGCCAGACTGAACTGACCCACCCCAGAAGGTGGAGCTACAACACTGCAGACCATTGATTGGTCGAAAGAATCGACACTTACCGTGCGACAGCAGCTGTATTTCTCCTGGCGGCACACAGACTTCTCTGAAAAAAAGCTTGCTTGTTCTTTGTAACAAAGAGCTACATGGAAAATCACAAAGAAGACAAATTGCTAGATGTCTTCCATATTTGCTCTTTGTTTAATGTGTCATGTTTTTTTCTTTGTTGGATTTATTAGTGGGGTACACTGTGTTGCGCTATTATTAACTGATGCAGCTATCAGTATTCGACTTACACGCCCCCTACCACGAGGGGGCACGGTTGGTTGTGGAAGCGCAAACAGGATCAGGCCTAACCGAGGCAACCTGTACCAAACGGCAATGATCTAAACCAGACTGCTTGGTGGAAACGTGGCTTAACGAGTAGTAAGGACACTTTATTGAGACCAGTGTCCTTCAATACCCTTGTCATTTCCTCCTGTAAATTTTCTCTGTACTTCAAGTAGCTTTACAGGTTTTCTATCAACATTTTATTGAGTAAATAAGTAAATAAATATGAAATTGGTCAACTAATCTGAATATCTCTTGAAGTAAATAATTAAGAACAAGTAAAAATTGCATGTCATGTGACGTCGATGGATTACTGTCAATATATTGTAGTACTTTGAGTTGTTTGGAACCTTGCTGTGGTTATAAAGTCAGTTGTGAGCTTGCATGCAACTTTTTTCCATCTTCATGTTTGAAAACATTTGCCTGTTAGTATTTTAACATTTTACGTTTTCAGTGTTGTTTAGAAAGTGTAACTGTGATATGATTCTGTGATAAATACTGAACTTGTGTTTCAAAACCAAAGTTATGTCAGTCTTTGCTAACTGCTAATATAACGACACAATTTCCAATAAATGTTAGCATCAAGCTCGCACCTACATCGATCTATGCAAACAGCTAGCATATCAATGCAATTTCCCATAAATGTTAGCATCAAGCTAGCGCTGTTTTTCTATATTGTTTTTGGAACATTAGGAGATGCATAAGATGTTGATGAATTGAACTGGAATCTGGTGTGAAACATTAATGTACAGTCGTGGCCAAGAGTTTTGAGAATGGCACAAATTTATTAAAATTCATCCAATCAAACTTTAAAATCTAAAGTTAATACAAATTAACCCCTGAGAACTTTGGCAGAAAACTTTGTGAAACCCAAAATTTGTGCCTTTCTCAAAACTTTTGTCCATGACTGAACATTTATTTGTGTTAAGTTCTAAAGTAAAACTTCAAGCTGAAGATCCTGAATCAGAGTTCTCTTGGGTAACTTTTATTATCTGCTAAGCTAAGATGGCTGGGGAGAATAGTTGATGTAAGGTCCGGTCAGTCCAGCATAATGTAAAGAGTCAATAAGGGAATAATTGAGCATAAAGGCTGATGATGCTGATGGATTGAACCATTTCCAAACGATTCTTAACAGGAACTGGTTATTGATTACCACCCCTAGACAAAACACAATAAAAGAATGGTCATTTTATAGACAGAAACAGCTCTGAACGAATGGTTTGAGTAGGGAGTTAGATCAGCGTTGTCATGGATGTGTTTGGGGACAGTCACAGAGGGAGGGGGCAGCATGGTGGATGCCCTGTCACCCCAGGTTCACTGCATGGTCCTGTGTGGTGTGACGGGTGTGTGACGGGTTGTGGGTGAAGCAGGTCAGTGAGATGAGAGGGGTCCAGGTTAGGGAGGTCTTTGTGAGTTAGCACATGGACTTTGAACGGAATACGTTGGGGAGCAGGGGGTCAGTAGAGGTTTTGACGGACAGGGGGGATGTGATCATTGGAGCTGAGTGGATGAGTAGACGGGCAGCTGGATTTTGAATGTACTGGAGTTTATCGAGAACATTTGAAGATATACAATGGTGTTTTAAACAGGGAGGAAAAAATTTGAATGATTAAGATGTCTGAAGCTGGAGAAAGTTTTTTTTTATTTTGGTGAGGCAGTCAATCAGTGTGGTGAGGGTTGAAGAAATGAAGATTTGATGGAAATGTAGATATGAAAACCACAAGTGTGTGTAAGGTTTCTGAGGGGCAGCAGAGATAATTAAGGTTTCGTATCTCTTCAGGGGTGGAAAAAAAATTTCAGACATTCAATGTGGACTGCAGTGTTTCTAACGCCACCCTAAGTGGTTGGATCAGTATGCCTGGCACCAAAACAGTTTTCAAGAAAGTGAGTACAGTACAGGTCGGTAATTTGGGGACCTGTCCCAGTTTAGTCAAAGGAAACACCACAAAGTGTGTACCATACCAAGACAAACCAAACAGGGCTTTAGTTTCCTTTAAAACCTGTTTGCTAGTTTTCAAGAAGTTGCGGTAAAAATAACTTTTAAAATATTACTTTTTTTGTAAAATAAGTAATTTCTGCATTAACAAAATATATATTTACGCAAAACTGTACCAAAACTGATGGCAGAAAAGCCCAATTCATCAAATGTGATCCAAAAAAAAACATTCATGAACTAAATGATAAAGCAATTTTTTGGGTGGATTTTGTTAAAAGGGTTAATAAAGATCTCAATTCCAAAAAAGCATCCATGCTGTGATGCTGGTTGTCAGTGACTTCAGGTGACACCCAGCAGACCGCCGTTTGTATTTTCCTCTGAATAACTCATTTTTTATCTATCTCTCCTCACCCTCCCCCCTGCCTCTTCATCTTCATCCTCATCCCTCACTTTGTCTTCTTTCTCTGACACGCCAAATTCCTCCTTGTCTCAATTCAATCTGTTTCTCTTCATTTCCTTGGCGTGTCTCTCTGTCCACCCCTCACCTGGGAATCTTTTTTCTCTTCCATCTCCATTCTCGCTCTTGCTTGTCATTGCTGTCTCTGTTTTGCAGCCGCTTGGTGCAGCGTGAACAGGGACTGAGCATGTGGAGATTCAACAACACGCCAAGACTCCTGGACACCCCTAACTTCCTCTTCCAATCCCGTTCAACCATTAGACCTTTTTGCCCCGGTTATTCTGACCCCTCCCATTTCCCACCCTCCACTTTCCCATCCCCACCCCTCACTCCCCTCAGCTCTTTTTGTAAGTACATGTTTACACAGTATAAATGAATGGTGTCAACTGCAGTGAGACTTGAACTAACAGGGTGAGATTACCACGGTGCGTGTCAATCTCACCACAGTAGTTTGCTGGATTAAGTTGGGTTTAGATTAAAGAAGTTATGAACCACTGTACAGTGGAGTTTGTCATGTAGCACAGACCATGGTGTTGAGTTTTTCATGTAGCAGTTACTGTATCGGGGTAGTGCATCAAAGAGTGCAGCATCACTTTAATTCTAGCAGAGTTTACAACGAGTAGCTCATCTTTTTTGTTTCTTCACCGTAGACGCTCATTGCCCATCAAAGTACGAAGTTTTCTGTTCAGTTTGATGTTTTTTGGACATTATTCTCACATCAGCCATTACCAGATCACACGTTCAGAGCATGAGGACTATCGACATACCTAGTTGCCAGATTTAGCTTGCAATCTCAGGAAAATCGAATGCTTGAATTTAGACAGAAGTTAAGTTAGCACCCTAGCTAGTGCTCACTTTCTGAGCTTCCTGGTTCCTTGTTGAGAAGACCAGTATGAAATGGTAGGAAAAAGATGGTGTCGCAGGAAGCAAGGACTTAGAGTAATAGATATATCTGCATGAAACCAATCGGATGTCTGCTTTTAAAAACATAAACTAACTTTATCCTTCAAATGGAATTGGTATCAGCAGGTTGAGCGATTTCTGTCCTGTTGGATCTCCTTCGTATCAGTGCTGGAGGTGATCACTTAGTTTGGAGTGTTACCTCGGTATCCTGTCAGAAAAGAGTCTCAACTTTAGGTAAAAAATGATTTTCAAGCATTTCTGACGGGCGTTAAAGACACTTTCAGGCCTTGTTCACACGACAATGTTTCACATGAAAACGCAAAAATTGCAGTGAAGAAATCTGAAATCTGTGAAATCTACACAGAAACGCTGAGGGACTGAAAACACTTGATATGAATGCCAGGCCTGCAGTTGGCGTTACAGCTGTGGAGACTTAGGTATCCCTCTGCAGAAGTAGAGGTGGGCTGATTATTTGGTGCATATTTTGAATGAGTCCGGGCTGATTGCAGAAGTGATACAGCAGAAACGCAGCAGCACAAGCATCACACAGTAGTCCACCATTGCTAAGGCCTTTGCACACTGCGTCCTGAATTTTTGGATGCGTTTTTTAAATAGGTAATCCAAAAAATAAAACCTCACACAAGACACCTTGCACAACGTGTTCATTTTTCTGTTCATTGTGGAAAATTTGCAGTGCAAGAAAAACTAGAATCATCAAGCAGTGACGATGATTTTGTTGCTCTTTCTCTACTTCAGTAAAGAAAAAGATAACACTGGGTTTTTAGTCTTCATTCGGAAGGCATGATATATTGGTATCAATAACGGTATCGGCCGATGTAGGTCATTTTTTTTCTTCTTTTTTTTAACATATCAGTATCGGCCGATGTGTCACAATGGGCCTATATTTACTCATTAGCTGCCGGCCATTTTCAAAGTATCTTGAACGATCTTTTAAGACCCCAATAATATTGTTTTCTCTGACTATGTAAACACCAAAACTACCTAAGAAAAGTGGACTCTCTTCTTTTATGTCTCTCTACCTGTTTTTGATCAAAAAAAACCCAGACAAAATGTACTTTTTTGATCACGTTCTTCTAGGGATGGGTCCTTTTCACATTTAAAACAATACCAGTACCTGGCAATTGGTATCGGTACTCAACAGTACCAATTTTCGGTACTTTTTTGTGTTTATGTGTTAAAAAAATATCAATTTGTGTAGTAATACAATGTATTTTCCTTTTATTTTACATATTTATTCTTTAATATAGAAACCTAATAATGCTGTGTTCATGTCGAGCATGGAAAATTGCCTACTCTTCCACTCTCTCACAGTCACAAGGATGCATTTAGGTACCTGAACATGGTACCTTTTAATTTTTGTGAATTGGTACCCGGATCTTTTGACAAAAGTCGGTTGGTTCCTGTAAAAGTACCTAATTTGGTACCCATCCCTACGTTCATCTCCATCCTTTGATCCTCTCCATGATCTCCATCGTCTTTTCTCACATCATCTGTGTCGAGGTTTTTTGTTTTGTTTTTTTAAACCAATATCGATATCAGTAAATATTGGTTATCGGCCATAACAACAGTATTAATATTGGAAGTCGGTATCAGCCAAAATTTTCATATCGGTGCATCCCTATTCTTTATTCATCATCGAAACAGCCTGAAATTACGGAAAATGTGCAGGTAATCTAAGGCATCTCTGGATAGTCAAACAACCCTGGGAATGAACTGCGAGCTGGGGAAGTAAAAGAACGCAGCAAACCCAACCTGTTCCCGACAAAAAGTTTCCCCTTCAGGGTGCAAACATGATAGATATATATATATTTTTTTTTTTTTTCAAATGCGTCAGTTTCAGATGAAAGAAAACAGACTAAGTGTGCAAAGGCCTTTACTGTTGTCGTTAGCAATTTGAGTTGCCACGATGAAAGTGCTCCTCTAGAAACTCCAGCTTGCTGTTTATAGCATTTGTGGCCACTGCGTTTCAGAAATACAATCCACTCTGAAGGCTGTTTTCAAACGTTTCTGGTCTATGTTGGCTACAACTGTGATCCTTTGCCAACAAAAGGCCCAAACAAAAAAAATACTGCGTCTCATCCTGAAACGGTTGTCGTGTAAACAGCTCCTTGGTGTGAATCAGCTGTTAAAGTGATGAAAGTTACCCGTATGAGCAGTGGCTGCTGTGGGAGTAATGTCTGCGATTTTTTCTGCTTGTGAAAACTAGTCCCAAGCCACTTTTTGATTCACAGACACGTAGCAAAACATCCGATAGAGATTAGCGTTTTAATGTGTTCCTTATTTCTCACAAAACACTTTGGAGTCAGTGAAATCAGGTAAACAAGAGCTGAGACGGAAGGATAATTCAGCTGAGTGACTGAGACAAGAGTCTGCTGCTACTTTGAGACAGAAGAGACTAGAAAAGGAGATAAAGACAGCACCCAACTGTCCTCCATGCAGCTCAAGTGTTTCTGTTGATAGATTTTAGCCTTCAGGTCACGTGTTCTCTGACTGGTTTGGCGATGGGTAGCTACAATTAGCCGTGCAAGTCTATAGAAGAGATTGTACATATGAGAATGTTGTTCTGTTATGAATATCTTTGTATTTATTGACATCTTTAGTGCTATGGTGCAGATTTTTTCCTCAGTGGAAGTGGGCAGTAGCTGACTAGGCATTGCAACTTCTCGTAACAGTTTGTTTGAATCAGAACAACTACCATCAGAAACTTCAGATAGCAATCCATCCGAATGACATGAAAGTGAAGCCTTAAACATCACCACATGGGAGAGGAGGTTCAGAGGAAGATTTTCTTTATGAATGTGTTCTTCAAACTCCCAACAAGCAGGGAAACCTCTTAGTGTTAAAATTTTCCAACAGACCCTCTGACATTTTAAGGACACGTGACCCTCGTCTTTGCAGCAGGACTTTAAAGAGCGTGGGACAGTGACAGTCCACCTCAGCGTTACTACCCATCACACGCTACTGATGCTCCACGCCTGAGCGCTGCCAGGGCTTTGCTGAACCTCTTGGGTTTTATTCACAGCTTTGCATGAATCTCACACTAAACAAGCTAAAAAAAGGAGGCTGCATGTGTTTTTTTTTCCATGAGAACAGTGGATGGAAAATGTGAATAATGTTGCTGTTATTACACAATATCAACAAAATAACACGTTTAAACTCAGTGAGGAAGCTGTTATGTGATGTTCAGGCGTGTGCCATGTCTCAGGCTAACACACAAACATATTCTGTCAGCTTTAAACCACAATGACTCAACCTGCTCTGCAAAAACTGAAATCCAAGCAAGTGTTTACCTTCTACTTCTAGTTATAACATCTCAACAGACTCAATTCGTCAGGTTCAGTTTATTTTAAAGCATTTAAAGGCAGCAGAGGCTAACCAAAGGGCTGCACAAAGCATTAAACACATAAAAGCAACTATAACAAACACAGCATATAGAAATGAGAAAGTACTGTTGTTATTATGAACCAACAGTCTGACATTTCAAGGCCACCTCTCAACACACTGCAGGGTCTTATATCCATTGTGTTTCCTCCTCTCTCACAGTTATAAAACACCATCACAACAAAAAATGTATTTTCTGTAAAACAATGGTAATGTTCTGGCAGCAGGTTTGCCAGTATTTTACTCTTTTCTTTTCTTTTTTTTTTTTTCTGGGCGACACTCACAGAAAGGTGATGTCGTAGGCATGTTTTATTGACATGCATTTCTGATTCATGTGGACATAGATTTTTAAGTTGAAACATATTTTAAAGTTGAGATGATCCCAACTTATGATTATGTGCTAAAACAACAACTTCAGTAACCTTTTTTCATACTGACTTAAAATAATATGTTAGAACATTCATTCATTTTCTGAACAGCTCATCTTGTTCAGGGTCGTGGGTGGCTGGAGCCTATCCCAGCTGTCATTGGGCGAGAGGCGGGGTACACCCTGGACTCGTCACCAGCCAATCACAGGGCTGACAGAGACAGACAACCATTCACTCACACACTCACACCTAGGGATGGGTACCTTTCACATTTGAAACGATACGGTACCGATTC
This sequence comes from Halichoeres trimaculatus, assembly GCF_033239565.1. Classification (NCBI taxonomy): domain Eukaryota; kingdom Metazoa; phylum Chordata; class Actinopteri; order Labriformes; family Labridae; genus Halichoeres; species Halichoeres trimaculatus. The sequence goes on along the minus strand of NW_027437187.1, from coordinate 6,827,752 downwards.
CCGGTACCTGGCAATCGGTACCGGTACTAAACTGTACCAACTTTTGGTACTTTTGTGTGTTTATGTGGCAAAAAATATCAATTTGTTTAATAATATGTAAACTCTTTTTAATTTTAACATACTTATTCTTCAGTATGTAACCATGAAATGCTGTGTTCATGTCCAGCATGGAAAATCACCCTTTCTTCCACTCTCTCACAGTCACAAGGATGCATTTTGGTACCTATATATGGTACCTTATGATTTTCCGTGAATCGGTACCCGGTACTTCGAAAGAATCCGTCCGTCCAATAAAAGTACCTAATTTGGTACCCATCCCTACTCACACCTACAGACAATTTCGAGTGACCAATGAACCTGATGAGCATGTTTTTGGACTGTGGGAGGAAGCCGGTGGACCCGGAGAGAACACACACGTGCACGGGGAGAACATGCAAACTCCAAACAAAAAGGCCCACCAGCCAAGCTGGGAATCGAACCGGTGACCTTCTTGCTGTGAGGCTGCTCGTACCAAGCAGCAACCTCCGGTCCGAGAATATGAGACAGTGCTGAAGTGCTAAAATCTGCTGTTTCTGGAGTGTTCGCTTGAGGCTGGCTCCATGAGTACTGGAAGTCACATACACACCAAGCCAAAAAAAAAAACATTTTCAAAGCAGAAATTTACCTATTTACAGCCTGGTTCAATTTTTTTCTCACGCAGCCGTTCAGAGGATATTAAGTTCGTGAGCTCCCCCAATAGGAACAATGAATGCATTTTACAAAGCCAAAAAAAATCTTTAAAAGCAACTCGAACAACCCATGGCACCTTCTTTGACATTTTTTCCATACTGAAGAAGACGCCACGTGAGTGCGTATGGAGATAAACAAACAAATGTGTCAGCCATAGCCTGGAAACTGAGCTGTTATCAGGAGCTTATACCAGAACAAATAATAAATTAAAATATTAAAATTAACAGAGCATTTTACTGATAAATAAGCCCAAATCATCAAAGTCCCAATGCAGCCAGAGCTTGAGTCCAAGTCGGGTCACAAGTTTGACATAGAGTAAAAAATGATCTGCCTATGGGGCAAGAAAAACTTAATGGTTACGTGTCTTGAAAGAAGATAATATTCTAGAAAATGAGACATAAACACTTGCTAAGATTTCACTTTCTGCAGTGTGTCAGTGGGCTGAGGTGGACCAATCAAACACTGGGTGGGTCTGATCAAATCACCTGAGACGAAACTGAAGTTGAAGATTAATGGCGGGTGTGGTTTCAGTTACTTGTATGGAACTGATTTATTTTAGCTCCATCCTGAAAGAGTTTCCCCTGTCAGGGTTGTTTAAGCCTGTGAGTAAAACCACTCAATGTTTACACCTTCAGGTGTAGTTTTCTCTTCTGTTTGGTTTCTGCTCCCACTTCACAAACAACCAAGGAAGTGAAACCTCTACAGAGCTTTATCCAAACAGGCAGGTTTTGTGTCTGGCTGTCAGATTTTTGAGTGGAACTGATCAGACCCACCCACCTCTGCTCCTGATAGATCAGGTTTTAAGTCCCCACCATCATGTTGACACAAAGCCAGCTCACCTCACCCTCTCATCACTAACTCCTTCATAACCACGCCGCTGTCAAACAATTGGACTCAGAAAGCACAATGTAAAAATGAGTATTGTGACTTGACGTTGAATCATCAGAGGTAAACCAGTATTTGATGAGAGTGTTTAGAGATCTGTAGTGATTCTGTTGATCTGCTTTCTTCCTTCTTTGGAGCTACTTTTGTTTAAAGGTGCCATCTCTCCATCACTTCGCTCTCTGGGTCTGTTGTCTCTGCTTTCCTCTGTGGATGACGCTCATTCTGTCATCTGACAGTTCTGTGCTAGCAGTGAGTGGGGCTCCAGCTGCACTGATACCAACCCTGATCCAGCACCGTCCCCCTCCTTTGGAGCGCCGAGCTGCGCTGAGCTGGGCAGGGCTGTGTGGAATGTGGAGTACTATTAAATATATCAAGATATGAAGACTATGTATTAAAGTAGGCTTATAGAACAGGCATGCTGAGGCGTTGCTCCTTTATCTGGGAAATGTCTGGACTGGTTTTCTGGGAGTCTGTGGTAAAGGTGTCCCAGGAGCTTGATGAATGACCAGCCACAGTCAGTCTCTTAGAAATACAAGCAACTTACTGAAAATGTCGATTAAGAGAGGCTGTAAGCAAGCAAACTGTGCGTAACAAAACAGGAAAGTGTATTCACAAGTGATTTATGGTTAAAGAGACTTTTTTCTGCTGCTCATTCACTCAGCGTCCATCCAGCTCATGACTCAGAAGAGGACATGTATGCTAGGCTAAACATGGTTCTTTACAGATGCAGCAGCATTGTGGTCTTTAAGGGTCTAACCCCTGAGTCTAACCTAAAGAGACTGATGGACATAAACAAAAAGATGCACACATAAAGTCAGATGAAGACACTCACCTGAAACAATAAAACTTCAGATTATTTTTAATCCCCAATGGCAGAAATCAATACTTTTATATTACATTTTATTGGAGGCTGTTGTTCTTGCCTTTAGCTAGCCATACTTTGATTACTGCAGTTCATTACTCGTCAGAGTCCAGCTGAAGGGTCTGACAAAATCTGAAAACAGGCAGTTCTGTAACTTTAGATTAGTCAGACCCCAAACATGCAGCCCCAAGTGCTTCACAAAGAATAGAGAGACAAGGTCACAAAAAGATTTATTTTAAGCCACAACGTACAGTACTGATTCATGTCTACAAAGTCCCAGAAAGTGAAATTGCAGCCATTAATGCATGTCCCATAAGGCTTCAGTTTGCTCAGGGACCACAAAGTTAGGTCTGTGCCTCCTTCTAAGACGTCTGATCTGGCCAACCAGGGAGCCGACAGAAGAGAAGGCTTCTGATGTCTTCTTTTATAAAAGAAATATGGTGTTGTTTACACTTTTTATACATCCAGCGGTAACCATGATCCTTTCAGGACCTTTCAGTTGGTCAACAATGAAATCTACACCGGTATCCAAGTCATAACTCTGCCGGCAAAGCAACCTGGCTCTTATCATACGGTATTTTCAGGACTATGAGTTTTACTTTTGGAGGAATTTTGGTGGGTAAATATCTTCTCAGCTCTGACAGCACTGCGCACTGACAGAGAGTCTTCATCTCCAGGTGTTTAGCACCTGATAACATGAGCAGTTCACTTGCGTCTTCTTCATGCTCCGTTCTAGACAGTTTTTCAGGTTTTGACTCACAAACTAGTGTCAGAACTCCCTTAACTTTTTAAAAATAAAGATGTTTATCCAATAGAGCTCATTTTATCTCACACTGCACTGGTCTAACCAGGTACACTCACAGCAGAGCAGGGGAGGAGGGGATGAGGGGAGTGCAAGAGAAGAGGGTGTGTAGGGAAAAGAAAGTGAAACTTAACTATGGTCAGAGTTATAAGAAGCTGTCGGAAAATCAAAACCTCCTTATAAAAAGATACTTATCAAAGTTAAATGTTAACAGTTGGACTATCTACTTACTATCTACTTATCTAGCTTTAGTTCCTCGACTGCCTCTACCTTAGACCTAAGAGAAGGCGCACTTGATTGCTTTACCTAGATGTCCAAGAGCAGTATCTATATTATTTATATAATGAATTAAAATTTTGTGCATATGTTATAGCTATCTATTTATCTATTTATTTATTTTTATTTAGATCATATCATGCCTGGGGTTCTGTAAATAACAGCAACAAATGAGAAGAGTCAAATAAAATACACAGTGCAACAAAATCAACATAAAAGATCTGGCAAATACCATTAAGGAAATGATAATAATAACAATTTTTAAGGATTAAAATGGACAATTAGACAATGATGTTTTCATAAAATTAAAAGACTTATTTAAAAATGTAGGGTAAAAGCACCTATTACTTTTCTCCCTTCAGGGTTAAGTTCAGGAACCGTGATCAGTTTCCCTGAGGTTTTTGGGGAAGCCTTGCCTAAGGATTATCTATAAACTATTTTGCAAAATATTGCAACTTAGAGGCTGACTGAAGAATAAAAGACCATACATGAAAAATGTACGATGGAAATGCCATCTTTGTTTTTAGGTTTGATACATTTAGGATATTAAATTTAACACCTGTTGCAGCTATCTTTTGTTTATAAGTTATAAATAATATCACTAAAAACCTTTAAAACACACTCAGCCAGAATCTGGTTTAAGCCCATTAATTTAAAAAAAACAACAACTGTTTCTTAAAAGAGCATAGAGTCTATTTTTTCTTTATTTATTTATTTAAAGAGACAGTACATATTATTAACATTTCAGCACAGCATCCACAAGGCTGATGGTCATCTGCAGGTCAGAGCAGAGTTTATAACATTAAACTATTTTAGTCTTAAAGTTAACTTCATCTGGTAAATTTAAGGACATCTTGTGTGGTGAGGGTGAATTTTAGCTCCTAAAGTCAGGCGTTAAACCTGTCCCTGAATCTTTGCTAATGACAGAGTATCAGTAAGAGATGCAGAAAAAGCTCCACAGGAAACCTTTCACCCCTCCCTCCCTGAAAACCACTCCTGTGCCAAAACAAAGGTGTTTGAATCCCAGAAGGAGTGGCTGTGTTCTGAGTAGAAATATAAAGCCATATTGCATGGATTGATGTTTACATGTCGGTGACTTCCTGTACTGATAGCCATAGTTTTACAGTCCTGCAGTGCCCAGCTGAGCGCAGCGTGCGCGCTCTGAAGGAGGCTTTCCTTCCTGTACATTGTGCCCAGCCTGGTTGGGTTGTGTAAAAGAGGTAGATAGTGAGTGAAGTGTCAGAAATGCCAATACTGTTTCCTATCAATACATTCCTGAATGTCCCACAGACTGTGCAGCCTGTTCTTTTCTATCCTCTACTCCTGAGTGCAACCTGTGCTTCGTCATACAATGAAAGAGTTATGCTTTGGAAGGATGAACACATGTTTCTGGTTAGCAGACAGAGGGTACGTCATCAGGTTTACCTCACCGAGCTCTGTGACGTGACGACAGGCCGATCAGGAAGCTGCAGATCTGATCAGGGCAATAACTCTTCCCTTCTATGACTGTGTTCTTTTCTATCCTTCAACTGAGTGCATGTCAATGAATGTCCAGTAACTTCTTTGCTGTAGTATTAGGCCATGCTACTCCTCAATGGGTTTTGTGCATTTCTTACCTTCTTCTTTCTTTTTTAGTATTCCTAAAAGAGACTGAAATATATTATATTAAAATATATGACTTAGAAAAATGGCATTGAAGAATGAACATTCACTTTTATGGCAATGTTTAATGAAATATTAATTCTTAATGTATGTTTCAGTAAAACAGCTTTCTCTTCGTTACGTGTAGAGACTTATTGCAGGGATGCAAGTATTATATTTGGTCTTTAAAGGATATATTGTTGAAATTCTAGATGATGTAGAATGAAAAAGTTCAATAAAACTATTAAACTGAAAACTGTGTTGTAGTTTTTTACTCAAAATCCTGTGTAACTTTTGTTCCTGACACACCTGTTGTTGACATGTTTGAAAGTGTTTTCCTTTGAAGGTGGAGTCAAATTATTCAGCTGAACTCTTCACAGATATACATTTTTAAGGGGTTTAAAATTGTTTAAATTGATTAAGCTATAATAATATTCATCACCAATCAGGGTGTGTCCACTTTCAGTTAATGTCTATAACATGACAGCATACTATCCTGTGAGGAGAGGCTCACATACAAATGATAAAGAGGACTCATTAACCCTGAAAGTAACGCATGAATGTTCTATTTGTGAACTCCGTCTTTCAGTGATTTCTGTAAAAATCAGTCTCTCAGTTGCTCAAACCTCCTTGTTCCATCATCACAGACTGATGAAATCAAAGCTCACCTGTCCCTCAGGTGTCTCTGATACCAGATGATCAGTGCTCAGTTTTCTGCAGTATTACATGCTGCGTAAACATCAGCAAACTCTGCTTCTGACCAAGGAACATGTTCTCCAGTAGGAGGCGATATGGGCAAAATGTATCAAGATGTTTTTATGTCAGGATCAGGAGCTGGATCAGGGCCCACATTCACAAAGCTACTCAGTCCCCTCAGAGAGCTCCTAACTTAGCTTAAAAATTCAAAGCAAGGAGTTTGAGCTTCAGAGTGAATAGAACAGAAAATACTTTATTTATCCCCAAAGGAGAAATTCAGGAGGATTCACGGCAGGAATCAATAAAACAAATGTAAGAAAGTGTAGAGAAAGAGCAAAAAGGACCACAAGAAAATAGATGCTGACAGGTCGTCCATCATTGTCCAGTTCAGCCAGCCTCCACCTCCACAGGGTCCAGGACTGAGCTTCTTCAGCAGTCTGTTCAGTCTCTGTCTCCTGGATCCTGTCTGCTCACAGCAGGTGAAGCTCTTCCAATGTGGTGTTGGTGTCTGGTGTTAGCTCCGTTAGCCATGTCTGTGAATAGCATGATGCTACTCTGCCCTCTGGTATTCCCTCTGTTGCTGGGTTAGCATGGCTAGCTTGTCCATCTTATTGAAGATAGATCTTTCGTTCCCAATAACGACGGATGAAAGGACAGGTCCATGTCATCACACCTAAGAACTAGCACGTCGTCCTCCCCTCCTTCTCCTCACCTTGTGGGGAAACATCAGGCCGTGCACCAGTTAGCATAGAAATGTTAAAGGCTGCTAACAGCTGAATTCACATGTAAACAATGGGGGCATGGTTACATGTAGGATCTCCAGACAAACACAGGAGAAAAAGTAGTGAAAATATCACTAAAGAGAAAAACAGTTTGGTGTCCATGACCAACAAATAAGCCACCCAAAGTAATGATCCACTCCAAATATAAAGATGACAAAAAAGAGACCAACAAGGAAGGCAGAGCTGCCGCAACAGGCAGCCACAACAGGGCGGGGCCTAGCAATGAACAATTGGTTGGTACAAAAAGGGAAAAAGAGGAGGGATAAAAATTGTGACACTGTTGCAAAATGTTTGGATGTACCTTCACTGCTGATGAGCTTGATTCCCTTATTGTTCTATCAACTGTCACTTTACTACTCAGTGTTTTTTATTTTAATGGTGGACACAGACTCTGTGCTGTCAGCACTTCCTGTGATTGCTGACACCCTTATAAAGTGGTTTGATTTGGCAGAATGACAGAAACAACAAACCAAATGGATTGAAGAAAAAAAAAAAAAAAAAAAAACAGAAAATTAAACTGGGCATAGAGCAGAGCCTGCTGTTGGCGCTGCTCAGAATCAAAGAGTATCAAGAAACAGGGTCCAAGGATCATGGTGCAGGGAAGAGGCAGACTTGGGGGCACACTGCCCATCTGATTATTGGACTGGTTCGTCTCCTTGGACGAACAAACAAGTGTGAGGAGCGCTGGTACATGCTGCAATTCCAAGAGACAGCAGAGATTTTAGCACACTTACAAAGTTTTTCCTAAACAGTAATAGAGGCTGAATTTAGTCGCTGGCTGCTGACATTGCTTACTGTGATATCAATAATTGTATAAATTTATGATTTCAAGATTTTTTTAAGACTCAATCTGTCATGCAGAGATAATTTTAGCCTCAGGATGGTTTGTGAATAAGAGCCCTGGATTTAATCTGGATTATTTTTCATATTCAGGCTGTTTTGACCTCAAACACCAATTTTCAGACCCAAATATATCTGATCCTGGGTTCTGGACTATTTTTATGCACCATTTTTCTTTTCAGCACCATTTAATAACTTTAGTCTGGTCTTGTGTCCTCTGATGTGTTTTTGAACTCTCACATTTTTACATCCTGATGAAACCCGATTCCAACACACCTGATTCAAATGATCAGCTCGTCATCAAGCTCTGCTCGAGCCTGATAACGAGCCATTCGTTTGAATCAGGTGTGCTGGAGTGGGGTAACATCTAAAACATGCAGGGCAGGGGGGCCCCAGGACCGGAATTGAGAATTACTGATCTAGATAGACATTGGTTTCGTTCATGACCCTGACAGAAAACGTAAATATTCACATAATTTAGAACATGATTTATTTAAGTTGAATAATTATACATAAGGGGCTGGTTGTTCAAAGGTAATCTGTTCAGATTTTGGTTATCAGATTGGTTATTCATAAGGGAAAGAAGGATTTTGAAATCGGATCAGACCGATAAAACCTTCAGTTTGTGTTGTTGAAAACTTTTCTGTGAGATTTGGATACCTCTGATCCAAAAACACAGGATTATCATGATCCCAACAGGGGGTAGGATTTCAAAGTGGATTTTAGGAAGTAAAACTTAAAAATTGGTCAAATCATACAACAATTTGTATCATTAACTGTATATTTTTTTGTTTATACATGCACTTGACCTGTTTAACAGTTACAGTGTTAAAGTTGATAAAGTAGACATCAGGCTACCAATGAAGCCTTTAAGTAGTAAGGTAAAGTAAAAATTAAATAAAAATGATCTTGTCCCCATGAGATAATCTCCCAGATTTCAATAACAAACAAAAATGGTATATGAAATTTTTCTGTCCTCCACCACTGTGTATTAATTTCAAAGAAAGAAACATCAGAGATGAACTTGTCAAAATAATTTTTAACAATTACATCTGTTACAAAGACAGATCCAGAGGTTGGTCTGGTTCTTCAATAAGCTCAGGTGGATCAGAAACAACTTCACAGAGAGGGACATTGAGCCTGGTAGAGATGTTGTGCAGAGCAATTCACAAACTTTATATCCAAGAATGTTTTTCCCTGAACATTCTTTATGTTAACAATTGGCCATTTAGCCTTTTCAAAATATCCAAAATATCTAATGTATATTTGTTTTTTATTTGTTGAGGCTCAGTTGAGGCGTTATAAAAGAAACTATAAAGAAATGGAAGTTTGTTATTTTTGTGTTTTATCTCAAAATCAGTAACACTTAAAATGATCCCTCAGCTCTTCTACCTGTTGTTCTGTACAGATCTGGTATCCCACATTATGATACGTTGTCCTTTTTAGAGCACTGGTAATCTGGATGGGTTACCTGATCCTTGATAGCAGAAAAAGGGGACGTCCAATTCCCCGACCTTCAAGAAAAAAACCAAGTCTTCCACTGAGCCACAGCTGCCCCTGCTAAAGCTGGAGCACATGGAGATGTCAGCGTTCACTGAACAGGATTTAATATTCCCAAACAGAAACGTGTTTAACCGAAGCTTGATGTAAACATTGTTTTATTTTGATCATCTTTGATCGTGAACTTTAGATGTGACTACACTGCTTTACATTAGACATCAGTTCACACTCACCAAACAGCTTTTTTTTTATACACACAAGAGATCACAAGACGACTTATTTACAGTCACCCAAATATACATGTAAAGATTTCACTCCCATCCCTGGTGGCACCCTGTGCTACTCCCTCTAATGTAGCTCTCCAGTGAAAAACAGAGTGATAACACAAAGTGACAGAAACAACAGAAGCCTCTCACTTCACTGCACCATGTTTCTCTGTTTGACTGGAACAAAACTAAGGAGTCACAGAGTCCACTGTTCAGGACAGAGAGTTCACAGAGGGATCTTTATCTGGTCTGAGTGAAGGTAGGTCTCACACAAACCGGCACACGTACACACAGCCATGGTGACGACTGGAGACAAAGAGATACCTGAGGATTCTGGACAGAGGGGCACACAGACCTAAAGAGTGTAAACCTGAACTCGAGTATAGCTAACAGCATGAGATGAAGGCTTGGAGAGCAGGGGTCGTGTCCTTTTGTGAAGAGTCTCAGGGCCATTACACAGAATGAGTTCTTTAAGGACAGAAGACATGAGACTACGAGTTCAGATCACCGTGGGCTGGTAGGAGAGGAAGAATCGTTAGATCCTTCCAAGGATCTGAAGGACAGCGATGGTCGTGCTCTGTCCGAAGATGAAAGCTCCGCAGATCAAGGTCACAACTCCCCAAAATGTGAAGATGACTCTGGAGAGGAAGGTAGGAGAGACAAAGGTAGAATGTCACTACAGAAGTGTGTCTTTGATCAGTCAGAGGAGAAAAAAAGAGCATCTCTTTGGTCTTCTTCAGAAGTTTTCAACACCTGACACTGAGGGCATCCCTTCAGCGTCAGTCTGCTCTGACTGACAGCTCTCAGTCAGCAGCGCCAACAGCAGGCTCCCTGAGAGAGGGGAGGGGGATTTTGATGCAAACTGTTGCAATCGCATGCAGGAAATAGAAAAGCTGAACTGATTTCAAGTGGTTAAGTCATTGCTGCAGCTTTCTGCAGCTCCTTTTTGTCTTTCGTTGATTAACAGTCATTTAAAGCACCACGACGCACAGCAGAGGTTACTGTACTCTTTCTTCCACACAGCCCTTATACGCTGTTTTGCCTGTCTCAATGAAAGTGTATCACTGTCATTTTCTACTCACAGTAAAAAATCTCAATGTTACTTATGCAACTTTTTCCACTTTCATGCTAGTAGACAACTTAAAGATTTTGGTTTATACAAAAAAAAGTTTTCAAATGGTTCCTGTCACATGACATCATCTGCTTCCTGCTCCTTCCGACCGAAGACATGGCGGATGCAAATTGTCCTAGACAGAGGCAATTTCCATAAATTTTTCATGATTTTTTGAAATATAATCTCCATTTCTCCAGCTAAAAAATTGTTCTTGATTCTTTTCTTGATCTTCTCTCAGTCACACTGTTACCACTCGCCAGGTTTTTTGCTGTGTATGAGTGGCTGACGTGCAGTTAAGAGTTCATTTGACGGGGTTTTCCAGGAGGTTCCACTTAATTGTGGCATATTCTGCGCCTGCGTCTCTTTCAAGGTATGATCAGTTAACTCAGTGTTTCTCAATTCCGGTCCTGGGGACCCCCTGCCCTGCATGTTTTAGATGTTACCCCACTCCAGCACACCTGATTCAAATGAATGGCTTGTTATCAGGCTCGAGCAGAGCTTGATGACGAGCTGATCATTTGAATCAGGTGTGCTGGAGTGGGGTAACATCTAAAACATGCAGGGCAGGGGGTCCCGGAATTGAGAAACACTGAGTTAACTGGAGTATTATTTGTAGTCATGCATGCGGCTAACGCTGCAGCCAAACAGGCCGTTCCATAACAGAACGTTGGGACTAATGGTCCTGTTTAATGACTGAACCTGCATGCGAGCCCAGATCCGTAAAACATGATCCTGTTTGCATTTCCACAGCCAACCGTGCCCTTCTTGGTAGGAAGTGTTGATGCTAATAGCTGCATCAACTACATAATAGCGTGATGGCACAGTGTACCCCGCTAATAAATCCAATGAAGGTCTGCACCTCCGTGGTTGACCGTAGAACGTTTTGTGACGCCATTTTCTAAATGAAAGAAAGTTATCTTAATGACGCTGACTGGAGATTTAATTTTTAATTCTTTTAATCAATCAATGGACTGCAGTGTTTCTAGCTCCACCTTCTGGGGTTAGATCGGTATGTCTGGTACCTCAACAGAAGGATACTAAAAAGTGGGACGGTACAGGTCGGAAATATGGGGAACTGTCCTGGTCTTAGTCAAAGGAAATGCCACAAATGTGCCTTACTGAGACAAACTGAACTGAACCACTTGAACCAGGACTTTATAAACTCCTCACTGAGTCTGTAAATACAAGGTGAAAAGACATGAGTCTATCAATGATGCCAATCAAGCTTTGGATAAATATGTATAATAACATACCCAGGACCGCTCAGAAATCTGCAGATCAGGTTTCATTACTTATCTAATTAAGACGCTCTGTTCTGCTGGAGGCCCATTAAAGTGTCCAACATGCTGCTGATTCACTCTCAGATAAGCATGATTAGAGAAAAATACTTCACCTAGTCTGGGACCTGAGACAGAAAATGTCAGTCCTCTCAGAGCGAGTGAACACTGTGATTAACACCCACTCAGTCAGTCAGTCAGAGCAGCTCTTTGTTTCCTCTGCATTTCTTCAGATTACATTGAGGATGTACATTTGCATTACATTAACATTTAAATGAGGCTGATTCTCACCTGGTCTTCCAGGACACCGCCTCAGACTGCATCGCAAACATCAAGCAGAGCCCTGTTCAAACACATCATTAGGTTTTGAGGGCGGCAGGAACACGGGAGAGATTTAGACCTGATCTATGGTCTTACCTGGGAAGATGAAGATGAAGAAGGCGCTGATTCCTCCGATGACACTGATGACCTTGCTGATGTCGGGTACACACGTGGCGATGAGCAGTGTGACTGCTATCCAAAGGATTGTTAGTAAACAACGACTGCGGCTTTCAAACGCTGCCGTCACCTCACCATCACGCCGCCGCCGCCAATTCAACAGAGGGTCCTGGATCACCGACCTGGTGAGCAGGGATGGGAATATCTATGAATGACTTTCATAACAACTGACTCAACATGGCATTTTATCTAGTCTTGTGTTCATGTTCAGTCTCAGGGTTGATGTACATTTATCTGACAGATAGAAGGACAATGTCTGTCTCCAGCTTGTGTCTGAGGTCTCTTTGACCCTGAGTAAACTTTCACCTCATCTCCTTGCTCCATGCTCTGATTCAACAGTCACACACTTAGGTAGCACATCTCTCTGAAAACTGACACCAGCTGTGGGTTGAGACAGTGGTGTCAGTCATGTTTGTTGGCCAATCACTCTCAGGTGTTTAGTTGAACTCAACCTTTGTACAGACGTAACAATGACTGTTATAATACCAGGGTATCTGCAGGTTTCAGAAAGTCAAATGTAAGACTTTTTAAGACTTTTTAATGCAACTCTGAGAGAAATTTAAGACTCAATACGCAATAAAAAAAAGATGATAGTTGGAGGATCCAGCTGAAGTGCAATAACCAAGCCACACTCACCCATAGTCCCAGGCTAGCTGGCATGCAGATATATGTATTTTTTATCACAGGGCTTAAAGTGCTCTCCAACCCGAGAAAAAAAAGGTCTGAAAATTTTATTCCTAAAGAAATAAAGCATCAGAGGCATTTTCTATTTTAGGAACAAAACTGTTTTGTTTTTTTTTAAGTGAAGCTAAAGATTTGGACAGACAGATATGAGCTTTCCCCTTTTTCAAACAAGTTTGACTTACAGTCAAGTAAAAGTTATTGCTATTTAAAGTAACAGAAGCAACAGGTGTTCTATATATGGAGGAAAAATCTAGCTATTCTGACATTAAAATTAAGCTTTTTGAAGCATTTTTAGATTAGATAATGATAAATGAGGAGCTGTTTTTTTTGTTAAATAAATGTGACAGGGGAACAGGAGCTACTAAAGAGAATGAACACATCCGACTTTAGTCTGGAGGAACTAATGAAAAGTAGCTACCTGAACCTTTTTCCAGAACATGAACTTCATAGGTTTTTAAAATGCATTAATGTATTCCTCATTTTATTGTTAGTGCTACAGTTTAAGGAAATGTATTCCCAGGACATCTATCAAATATATTTTGACAAATACTGTATTCATCCTATTTTACATTATAAAACTGAACCTTATAAATAAACTATATTTACCTACAAACTTAAAGTTTTCTATAAATTCAGTGGATTTCAAAGTATATCTTTATAACATCAAAGAAGGCCTTCTAAACATGTGGACATAAATTATGCAGCACTGCATTTATAACTTTGACCCACTCAGTTGTTAAAAAGTAAAAAAGAACCAGAGGTAGCTTGTTAAGCTAACGTGCCATGTAAGAACTGTGTTGTCAAGCCGTCCAGTTTAAAGCTGTTTCATGTCGCACGGGTAATGGGTCGTGGGTAATGTGTTTTATCACCTGTTGTCTTGACACATGTTCCTAACAGAGTGTATCTGTCTCGATTACTGTCTCCTCTGCCTGCACGTGATAAAATGTAAACGGTAGCAGATACAATTCCAACAAGAGCCCACAAAAAAATGAAAACATTAGCTAGTCCTGCCCTAAAAAACATAAAACTGCTGAGTAATGGATTTAAGACCAGCATTTGACACTTCTAACAAATTTAAGACTTTCAGACTTTTTCAGGATGCACGGACACCCTGAAAATTGTTTTGCTCCTGGATATCACGGCTCATTCTTTTAGGACCGGCGCTGTAAGCTTTACCTGTGACCTGAATAAATGTTGAAATGAGAACTGGGCAGATTTTATAACAAGCCTGGACGTTGTTTGGTCAGGGGTCATCTGTACCTCTTTCATACAAACATCCTGTTTGAACATCAGGTCAAATATTCAGTAAGACTCATCATAACTGATGGATTTGAAAGGGCTAATAATGATCCTCCTTTGTCACATCTATGATTAACATTCACATGTGCTATGACATGAGGAAAGCTTGACCTGCCCAGCAGCAGGATTATGGGATAGATGGTGATGATGGAGACTCCAAACAGCAGCCTGGCGATGAGCATCAGGATGTCATCCCCGGTGTACGACATGAGAATGTCAGCCTTCACATTTCTTCCAAACGTCATGTACCCATAAACTCCTGCAGGAGGAGAAGAGCAGGGTTTAGTCATCTGACAGCAGCTAACACAGAGTACAAACAGCTGGAAGTTAAAAAGATGTCCACGAAGTGAGCGAAAAATGCATTTTTATCTAAAAGAGGATGAAAACCTTTTCCAGTCTTCTGCTGATTCAATACTACACATCCAGTGTAGTATTTACCAGAAAACTAAGAAACTATTATAATGAGAAGTAGTGTCATGTTGTTCACTCAAACTGAGACTAAAAGCTGAGGTGGATCTGTTCCACAGCACTCACACAGAGCCAGCCTAAAGCTGAGGGTGTGAGTCCTGCCAACACTGAAGCTGTGAGACTTTTCATTTGCCAGACAAAACAAAGAGTTATATCCTTAACAATAAAAAAGGTTTCATTTCTACCTCAGGAGATTCATCATGATGAATATACATGCTGAATACTTATACTTACACCAGCCATGTCCAAAGTCAGACCTTATTTTTATGTAACCCTCAGCTTTCATCTTAGTAAGTTTATGATGATGTCACTGAGATGATGTGAAAATTTACTTTTTCTGTCAAGATCAGAAGTCTTTCTGTAAGCTCTCACTAAACTCCATCTGGACTGTGCACAGGCTGCTTTTTATAAAAGTAAAGCTCTGTACATTCTGCAGAAACTCAACAACTCTTACTGGGGGTGTCCTGACAAAACCTCACTTTTTATACAATAGCACATCAAGATGCTCATCAGACACCATGATTAGTGCACAGGTGTACCTTAGACTGTCCACAATAAAAGGCCACCCTGAAATGTGCTTTTTTTTTTTTTTGCTTTATTGGTGGTCTGGGGACTCAGAACCAGTCAGTATCTGGTGTGACCACCATTCGCTCATGCAGTGCATCACATCTTCTTCGCTTGGAGTTTATCAGAATGTCAATTGTGGCCTGTGGAATGTTAGTCCACTCCTCTTCAATGACTGTGCGAAGTTGATGGATATCAGTGGGAACTGTTACACGCTGTCGTATACGCTGGCCAAGCACATCCCAAACATGCTCAATGGGTGACATGTCCGGTGAGTATGCTGGCCATGCAAGAACTGGGACATTTTCAGCTTCCAAGAATTGTGTACAGATCCTCGCAACATGGGGCTGCGCATTATCTTGAACTATGAGGTGATGTTCATGGATGTATGGCACAACAGTGGGCCTCAGGATCTCATCATGGTATCTCTGTGCATTCAACATGCCATCAATAAAATACACCTTTGTTCTTCGTCCATAACAGATGCCTGCCCATACCATAAACCCACCACCACCATGGGCCACTCGATCCACAACACTGACATTAGCAAAGCGCTCACCCACACGACGCCACACACACTGTCTGCCATCTGCCCTGAACAATGTAAACCGAGATTCATGAAGAGAACGCCTCTCCAACGTGCCAGGCGCCAGCGAGTTTGAGCATTTGCCCACTCAAGTCTATTACGGCAACGATCTGGAGTCAGGTTAAGACCCCTATGAGGACGACCCTGAGACGGTTTCTGACAGTTAGTACAGAAAGTCTTTGGTTATGCAAACCACTTGTTTCAGCAGCTGTCTGAGTGGCTGGTCTCAGACGATCTTGGAGGTGAACCTGCTGGATGTGGAGGTCCTGGGCTGGTGTGGTTACACCTGGTCTGCAGTTGTGAGGCCGGTTGGATGTTCTGCCATATTCTCTGAAACCCTTTGTCCCTTTGGAGACGGCTTATGGTGGAGAAATGAACATTCAATGCACGAGCAACAGATCTGGTTGACATTCCTGCTGTCAGCATGCCAATTGCACGCTCCCTCAATGCTTGCGACATCTGTTGCATTTTGCTGTGAGACAAAACTGCATATTTTAAAGTGGCCTTTTATTGTGGACAGTCTAAGGCACTAATCATGATGTCAGATCAGCATCTTGATGTGGCACACCTGTGAGGTGGGATGGATTATCACAGCAAAGCAGAAGTGCTCACTATCAAACATTTAGACAGATTTGTGAACAACATTTGAAAGAAATGGTAATATTGTTTATCTGGAATGAATTTTAGCTCTTTGAGTCCATCTCATGAAAAATGGGGGCAAAAACAAAAGTGCTGCGTTTATATTTTTGTTGAGTGTACTTTTATGACTAATTTTTTTTGTATGGAATGTCAGAAAAGGCTTGATCAAGTGTTGTTCCCGAGAGGCAACATCCGGTCAGTAAAAATGAAGCCTATGTGGAAGTGCTAAAAGTTGCTATTCATCGTGAATCTGCTTGAGGCTGGCTGCAGACAGGGCAGAAAGCATATAAATACCAAGCCGAAAAAAACCCCCAAGACTTTTACAGCATTAAAAAGCATATTTACAGCCTGGTTCAAACAATGGCTTTGGTCTGAAACGCTGATTTCACTATCAGCCCACGCTGTTTGGCGAGTGAATTTAATTTAATTCCGAGGTTTAGAAGTTATTAGGATCGTTTGACTGTCCAATCAGAGGAACAGCTCAGGTCACGTGACCACAGGGTGCCCTGTAGCTGCTTGAAGAAAAACAAACAGCGAGTTTCATAGGGAATGTGGCTGCATCCGCAGACTGGCTTCAATTCATGGTTTCAGAAACAGACGGGTGACGTTGCGGATACTTTGTCCATGTTTTATAAAGTCTATGATTATTCCTTAAACTCGATGATGTAGGTAGATATTAACCTTCTCTGGTTCAGAGCCACCACAGGAAACTTGTGCATGACAAGTCCTGCTCTCAGCGGCACCGTCTTTATGGGACTTCAACAAAAAATACTGCCACATGGACAACATCACTCCTAGATACTTAGTTCCTTAGCACAGGGTGTAGTTATGATCAGGTGGGAGCAAAGTCTGTCATTGACTGCTTGTATTGTAGATTTTAGATGAAAGTCAGTATAATCTGATATCAGTATTGGATCGGGACACCCCTCACTCTTACAGCTGATGTCTTTAAATGAATGGATTCTTTAAGATGTGAAAATGTGAGAGTTCGGAAAACACGTCCGAGGACGCAAAACTAGATTAAAGTTACAAAATGGAGCAGAAAAGACAAGAACTGGTGAAGAAAAAAAGAGCTCAGAATGCAGGATCAGAAATATTTGGGTCTAAAAATGTTCTTTGTGGTTCAGAATAGTCTGAATCTAAAAAAGAATCCTGATCACATAACACTGCAGAAATGAGCACTTGCCATCTGGAATCAAGAGACACCTGAGGGACAGGTGAGGTTTGGTTTCATCAGTCTGTGATGATAGAAGAAGGAGGTTTGAACACTGAGAGACTGATTTTACAGGAATACCTAAAGAAATAGCTCTGAAATAGAGCATTCAGATGTCAGTAAAGCCTGTAGAAAAACTGAGATATCTGTAAAACTGTTCTCCTAAAAAAAGATCCAATCAATTCTCTACAGTAGGCCTGGATTAAAATCCTCCTAATATGTTTTTTTCCTCTGATATCCTCTCTGGTGCTGGCTTGAAATGGAGAGCCAAGACATGTTTTAGAGTTATAGGACAGCAGAGAGAGGAAGTGGAAGATTGCTGACCTGTGAGGGAGTAAATAACAAGACAGATGATCATGGAGACCACAGAGATGAAGACCCAATGAGAGAGCCGCTGGTTCTCCATGCTGCTGTAGATGGCGATGGACGCTTCGTGGCACTGGGCACAGGGAGGAGAGAGCAGAGAGGAACAAATTAACATCACTACTACAGCTCTGGATTCTTCTCACAGAGCCAGGTGAGGATCCACAGGCCTGATTATCTCTGATCTCCACCTGAGTGATGAACCGAGGTGAGACTGGGAATCAAACAAAGGCTGCGGGCTCCGAACAGCACAATGGGGTGAGCTGAAACACCCAGAGGTCAGGATGCAGTCTCCTGTCCCCAGTTGATCCCAGCTGTCATCAGCTGGCTGTAAATCTCACCTCAGCCTTCCTGTTGTCCCTTTCTCCTCTTTTCTCAGGATCTCATCAGCTCTCCTTTCAAGCCTTTGCAGTGCAATCACTCACCCTGAGGGAGCAGGACGCTGTGTGTGTTTAGGAGCGGACATGCATCAGTCCTTCAGCGCTGCCCCTCTTATTAGATCTCAGCAGCATCCCTCTGGTGTTTCCTTGGCAACTTGGGGGGGATCGAACTTATGTGTCTCTTTGGACTGTCAGAATTGCTCTTTTCCTGTTAGATACAGCCAATGTATTAATAATGAAACGCTTCCTCAGAGCTCAGTGACCACAGGCAGCAGATCCACGCTCAGCTCAGCAGCCTCTCTGTAAAAGTCTGGGCAGGTCTCTGTTTTTATCAACCAAAAACTAAACAAGTTTAAAAAGGAACTGCAATCACTAACAAGACTTTTTCATCAGTGGGAGAGACCATAAATAAAACTCAAGTTTATAGATGAACTAATACATCTATTGATTTTAAAGATTTCCTCATCAAACGTTTGTTATTATATGGACAGAGAATGTTTCAGTCAGTTTTGGAAAATGTACTTCCTGGGATATTTTTTTGCTAGAAATGTATTCAAGTGAGAAAGGCTATTTTTTTTTTAATCCCGGGTAAATCAAGGGAATGAGTAAACCTCCTGCAAATCTGAGGCCTTGTGCACACGTACCCGAGTATTTAAAAAAAATAACAAATTACACCCCCCAATCATTTTATAAAAGGCTTTTGTATACACACCGAGAAAATGTGCTAATCAATGTGGCTGGAAGTGTGCCAAAGACTAGAAACCCGTGCCAGCCAATCATAATGAACCCCCATCATTAAGATGTAACTCTGGGAACCCAAACGCTTTTTCCTGGGTTATTAGAAAAAAAACATTAAAACATCATTTTAGTGACGTAAAAGTTTGGTTATGTGGATGACAGGCCTAAATGTAGGGAAAGGTACTGAATTACGTACTTTTGTGGGTACTGACCAAAATCTGTCAAAATTACCGGATACCGATTCACATAAAATCAAAAGGTACCATGTTTAGGTACCTAGATGCATCTTTGTGACTGTGAGCGACTGGAAGAATAGGTGATTTTCCATGCTAGGCATGAACACAGTATTAAAAGTTTATATATGAAGGAATAGATATGTCAAATTGCAAAAAAGATATTTGATTATTAAACCAATTGATACTTTTTACCACATAAACACGCAAAAGTACCAAAAATTGGTACCATTGAGTACCGGTGCCAATTGCCAGGTACCAAGCATCAGTACAATATTGTTTCAAATGTGAAAGGTACCCATCCCTACCTAGATGTATAAAAATATATGCGGTTTCTCAGATACCTGGCAACATGTGAACTAGTGCTGCACGATTATCGCAATTGCAATGTCAGCACATGCAATCACATAATTGCAAAAGACGTGCGATTGTGCAATTATTTTAAAAAAGTGTAAAAAAATGAGTGTGTTTGTGTGAGTGATGTGTGTGAGTGATGTGTGTGTGTGTGTGTGTGTGTGTGTGTGTGTGTGTGTGTGTGTGTGTGTGTGTGACTAAGAGAGCGAGCGTGAGATGACTAACCAGTCACTGTTTCAACTGGTCATGTGACTACCTGCCCCCCCCCTGGTACGGCAGTTTAATTAGACAAGATGGGGCACAAAGAAGTAAGTGAGGCGCTCATGGCGAAAAGAAACTCTTCCTCTGTTATTTGGTGTTATTTTGGTTACCGGTTGAATGACACAGCAAAAAGATGTAATTTTCAAAACATGCAAAGCAAAAGTGGCATAAATGTGCGATTTTGAATACAAACAAAACAGTACTGTTGTGCTGTACATTGTTGTTTGTATACAGTAAGTTTGGATATTTTGAGAATTATTACACAATTAAAATCCTCAGTAATCCATCTCTACTTTTTTCTTAATTTTTCTCCATGATAACCAAGCAAGTCTGTAGACTCATGACACAACTTTTTTTATTAAATCGCAAGCACAATGGCAATCGCAATATTGTCCACCTAATCGCCAATCGCACCTTTTCCCCAAACCGTGCAGCACATGGCCTAAGACTTGGAGCCAATCCCACACGACAATTTTACACCTCCCCCTCTCCCCCTTCGTCTTCCCCCTTGTTTTAAGGGCCAAGAGGAAAGCTTAGAAACGAGACACCACTCGGTAGCAAAGGATTAGATATCTGTTAAAAAAAATCGATATCATGGGAAATTTGTCGTACACTTTGGTTTCAAGTCAGGTCTTGGTTTGTCTTCATTCTAAGGCCTGTGTAGCCCTTCCCCTTGATCTTAGGTAGAACTGTGACACCCCTTCATTAGACATGCAGTGCAAAACCAAGCGCTTAGGGGTAGAATTGGGATTGGCCCTTGTTCTGGATTGGAGCAGGTACCAAAGCCCAGGTATTGGTGTCAGGATTTAAAAGCTGGATCAGCGTTGACTTTTATTCCTTGAGGATTAAATATGTCTTTTATTCAGTTAGCTCAAAGCTATGGCAATAGAGGGGTCAGCAGCCTGTGAGTCTGGAGCCTGATGTGGCTCTTCGACTCATTTGCAGAGGCTCTCTGAAGCAATGAACAAACATACGTCACCACCAACAAACCTTATTCACTTCTATTCAGTGGTATTTGTTGTCAAATTAAAAGAAGCCACTTGTTAATACTGGTTGTTCCAACCAATTAATATTTTTGATGTTTGATTTTTCAACCGCAAACACATATTTTGTCATTTTGTCAGTAAAATCTAATTTGCAATGGCAGTTGGATAATTTTGAGTATAACTGTACATAACTCTCCAGTTAACAGCTGCACAATCTGCTGTTTCCACCTTTCAACAAAACCTCTCAGTTTAACTCCATATTTCCACACTCACTTGAAAACCGAAGCAGATGGTGGGGATGACGCTGAACATGGAGGCCCAGGAGCTGATCCTGCACACAGACAGAAGGAGACATCAGAGTCATTTTCTGCTGTTCGCAAAATGTCACAAGAAGAAGAAACAACAAGCTATTACAAGGGCAGCGTTTATAATGCCGTGGCATTTGGAGACGCTTCACTGTAGAGATCATCTGTCAGTCACAGTGGCCCGGCAGACGGGAGCAGCAGGGGTGAACCAGTGAGTAAGACAGAGTCTCACCAACAGCAGACAAGTTCAAGGACAGAGAGGAGCTGAGTGGTTCGGTCTTTGTCTGACCCCCGCTCAAAGCACTGAGGTCAAATGATCTGAGCGCTTACTCACTGAACATGAATCTGCTCTGGAAAGTAGAAAGGAGAAATCAGAAATGCTTTATTGATCCCTGAGGGGAAATTACATTTTACTTTCATCCCATCCAAGAAACATGACACATAGAAAGACAGTGACATGGAGAGGACAGGAACAGGAGGACTGAGAAAGCTGACAGCAGGTCCAGCGCCCCGCTATAAAAGATAAGAAATGAAAACATAACGGAGAAGAGAGGGGGAAAAAAAGTAAACTTAAGACTGTGCCCCAATTTTACTTAATCAAACCAAACAGTCTGTTATTTTTACAGGAACGGCGTCTCATCTCTGCTTGTTCAGAGTTAAAGGGGTTAGGGGGTGAGTCTTTAAGACAATGTCAGCCAATAGGAGAAGGAGCTCGTCTGGCTCTGTTCATGGGAGAGCTTTGATTGAGGCACCAAACCTGGACTCTGAGTCGAGTCCTTCACAAATGAATAAATTGAATGACTGTGTTCAACTTTTTGTTTTCTAATGTTTCATGCAGATGATTATCGTACTTTATGTTTTTTTTCTTCAAAGACCAATTGAAAAAACTGTACAATTTACATTTTGAACTGTTGGTTCTTCAAAAGGTTCTGAAAGGAGTTTCAAAGTGCAAAAACAAAAAATGGGAGTGTGACAAAAATAAAAAGAAAAAAAACTCTCAATTTATGCAAACTACTAAGTTGAAATGCTCTGATCATCATCAGAAGTTTAAGAGCACCTTTTAAAAGACAGAATCTGCTCTAAAATGTAGATTCAGTGATTTTCTGTCAGTTATTTACTCTGTCATGACCTCCTGATGGAAAAGGCTAAAAAACTTTCTCTCTGTGAACGTGGTCGGATTGTTGAGCTGCATCAGCAAGGCCTCTCACAACACGCCATCTCTGCTGAGGTTGGATGCAGTAAGACAGACATTCTGAATTTCTTCAAAGATCCTGAGGGTTATGAAGCAAAAAGGTCCGGAGGTAGCCCCAAAAACAGCTGAGCTAGAGGATCTGGGGCTTTTTCCTTCAATGGACCAATGGAGCTTCAGGTTGGTCAGGGGCGTCAAACGGCGGCTGGCTCTGTGGAGATGTTGCAGGGGGCCTCCTTCATGACTGAGGGCCCTGGTCTGTGTGGGAATGACTGGGCTTTTCAACAGGACAACGCTGCAGGTCACAATGGGCGCCCGACAAAGGACTTCTTCCAGAAGAATCAGCTCACTCTTTGGACCATCCTGATGTTCCCCTGATCTAAATCACTCTGACAACATTTGGGGATGGATGGAGAGGGACGTTTACAGAAATGGACATCAGGTCCAGACAGAGGATGATCCTCCATGAAGACATCTTCACCACTTGGAGCAACGTTCACACAGCCTCCTGGTAGCTCAAGTGCTTCAATTTGGTAGTGAAATCCTCTCATCGGGTCAACAAAAGTAACAAGTTACACTCAGGTTGTTCATCCTACAATCAACAAAGGCCTAAAATTGGCACAAAGACAACTTGGTTCTGATCAATGAAGCAAAGAGGCAGGGGACACAGCATACGCACCCATTGGTGTAGAGTGGGGTGACATGAACCAGAACAGATGGCGTCGTGTGGTACTTGACGATGATGGCCACGGTCAGGTAGGTTGCAGCCAGAGTGCCGAGGACGCTGCAAGGAGACAAGAACAGGACACAGAGCTCAGACAGAGATCAGACAAACACTGAAACATTTGGGACAATGAACGTTTGGATCACTGACAAAGAGGAGTGTTAACACTGATTCAACCTAATTCTGAATGTATTTGAATACTCCATAACCCCTGACATTTGGTTTGTTTGATTTTTGTACAATACTGTTGGTCCGACTGTGATCTCATTCTCTAAGTCCAAACTGTTCAATGGTTTAGTATTTAGTCAATATTCTACAGTGACTGTAATAGTTAAATAAAGGTATGTTGTTTGTGTCAATTCATGCATCCGTTCCCCCTGTTTCATCATAACACATAGGCTTGGTCCACAGGAAAGAATAGTTTATGTGTTGACAGTATATTTTGTCATGTTGGTCATACTGTCGAACAGGGGTGGCCAACCTGTAGCTCATTGTTATGAGTAGTGGTGTGCCAAAATATTGATATATTGATGCCAATGTTGGAATCAGTATTGGTCAGTACTTGGGTGATGAGAGTGATACTTAAGTTTCAGTTTCTTTCTCTACATATGCTTCACTCAATTGCTCAAGTGCACTTAGCTAGCTAGATAGGTAGCTAGCTAGACCTTTGTTTCTTCTCCTTTGACTTTGAGACCAAATGAGCCACAGAGAGACTGGAGGAGTCACAGAGAATCAGAAAAGTTGCGTTCTTTGGCCACATCCCATGCTGATAACCTCCTCATGAACAGCTCCCTGAGAAACCAGATGGTGAATGTCACTGAACTCCAGGCATGTTTAAGGGAGGTGAGGGGCACCAAGTGTCATTTCAGACCATTCAAACTGCTTTCATCAGCGTTGCTAGATGAAAGCAGAAGGTCTCAGACCCAGCACTTAGTGAATATTTAGCACTGATTATTGAATATATTGAAGGTTGAACTATATTTTTGCAGAAATTAATTGTGGTTAGTTATGGCTACATTATTCCACATCTACAAAAAAAAACCTTCACTGAAAAAAACTGGCAGGGATCCAACACAGAAAAATCTGACATTTTAATGCTTGCAGTTTTAATTTAGTGTTCAAAGATTGTTACCTTGTCTGAATGAATTGAATTACACGCAGCTTCCGTTGACAAAATGTGCACACACAGTTTAGATGAGGCTGACTGTAAATTGATCTATGCTTCCCCTTAGATACCATACTTTAATGATTTACACTGTGATCCAAATTATTATGCAGGTTGCATTTTTTTTTGAAAACTTTAAAATCTATGTTTACATTCACTCTAAAATTTGTTGAGGAGTCAGATAGTGAATTTAATTATTTGAATCTGTGGTGAGTGTCAGCAGATTCCCAAGCAACATCCGCTGCTAACCAGACATTCACTATCTCAGGAAAACCATGTACATTTTAACACCACTACAGCAGGGCTCTGTTGTGACAGGATACAAGAGCTAAACACAGAAATATGACACAGAAGATGTTGATCAGTGTAGCTACTCAAATCCTAAGACAGGCAAGAACGGGATGTTTCATTTTCTCAGCTCCAGAAACTGATCTCCTTGGTCCCTCTGTGTAAAATGAGCATGTTTTTCATAAAAGCATAAAAATCTGTTTTAATGTGTCATCTCTGTTTGTAAACCATTTAAACTAATTGAAAATGGTGCAATCAAGTTTGTTTTTAATCAACATTTTACGCAGCATTCCAGCTCTAAGTGCTGAAGTGGGATTTCACACAAAGTGACATTTTTTTTGTATCGTCTTAAATGTGAGCTGTATTAAATTCTTGTGATGGAATATTAATATTGTGAGAACTTCAATAACCTAAAATAACAATTTGAAAGCAGCAAATATTTTCACTAATATGTTTGATCTCTCTAGCGAACTCCGGGGTGCACTGCACACTAACTGTACACACTCCCTCACGTGTCAGGAGATGTCTGACCTTATGTACTTCTGGATGCTGATCTCTTTGGGGATGGACAGTGGCAGGATGAGGAAGACACAGAGCAGCATCAGGGCGAAGCGCTGGTCCGTGTAAAAGTGATACTGCATCTCCGTCTCTGGCAGGCCTGTCACCAGCTCGTACAGGGAGCCACACACTGAGAGGTGAATGAAAACACAGACACATACACATTCTTAATCCAACCGTATCCGTCCCAAACATACATGTTGAGGCCAAGTAAGGCACATGTCCACTTTTGTGGTGGAAGTACAGGTTTTGTATAGCGTGTCTTTATCATGTATAGGTGTGGCTAACCAATGACGGTGTACAGAATGGACAGTGAGCCTTCATTCCTGCTTATATTGGGATGTTAAGCTCCTATGGGTGGTTTACACAACAATGGTTTCAGGGTGAAACACAGAATTATTGTCGAGTTTCCGTGTCAACAGTAAGCCAGTGTTTTCAGTGGAAACGCTGACGTCACGCCCCGCTTTACTCACTCCCCTTTTGGCCTTCAGAACTGCCTTAATCCTTCATGGCATAGATTCAACAAGGTCCTGGAAACATTCCTCAGAGAGTTTGGTCCATATTGACATGATAGCATCACACAGTTGCTGCAGATTTGTCGGCTGAACATCCATGATGAGAATCTCCCGTTCCACCACATCCCAAAGGTGCTCTATTGGATTGAGATCTGGGGACTTTGGAGGACATTTGAGTACAGGGAACTCATTGTCATGTTGAAGAAACCAGTCTGAGATGATCCCAGCTTTATGACATGGAGTGTTATCCTGCTGATGGACATGGTCAGCAACAATACTCAGGTAGGCTGTGGACTTTAAACCATGCTCAGTTGGTACTAAGGGACTCAAAGTGAGCCAAGAAAATATCCCCACACCATAACACCACCAGCAGCAGCCTGAACCGTTGATACAAGGCAGGATGGATCCATGCTTTCATGTTGTTGACGCCAAATTCTGACCCTACCATCTGAATGTGGAGCAGAAATCCAGACTCATCAGACCAGGCAACGTTTTTCCAATCTTCTACTGTCCAGTTCTGGTGTTGCTGTGTGAATTGTAGCCTCGGTTTCCTGTTCTTAGCTGACAGGAGGGTCACCCGGTGTGGTCTTCTGCTGCTGTAGCCCATCTGCTTCAAGGTTGGACGTGTTGTGTGTTCAGAGATGCTCTTCTGCAGACCTCGGTTGTAACCAGTGGTTATTTGAGTTACTGTTGTCTTTCTATCAGCTCCACCCAGTCTGTCCATTCTCCTCTGACCTCTGGCATCAACAAGGCATTTTGGCCCACAGGTTTTGGGACTAATCTCTATAAAGATGGTTGTTGGTTAAAATCCCAGTAGATCAGCAGTTTCTGAAATACTCAGACCAACAACCATGCCACGTTCAGATTCTCTTAAATCACCTTTCTTTACCATCCTGATGCTCTGTTTGAACTGCAGCAGATCGTCTTGACCATGTCTACATGCCTCAATGCATTGAGTTGCTGCCATGTGATTGGCTGATTAGAAATGTACGTTAACAAGCAGTTGAATAGGTGTGCCTAATAAAGTAGCCGGTGAGTGTATCTAATTGTATGGAAAGCAAGTTTGCGTCGAGATTACATCCAGAGTCAATGCAAAGGCGCGTTTGGACACTGAACTGCCCCAGACGGCGCGTTGGATGCGTTTGAACTTTCAACACGAATTCAAGGCTGAGGCTGTGCCGCGGCAGCCAATCAGCGATGAAATTCCCCCATGACATCATTGATTTGATGAGGTCATGGGGGGGAACCGCCACCTGCTCCGACTCAAACCCCGCCAGAGGATGGAGGAGAAAATTATCTGTGCGGTGTGTCATTATCCAGAGTTAAGGGATATGACATGTGTACTCCACAGAGACCACAAAAAAAGGAGCAGGCTTGGGTGAAAGTTGCTGAGGAGACAGGTTTTGAAGGTAAGTTCTGTAAGTATTTGTTTCCAGCTGGATTTGCCTGCACAGGTCATCACTGAGTCTGACTGTGCTTTCCTCAGTGGAATTTTGAGCCTGATAGAGAGGAGGAAGGAGCGGGGCAGGGGCAGAGCCAGGGAAAAGATGGAAGTTCTCTGTGGTCCTCTTATTCCCGACCCCTTCATTATCCCCAGGGAAACCTCCGGGAACATGGGTCGGGCGTGACACGCATTTTAATTTGTGAGTTTGCATCCGGTGTGGCCGCGGCATAAGAGTTCCGTTTTTGTAGTGTGAGGTTGAGCTAGTGAGAGATGAGGAAAGTCCTGTTCAAACTCCTTTATGTGGTCTACATCAGTGACATCAGGGTCCAGAACCCACAAATGAGTATTTCATGCTAACTCATACTTATACAGCAGACTCTCTGACTCACACTTCTCCAGCTGATCATCCACAATAACCAGAAAGGCCACGGAGATCATAAAGAGGTTGAAGACGAAGCAGATCTCGCACAGCTGACCGATGGCTGGCCCGCACACCTCCTTTACCACCGCCTGGTAAGTGCACTGTCCGCTGATGGAGGAGGAGTAGCCAAGGATGATCAGACCGCTGATCAGGAACACAAGGGAGATCTGAGAGGAGGAGGAGAAGGAAATCAAACTACAGATCCAAAAAGTTCAGGTGAATCCTCACAGGAAGGACGCACACACAGTATGTTAATATGCAGCTTAAGAACCAGGCTTTTAAATATGTTAGTCAGACCAAGAGTGGACTGAGCATAGCTCGAATGACATACCTAGAAAATGTCGTTGCTGTCACACTGTGGTTGGATTAGGCAGGACTCAGTTAGGCCTGGGTGATGAATTATATATGTATGTATGTATGTATGTATGTATGTATGTATATATATATATATATATATATATATATATATATATATATATATATATATATATATATATATATATATATATATATATATATATATATATCAATTATAAGCTGAAAAAAAATTGAAGTTGACTGAAAATTGTCGACGATTAAAACAAAAGAGGCATTTTCTATTTTAGGAATAAAACTGACGCATTTTTCATTTTGTCAGCCAAAGATCTGGGCTGACAGATATGAGCTTGCCTCTTTTTGAAGTTAGAGTATAAACACATCAGACTTTGGTCTGGAGGCACAAATGAAAATAGTTTCTTAGCAAACATTTCCCTTTTACAGAATAGTGTTTCCCCTACCATTACTCAAGGGGAAGATTGCAGAATAATAACTGTACATATCTGTAATTGTATTGAATTGAATCATTAATGTGTTCCTCATTTTAATGTCATTGCTAGTTAGAGCTAGTCCTAACAACTGCACTGTCCCTGGATACGCTGTGAGTTCCCAGGACATATTTTAAGTATATTTTGACAAATAGTGTAATCATCCTATTTTATACATTATAATTCTGAATCTGAGATCTCTATAAAGTCAGTGGAGTAACGAGGAGTGTTGGCGGGGCTTCTGTTTTGTCTCATTCTGTGTTTGTGTCAGCGTGTCTGCATGTTGCAAGTTTGAGACCTAATCTAGTGAAAAGGGAGCCAACTACAGAGGCTCACCAGTTTGGATTCACACATTTCATGCTGGTCAGCATTGAAGTAATTATGTGTTGTTATGGGTTTATGTTTCAAGGGGCGGTGGTCATGTAGCCAAATATTACACAACCAGCTTTAACACGCCTCTGGAGGATCATCATGCTAAAAAAAAACGTGATTATTAAAACAAAAAAACAAAGAGGAACAAGGAGCTGTGGTCAACTACACCGAGACAAATCATCGACAGAGGGTTTGGAAATGAGAAAATAAAAGATTCCTGGATTCTTAGTTCTGATCAATGAACGCCTGCAGCTCATTGAAACAGCCTGGCTGAGCACTCAGCACCCAGGTAAATAATGGTTTTCCACTGCTCAGCCTGAACTCTAGCCAACAAAAAAAAATTAAATAATTAAAAAAAACACTTGTTAGAGCTTAACCAGCTTTGAGGTTTGCCTATTGTCACTTTTAATCTAACAATACACAGATTTAGAGATGGGGATTTCAAGCCAAACTGGGTTCAAACTTTTAGAGACAAGGGCTGAACAATATTATAGAGGTTTCTTTTCTGCTTTCCTGTGTTTTACAAATGAATATAAAGCAACAACACTGGATGTTCAGACTAAACGTATGCAGATTTTCACACCTCAACATTTTCACATGTAGAAATCTCTGCATCTGTCTGATTAAAAAGCTCCAATTTAAAAGTAGCACAAGATGTTCACGAGAGTTTGTGAATAATGAGGTCATCACCCAAGGATCTCCTAACTGGTTTGTGACACATAAGTGGTGTGGACCTCAAACACAGAGGTCTTCTCTTAGCTTCTTCCTTAAAAGGACTGAATGTTTCAGAAACTGGAACATTGGCCTTAAACCCGCCACCAATATTTAATGTTTGTAAACGTAGCCCTGATTTGGGTCTTGGAGTCTGTTCTTGTGAGGTCCAGCCCTGTGACAGCTGATTTGAAAGGAAAAAGAAAAAGTTGAGACAACAAGGATCTACTATAACTCTTTACTCTGTGCTCTGCACTTTAACAAAATACTGATGGGTCACAGAATAATCATGACTGTAAAAAAAGAATGAACAGTTATACATTACAGCGCTGGAAGATCTAGACACTGAGAAAATTGCACTGACTGAGGATGACTGTGACGACAAACACAGCATGCTGCTGCGTCACAGAAACTCTGGCGTAAATGTTGAGACTGATTTTACCATTTCCCACCACCACCAGCATCTTTGACCACGGTTAACCACAGTTAACGCTGCTACTACTAAAACATTGCATTACCAGGATGTGTGTCCTGTGGAGTGTTAACTATTAACATCTACACCTACAGTACAAACAGTGGAGTGCTCAAACCTGCTGTCAGAGCCAAACGGGAGCTTACTTCAAGAAAAAAAAAATATCTGATTTTATGATTAAATTCTGTATATAAGAGCACACTGCCAGTCTTTGCAACACTCTACAGTACAAGCGCCAGGTTACATTATATTATATTATATTATATTATATCATATTATAATATATTGTGCTAAAAGAAGAAAACAGTGCAGTATAAGGTTTGAGTAATATTGATTGTGTACGTCTGGTGTGTTTGTGTGGAGGGTAGTCAACCCATTGCCAAATAGATACCAGTGACGATGGGATGGGAAATCAGTTCAGTTCTCTTCTTAAAGTTATACTCCGGGATGGAGCAAGTTGGGTCCTATCACAAGGTTTAGGGCTGAAATTACCCCTACAGCTAGGGATGGGTACCAAATTAGGTACTTTTACAGGTACCGACCAAATTATGTCAAAAGTACCGCATATCGATTCATGTAAAATCAAAAGGTACCATGTTTAGGTACCTAAATGCATCCTTGTGACTATGAGTGAGTAGAAGAGTAGACGATTTTCCATGCTGGAAATGAACAGAGCATTGCAAGGTTATATATTGAATAATAAATATGTTAAATTGAAAAAAAAAATTCTATACTTGATTATTGAACAATGTGATATTTTTTACCACATAAACACAAAAAAAGTACCGAAAATTGGTACAGTTGAGTACCGATACTGATTGCCAGGTACCCAGCATCGGTGCCGTATCGTTTCGAATGTGAAAGGTGCTCATCCCTACCGGTCGACCGGTTTCCTCTGCACTTAGATGGGGCCATATTTTACTTGACCAAAAACACAAATGAACGGACTCCCACCAAAAAAATCTGATATCGGTCTGCATTCATGCTTTATTTAGAGAATTTTCAGCACGTTACTTTCACACAAAAACACCGCTTTTCAAATAAGGCTCTAGTTCTCATCGTGTCTCTTCGTCCTGGCAGACTACCTGCGCTTGTTTATATTTGGCACGCGGCGCGCGCGGACTGATACTAAGCAGCGAGCGCCTCGTAGCCAGCTGTAGCTCTGCAGCGGAGGAAGCGCCGTTTTACGCCACGATGAGAACCACAGCCTTATTTAGCGGTGTTTTTGTGTGAAAGTAACGTGCTGAAAATTCTCTAAATAAAGCGTGAATATCAGACCAATATCAGATTTTTTCGGTGGTTAATTTGTGTTTTGTGTCAAGTAAAATATGGCCCCGTCTGAGTGCAGAGGAAACCGGCAGAGGAGCAGGGAGGGGGTGTTTGGTGCGAGCGCCCTGGGCTTCTGCTGCACAAAAACACTGCTGTAGGGGTAATTTCTGCCCTAAACCTTGTGAAAGGACCCAACTTGTTCCATCCCGGAGTATCACTTTAAAGAGAAGAGAAGAGAGAAGATGGAGAAATCAATCAAAGGTCATTTAAATGAAAAAATAAAAGTAATGGGAATAATTATTACATTAAAAAAGGGACAATACAACCCCAATTTATATCACACCTACGAAAATCAGTGAAAGCTCAAAAACAACATCATTGTTTCCACTGCAAACATGTTCACATTTTTCTGAAAAGATCATCTTCAGCCATCTTTACGCCCAGCACTTCAAGGCGAAACAGAGCCACATCAACTCTTATCTTTGCAAATTTTCTGCATGGTGCAGCTCTGAGTCAAATGACCTCATCTCCTGACTTTAGGCTCTGATAACATTCATAGTGCTGGAGAGATGCTATAGATTTGAGTGAGTTTAACCAACTTTAAAAGCTCATAATTTAGGTTAAAAAAAGGAGTGTGCTTGTCAGCTGATGCACCTTTCAGAAATTGCTTCATAAAAATGGTTCTTGTCACCATGAGGGTTAGGCTTTTGATCCTTAAAGAAGAGAGCTTTTCATACTTTGAATTTTGATCTCTATTTTCTTTTGCCTGCCAACAAGAAAATCTTCAACACAGTTAGAACAAAGTGTTAAGACCAGCTAATATTATATTACATAAGACGTTCTTACAGTTTGGTCATTTCAAAAACTGGCAATGAGCCGGCTTGTTAGATCAGACTAATAAAAAAATGCTGAAGCTGACACTTGTGCAGAGTCTGAGAACTTAGATAAATGTGTTTTTTTGTTTTTTTATAATAACTGAAACAGCTATAAAAACAGTTTATACTAAAGGTAGAGGTGGTTCGGGCTTAAAGGAAAAATGAGTTAAGGAGTCAAATTAAACCCTGATTTTTTTAAATAGAAGACAAAACATAAGAATTAAAAAGAAAAGTCTGAGGTGTAGCCTATCATGGCCTCTCCTGTCAGGTGAAACAGATTTCAATCTCCTTAATTGACTGGAGTGGCCTTCTATGTCTGTCACATGAGATAAAACATTTTTATTTCAATGTGTTTTCCTTCATCTGATAACCTTTACAGCAGTTGGTTGGGTTTAAACTTTTCAGATATCTGTCAGAAAAGATAAAAACTATCTCTGAAACAGTTTTAAAAACACTTATTTTTATATATTTAAAAACTTTGACCCACCAGCTCCACAGTGACCGCGCTCCGGATGCCCCCGGCCCTCTCGAAGGCCCACGGAAAGTTGAGGAGTCCGGCGCCCAGAGCAGACTTCAGCATGATAAAAATGGCCCCCAGAGAACCGAGCCGAGGCCCGGCGGCTACATCCAGCGAGGGCTTGGTGGAGGCTGAGGCCAGCAGGCTGATGCTCTCTCTGGCTAACTCCTCCATGCTGCAGGCGGCGGGAAACTCACGGCTGGACACTTGGACGCTCACGCGCGCTCACAGCCTGCATAAATACACCTGAGCGCGCGGACAGACAGGCTCCCAGCCGCTCTCTGGGCTCGGTGCGGGGCTCTGAGGGCAGACACGGAGCAAGTAAGCCGGGTGGTGGGCGGCGGAGGGGGTGGCTCGGCCATGTGGAGCGAGTTGGTGCTGCCTTCAGGTGCTGTTAAAGAAAGTTTACTCAAAACCACGTGGGCCCGTAAATGAAGAGGATTGTGGTGTGACTTATTGAAGCCTGATTAAGCTTTCTAGCTAATGTAGGTAATTTAGCATTACAGAGACACTAAACGTAGACAGCAGTGTTTCAACAGTTTTTTTTTTATTCAGTTAGCTTGTCAGCAAATGGAAAATTATTCATTACTTTTTATCAAGTTACTGTTCCTAAGCATTTTTTATAATCTTATTTTGTTTTTACTTTTTGAGTTGTTTTTTTAAAAAAAAAAATAGTACTTCAACTTGTACTTATTACAAATTGTTAGCAAGATTTTGTGCGACAGTGGCATTGAAGAGCAAAGCACAAACAGAAAAGAGAAAACGCAATCAAAAACTCTTTTTTTGTGTTTACATTTTCTCCTTTATAAACTTTTCTCTACTTTCTATTTCACTCCTTCATTTTATTTCATGTGTATAAGTCAAGATTGAAAGGAAGCTACAGGGAAATGTTTTCTTTCTACTTTCCAGTGAGGTGATGTCAAATCCCCTGATGTGCATTTTTGGAGGGGGAGGAATGTGTCTCCTGATATAGTATGTAGACAATATCATTTATCAATTTTCACACGGTCTGGTGTTAATAAACTGAACAAAAAGTGGAAAAAAAACAAAAACAAAACAGAAATATTGAAGAATCACAATTTAAATTAAACAGAAAAGTCCTAAAAGAACCATTATGGGAGAAAAGCATATGGACCCAATCCTACTGCTCATGCTGTCAATAGAGTATTGGCAAGTACCCCTTGATGTGAAACGCATCACAATACGATAGTACCCCGATGTATCACAATATCACAATATTGTGCAATATTATATCTCTAAATCAAAATATTACTTTAGATTAAAGGACCATGTAAAACATTGAGTTTGTGGCAGAGATGTCCAGATCAGACTTGTTCGTAAGAAGAATTTACTGCTTTTGTGCAGTGGTACAGAGTAAGACTGTCTCAACCCCACACAAAAACAACTCAGGGCTTGACATCAATAGTGACACTATTGGTTGAATTTCATAAAGTAGAGCATATCATGGCAGAAGCTTAAGCTGGGATGGTGATGTATCAAAGTAAAAGCATGGGATCAGGACTTGGTTTCGGCAGATACTCAAAATCAAATGACTTAGACTCGAGGGCAAAAATACCTGATTGGGACATCCCTAGTCTGTGGCATACTGACTTGCTCAGTATAACAAAAACTCACACAATCAATTTCAGAAATTTAAGTTTTTAGATATACTTTGAGTTGATATTTTTTAAACAATCTTTTGGCAGTATACTGGGTTGTAGCTTTTCTCACTTATTGATATTAAGAGTTGAAATATCAATGTATTGGAGGTCAAAGTATCAAGATATATTGTCTTATCAATATTTTAGCTGTCATCTTAACAAATCCTTTCACAGGTTGGTCCTTCAGGTCAATAACTGCAGAAACAGAGATTTAATAAAGCTGACCTCTCTTTCCAACCACAATGTGATCCTGGCCTGACAAAGCCATCCTACATAGTGCTCATCACTTCATAGTGAACTCAAAGCAGGCTTTGACTAGATGCAGGGAGCGTCTGCAAGGATGGAAATAAAAACAAAGAGTGACTGAGTATGTTCCAGGGTTCTGCTACTTCTGCAGCCAGCCTTAATCAGATGCTCGGGAAACTCCAGTTCTCAGCACTTTAGCTTCTTTCTCACAGCTTCATTTTATGACAAATAAAAGCTGTTTAGTGGCACCTAAGGCAAAACAGTTAGAGTCAAATCAACTCTTATCTCTGCAAATGTTATGAAACATGCAGCTCTGAGTCAAATGACCTCACCTCATGACTGTGAGGCTCTGCTAACATCATAGAGCTGAAGAAGTGGCTTCATTTAGGTCTAAAAGAAGAACTAACTGGTCAGTTGATGCACCTTTCAAAAACTGCTTTATAGCACAGGTTCCTTCCACCATAGGGGTCAGGGTTTTGATCCTAACAGGAGGAAGGAGCATTTCATTATTTAGGTTTTGATCCATACTTCTCTACTTCTTAAGTCAGTTTTTATCTATGTCACTGTATTTGTACTTGAGTGGACTGTTTTGGTGCATAGACACGTCAAAACAGAGCTGAACTAAAACACAGTCATTAATTACACATAGTTTAGATGTAAGAACCATTTCAGCAAGAACTTTAAAACCAAACTTTTCCTTAAGTTTTTAACCACATTAACACACGTCTCCTCAGCCCTGAGTGTGAGGTAAATACACTCTGAATAAGGATACCATGTCTTTTGGCTCGACTGCAGGACACTGATAATATCTGTGTGCAGCGTGTTCAAGAATGTCTTGTGTCCCTGGCGGCGGCTTAAAGTCAGTGAAAGTCAAACAAACAGAACTAATGAAGCTGTGAGAGTCCCACGTGGATGAGATAACGTTCTCACTTACTTAGAGGATCAGATCAATCACTGAGCTTTTCTTGTCGAGGTTAAAAAACCCTGATTACACCTCAGACTGTGAGGAAGGAGTGTTTCTGTCCATGACTCATCACGAGCAGCCCAGTCCACGGCCATTTTAGCCCCTGAATTCTTAAAGACAAGATTGATCAGAGGATGAATGTGTTTTTCTGTCGAACTTGAGTGACTCAACATGTTTTCCCATACAGCCACAGAGTCACTGAGTGAGAGCTGGTCTCTGAGGGAAAGGAAGGACAAGTTCTGCACCAGATACTCATATTTGTATTCAATACCTTTCAGTCCATAACCTCGAGATAGATAAATTGCATTCCCAAGGTCATATTAAAATCTAATTGAATCTGCCACCACCAACACAGACTTGGCGTGCAGACAATAGGTAAGTGGATTATAAACATTAGTATTCTTTCCTGAAGTGGAGTCTGCTGGCCTGTTGTTAAACTAAAGTTGTATTAATGTCACTGTTAGACAAATCCCAGGTCTCAAGCTTGGCGGTGAGTTATACTTGGACTCTGAGTTGTACAAAGCGATTGTTCTGAAATGATATTTGTAAGAACTTAGCAGGGTGTGAAAAATACTCTGATTTTACTGGATGACAGGCAGACTGCAGCTGTTACTGAGGAGGATCAAAGCCCACCTCTTCACTAGAGCTCTGAAAAAATATTGATAGGACAATATATTGTGATACTTTGACCTGTGATAAAATACCAATATTTCAACTCTTAATATCGATATTTTTGTTGAAATAAAAATTCATATTTTAGCCAAGTTGAGATTACAATGCATCTTCCACATCTCCACTGCATTATTTCAACCACAATAAAACAGAAAAGTTGTTTTCAATCAAAAAGAAAACTTTGTAGAAATCACAATATATCACTATATTGTGATATCATGATATTATTGTATCGTGACCCAAGTATCTTGATGAGTATTATGTTATTGATTAAAAAAAGCCCAGAGGTAGACCTAGAAACACTTCACCAGGGCTGAACCAGAGGATCTGATTGGCTGTCCATCAAGACACAGAACAATCCTGGACGCCGTCGGCTCCAGTCACTGGAGCCAACGGCGTCTGAGAGAGAAGAGCTTTAAGAACAAAACACATCTTCAAAAGCCTTGTCTCCCACAACGCTACAAACTCACTGTTTGGACTTTTTCAGAGAGCAGCAAACATGGGACACTGAAAGGTGAAGACAGTTTAAATCTCTGAGGAGAAAAAACTGAACCTTGACGTCCTGATGGCTTCAACGTTACTGACATGACCAGGAGATCCCACTGGAGATGTTTTCACAGCGGCACAGTGGAGGGGGCGCCATCATGATCTGGGGCTTTTTCCTTCAATGGACCAATGGAGCTTCAGGTTGGTCAGGGGCGTCAAACGGCGGCTGGCTCTGTGGAGATGTTGCAGGGGGCCTCCTTCATGACTGAGGGCCCTGGTCTGTGTGGGAATGACTGGGTTTTTCAACAGGACAACGCTGCAGGTCACACTGGGCGCCTGACAAAGGACTTCTTCCAGAGGAATCAGCTCACTCTTTGGACCATCCTGATGTTCCCCTGATCTAAATCACTCTGACAACATTTGGGGATGGATGGAGAGGGACGTTTACAGAAATGGACATCAGGTCCAGACAGAGGATGATCCTCCATGAAGACATCTTCACCACTTGGAGCAACGTTCACACAGCCTCCTGGAAATACTCACATCAAGCAGGAAGAGATCAACAAGAACGGTGGAGCTCCTCATCACAGAGTCCTTTTTTCACACTTTCATTTCTATTTTAGGGGTTTTCAGTTTTTTTTTTGCTGTGCTTTTAAAGTTTTGATCTGTTATTTAACAATAAATCCCTTAATCATTTTTTGTCTCACTCCCATTTCTTCTTTCTTTCTTCATGTTGAAACTTTACTCAGAACCTTCTTAAGATCCAACAGAGCAAAATGTATAAAAGTAGTGTACTTTGGTTCTCATTAGAAAGAAGCAGTGTACTAGTTATCAAAACTTCGATGGAACACAAATTAACAAAATTGTCAACATAATTTTTTTTTCTTGATTATTTTTGTGACTTTTTCTACCTTTAATCAGACAGGAAAGGATAATGTATTGAGAAGGGGGGGGAATGACTTTTGATCAATAACTTTGGTGAACCCAAACAAACTTTAGGGATTAAATTTGATTTGATTTAGTAAAAACAGATGAAATGTAACATTTTATTTTTATTTATTAATTTATAATAATAATAATAATAATAATAATAATAATAATAATAATAATAATAATAATAATAATGATAATAATAATAATAATAATAATTATTATTATTATTATTATTATTATTATTATTATTATTATTATTATTATTATTATCATAATGATATATAATTAAAAATAAAAATAATAATAATAATAATAATTATTATTATTATTATTATTACGTCTGCAGTGTTGTAAGCTGTGTAAACATTAACAAGCTACTTTTCACCAGGAACATGTTCTCCATTAGGGGGCGGTGTGGAGGTAATGTGTCAGAATTTTTATTTTTATTTTTTTTATTTTTTTATTTCAACATCAAACAAAATTTTTGGACTCAAGTATTTCTGATCCTGCATTCTGAACTATTTTTCTACTCAATTTCATAACTTTGATCTGGCTTTGTGTCCTCTGATGTGTTTTTTGAACCCTCACATTTTTACATCCTGATAAATCTACTCATTTAAAGACGTCAGCCGTGAGAGTTGTTGTGGTTATCGCTGGTGAGGAGCTGAAAAACAGAGCAACAGGTAGAAACATTCTGCACTCCCCCCTGACTCCTGAATTTTTTCTCCAGAGTTTACATGTGCATCTCATCTTACATCTCATCTTTTCTGGCTTTGTCTAGTGACTGAAGTCTTATTTGAGTTCAGGTCATGTAAACTTGATTGAAAATTTTTATTCCTTTGGTTTAGGCCTCAGTAAGACAGACTATCCAGCTCCATATAGAAGTGCTCGCTCTGAGAGAAGTAGACGCTTTAAAGGAGGACTGAGGATGAATGAAAGGGGAGTAAAAACACAGGAACTATTGTGACAGCAGGTGGAGTGAAAGTGCAGAGGTAAGCCAGCCTTCGCTGCTCTCTCAGACAGTAATGGTGAAGTTGAAGGGCTGAGGTACAGGCTGGTAGTATTCTTGATGAGGGACCGACTGCTGAATCCAAGCAAAGGTCGAAGGTTCAGCTTAAAGCCGCCACAGTGTCTCTTTCAACTGCCCGTCAGGGATGTGAGCAGGTGACCCGAATGGCTCGACAGGAAGTCTTGGCATCTGGGAACTGTGAAGGGAAAGAGGGCATGTGACCTCCACTCAGCACCAGCTTTCCCAAATCTTGTTAGCACAGCTAGCTGGCTCTGGGGTCGTTTCCCAGTTTCCCAAGGTTCCAGGGGAGATTAGCTGTCCGCTGGGGCCGTCATCCAAGAGGACAGGTGACAGATTCACAGGCTGATCTGGCCTATTAGGCTCAGGGAGGGAGCCAAAGCTCAGACCCCCGAGCACATCGACACACATCACCTCTGATGAAATCATCCTGCATCACTGCTTCCAGCCCAGAACCGATACTCTAAACCACGAGGTGGTATTAGTCCATTCAATCTACAATCATCCCCAGGCAGAGATGCAATTATTCCTTCTCAAAGCTGAGCCTACGTAACTGATGAAATACCTTTCAGAAACTGCAGACTGAAAATAATAAGCTCAGCCTCCAGCCAGTGCTTTGGCCTTAACTCCAAATCAATGACGTGGCATGTTTCATCTCATCTTTGTGTCATCAGCTGAAAGAGCAAGGGCTGTGCACCAAAGACAAGTAAACACTGACATATTGCTTAATTTTCAGTTTGACTTTCATAAAGTTTAATCGTCTCAAACTATAATTTTTCTGGCACTCACTGTGAACAAATATCACTTTGCTTTAAGTTGTTTCCTGACTCGGAGCTCCCTCCTGCTCTCTTTAAACTGTGACTTTCTTCAGCAAGCCGTCAGCTGACTTGAATGACACCCACCAACTCAAAACAGCATCAGGCACTCAAACTGAGGATGAACAACCCCTGGCAAAAACTATGGAATCAGCAGTCTGAGCTGTAGCACCACATGGACTGACATGAATCTCAGCTCAAACGGGAGAGATGTCAGCTGAAACAAAGGAGAGGATTATCAGACATCTTTAAGAAAGTCAGTCATCAGGGACTGATGCTGAAGATGCTGGTTTTTTCACAGTCAGCTGTATCTAAAAACTGGACCAGGTACAAACAACAAAGAAGACATCAAAACGTCAAGACAGAAATTTAAAGCAGCTTGTCTTGAAAATGGAAAATGCCAGGTCAAAAAAACAAGGAACAAATGTAAGGTTAATGTCAGGGTCTGCAATTAATCCAGATCTCAATCCAACAAAGAACAAGGCTCCAACCTGATCTAGCAACATGAGTTGGAGCCAGACTGATGAAGAGTCCTGTTCAGCTCTGTTCACACTGCACACCTTAATGCTCCATTCTGATATTTTGTTTGGCTGTTCACATTACATTTTAAATCTGGTCCGTCTGTGGACTGTGATGTGAACAGCTCATGCTCTCAAAGTGACTTGCGTGCTCAGCTGAACATTTTAAGCCCAGAATGTTGTTTATGGAAATGAATATACCAGCAGTGGTTTGCTTAAATCAGTGTGTGGCAGCAGCCCACAAATCTGTGAGCAGGTTATGATAAAATGGAGGAAGAGAGAAAGAAATTGAATTTTTTGGGAGGAGGGAGCGAGACTACTACCTTTGTTTTTTATCTGCGGCGTAGAACTGTGCTGTGTATCTTTAAGTTCTGTTTATCCCTTCATGACCCAGATAAAGAAACAAGACTTGAATTTCAATTTTCATTTTTGACTTGTGAAATGAAAATCATGTAACCACTCACTCTTTCTTTATTAATATCCTTTCTGAGAACAGAAAATCCGACAACAAAAACATACACGGACCCTGAAGACTGTTGCTGGGCTTCTACAACAGCAGCTTTTTTTTTTTGTCTTTTCAACTTCAATCTTGTCACTGTTTTTTTAATTTTGTTCTTTAAATTTGAACTCTAATCTTGACCTGCCCAATTATTTTCTCACTCAATAGTGGCCCCAGTTGACTCCCATAACTCTTTGCAGTTTCTTGAAATAAGATACTTTTATTTCAAGACACAAGAACATTTATAACTCCATTGATGTATTATTGTTATTGTGATAATTATTTACTTAATTTAACCCCACAGGCGATTCAGGCGTTATGTTTGTCTTTTTTTTTTCTTAAAAAAAGATGTTTTTCTGGATTTGTCAATAAATGAATCTCTTATTAAGCTTAATTTTAAAGACACTGTGAGGAGTTTCTAAGTGATCTTGTTGGAGTCTTACTTCCAGATTTATGCCAATCATAATCCATACTTTAAAATGAGATTAATACCTGGGTTATTTCTAAATGCTATTTCTCAGCTACCCAGTGGGACTGAGCAGGACCAGATTAATTTATAGCGCTGCAAAGTTTCTATGACAACACCACACAGGCTGATGAAGTTTAGTAGTGAGAGGAGAGATCTGTGCTTTTCTTTGCTGAAAACGATTTCTGATTAATTTTGTAGTGATGGTGGACTCTGGAGCCTGAATGTCAGACAGAAAAAGGACAGAAGAGCAGAAGAAAGATAAACAGGAGAGCGATAGAGCACGAGCTAAAGGCTAACACAGGAGCTAATCTGTTTGTGCTAATGTTGATTCCAACCCACAGTCAGCAGTTATTCTGCAGTGGTCTGTTCAAACTTGAGAGTCTATCAATAAAATGAAGAGTGAGGTTACGTTAGCTCTGATTGGTAGATGACTGGCAGGATATAACGAGAATTCATTAACATTACATATTACAGACATGTCTCAGTGCACCAGGCTGCCAGCTGAGCTAAACATAGCCAGCTACTAAACTATGGTACAAACTGACAGTGTTTACTTGTCATGTTCCAAACTGAAGCTCTACACAACTGTACTGATAAAACCTTAGCTCTTTATGTTGTATTTGGTTAAAAGCTGTCTTGAACAAAGAAAAATAAAGTTCAAAAGATCACTTTTACGTGAATGGAAGGTGTCCCTGCAGTCCACTTCAAACAGACAGTCCTCACAGCCTCTTTAACTAAATATGACACAGAAATACTTGATTGTGTTTCAGTTTTTGCAGTATGGGACATCAGTATTAATCAGTAGTAGATGAAAGCTCCTTAAAATGAATCCCATGTGCAGACATTGCCGTTGGTATTTTGTTAATCAGAATTAGAAATGACTTCAAAAGCACACCTTAAATAATCAGCATCACAAGCAGCACACAGATCCCTTTGATTATGCTTTTTAATTCATGAGATATATTCAAACAAGTCTTGCAACGTTATTTGTCGACCATGAGATCATGAAAGAGGATATCAACAGCCAGAGTTCAATCAGTATACAAAATGTAAAAGAACCAGACACGGTCGTTTGACACAGATACGGGCAGGACCAGCTCACTGTGGGTGACGGTTCAGGAAAAGACGACTTGATCCTCTACTGGTCCTCGTGTTAGAAATGACTGCATGTGTGTGTGAGTGTGTGTGTTTATCTGTTTACTCACTGATTTATTCCTGTTGTGTGTACATGATG
Source organism: Halichoeres trimaculatus (assembly GCF_033239565.1). NCBI lineage: Eukaryota > Metazoa > Chordata > Actinopteri > Labriformes > Labridae > Halichoeres > Halichoeres trimaculatus. Next base: position 6,785,664 of record NW_027437187.1, on the reverse strand, counting down.
ATTTCTGTATCTATGTGTGGAGCATAAAATCAGTAGGGATGTGTGTTTGTTTGTGTGTGTGTGTGTGTGTGTGTTAGGGTACAAACAAATTCAATAAATATAAAAGTCAAACACATTTCATTCATAGAGAAACATTTGGTCAAAGAGGAGATGGGAAAATGTCGACAAGTCGGTCTCAAAAAGGCTCTTTGAGGGCGAGGTCTGTGCTGCGTGTTCCACAAACGTGTTTCACACTTTGTAATACTGCCTATTAGTACACAAACACACAAACACCCACTGACAGCCTTAAAAAGACAAGAGGCACAAAACTGTGGAGGCCTCCAGGAGGCGTAGTACGGTCCAGTCAGACAGGCTTGGATCCAAACAGTCAAGAGTCTGCCTCAGCAGCCGGTCAGAGTCCACCTCCACTGAGGGGTGCAGTTGTCCATTGATAGTGTCTGAGTTCCACAGGTGGACGGCGCTCTCCACCCTCAGCTCAGAGATGCAGTCCATGTCAAACTGTGGGGTTTTTCCCCGTTGTTTGCTGCTGCTGCTGAAGGTACGTGGGCCGTTTGATGCGGGGTTTCCTGCGCTTGGGTTTGCTCTTGGTCTTTGTCAGCTGGACCACGAAGAAGGACAGCACCACCATGGCTCCGAGGAAGGCAAACACAGGGATGGTCTGACCCACTTCTTGGTTGTAGCGCCCTGGCATTATCCCTGAGGGGGCAAAAGTCACATGGGGTCACAACAAAAAGCAAAACTCTTCTTTTCAATTTCTTCCTCTGCTTTAAGGTGATTTAATCAGAGCTGTAACCTACCTCCAGGGATGTCCCAGGCCCCGCTCTCCCCAGGAGACAGAGGTCTGACTTGGGGGCGGTAAGCCCTCACGTTGGGTAGAGCCACTTTGTCCAGATCCACTGAGAGAAGCTTCTGGTGCTTCCACAGGTTACTGAGAGCACAAGACAGACAGATGAGAGAGACAGGGTAAGATTTCTGCATGCTCTGCAAAAATGGTTTCGCAAACAAAGACCAAAGTGATTGATCACACTTTGTTGATAACTGATAAACTCAACACTTTGTCAGGTAGAGATTTGTCACGCAGCAGAAATAGAAACTTCAGCCATTTATTTTACAGCTCCTTGTGCAAAGCTTTGACTTAAACACTAAAGTCACCCTCAACTCTGAGAAACAAGACGCTGACATCAGTCTGGCCCACAGTTACACAGACTCTTAGTCCAGAGTCAAAGAGGGTCTGACTTGATCCGTCTTTATGCTGAGCTACTCTTTCAGAGTGAGACTGTAACTGAAGGAGAGACATATCTTAAGGACTGATCGTAAAATCCACGCTCCATGAAATTTATTGTCCACTGTGTGATAGACTTTCTTCTTTTCCTCTCCACGGTGCTGAGGCTGGAGGAAAGGAACTAAGGAGTGAACTTTAGCAAAGTGCACGGACAGAAACTCACACCAGTCTCCTTAAAACGTGACAAGAAACACAACTCCCTGTGAGTTGGCAAAAAAGCCCTGGGAGTAGGAAACCAGACCCAGGAAACTCATTCCAGGTTTGATTCTACGGAGCCCCTGAAGGGTCATAGGCAGAAAAAATAAAAATATATGTTTCTCATGTGCTCAAAAGAAAGTTTCATGCTCAGACGAGGTATTAGGTACACAACGGAAATCAGCCAGGACCTCGGCCCTGTTTGCACAGGATTAGTCTACCTGGGGACCTGATCATTTGTAGCTATTGCTGAGGATGTCTGTGTGTTCGCTCCCATGTGAATCGACCATGTATGTAAAATGCAAAGCAGGGCTGTCCGATCTGAGACCCGCTGGGAGTTGTTTTTGTTTTTTTTGGCCCTCTTCCAATGTTTGAATTCTTATTAGATATACATTTTAAATTAATGTAGATATAGTAGTTATCTATGGGGAAATGTTTAAAGCAGGTGTCCTGTTTTGTAACTGCTCCTTTATTACAAAAAGATGGGAAATGCACTATTTTTGTTTCATATAAGCATGTGTCCCATGTTGTTTAGGTAATACTGGGCTAAATGTCTCTGAAGACACAGGCCTAGTATTTGTGCCATTTGGATGTTCAGCAACTTTTTGCTGTGAAAAACAGTAAAGAAAAGTGTTTTCATTTTCAAAATTACTTGTGTGACTTTTTATTTTGCACAATTATGCTATAGGCATATTTGATAGCATGCACTGCAACATGATTAATGTAAAGTTTTGACCCGACCCTTAGGGATGGGAATTGATAAGATTTTGTCAATACCGATGCCCTTATTGATTCTGTTTATCAATTTGATTCTTTATCTATTCCCTTATCAATTCCTGTTGTGAATTTTCTTGGTACAAAAAGTAACTTTACAGGTTTTCTGTGTCAACAACACAAATATTAAATATTGGGGGTAGGACTCAATGATAACTGATCTTATTGGTTGTATATTTTAAGTTTCAAGATAGTAACAGTTTCAGTACACATTGTTTGACAGTTCTTTCAGGATTAGCACCCTTTTTTCTTACGTGTTATCCATAATCCATGCATTTTGTGTACATCTATTTTTATCCATGGATACAGATGTTTAGTTCATAAATTAAAGCTATTGCCAAATGGATACAGGTGCTTCACTGGCACCAACACAGATAGCAAGACTTTAAACAGCGACATAAATGATATTCAGAAACAATACAACAGTGATGGTGCAAAAGCAATGCAGTTATGTCCTTTTAATTAAGTCCTAGGTTAAAAAAAAAAGCTCAACTAAGTCCTGTAATGTCAATAAGATGAATAAAGAAGACTGAGACTGGGTAGTTTCTGTCGAGCACCTGGTATCTCGTGTGCAAGAGGAACTTTCTTGTGCGCATGAGAACCATGTTTTTTCTGCCTATGTCCCTTTAGGGGCTCCGTATGATTCAAGTCATGATCCGGTGTCAAAAGTAGAAGAAATAGTTACGAAAGGATATGAAGCATCACAGGCTCTGTGATTACTGTGCTTCAAACCTACCTGGGTGCTGTCTCATTGACTGGCTGTGGCTTTGCCCAAGACAGGTGGGGGCAAGCTGGTAGTGGGCGGGGCTTAGGGTCACCCAGGTGAGCCTCCAGAACCTTGGAGTAGCGGTACAGATGATTGCCTGAAAAACAGAAGGAGGATAAGCAGTGTTTCTAACAACAGAAGATACATGTGTCGATAAGATAATCAAAGTCACATTTAATGTCCAGAAGAACGGGTCAAAGTAATAACACCACAGGCCTGAGCCTGAGAGGAAGGCTAACTGTCACCCAGGTATGGGAGCACAGGGTTGGAGATCAGCCAACAAATGAGAAATATTAAACAGGAAATGTGTTTTATAAGCAGGCAGAGATGCACATGTTCTTCAGAGTTAGGAGTGTGTGTTTGTGAATCGATGCGGTGTTACAAAATGTGAAAAATTACATGTTAAATTGTGTATCAGACGTTTTAACAAAAGAAAAAAATCAACATTAGAAGAACTCACAGGGAGTGTGTTAATGTAACACTCAGTAAAAGTACCAGTAAACTGTTCAGATCATCAGCTGTGTGGAGGATAAGGAGAGCTCTGCAGTTAGGTCAGAGGGTGACCCAGCACAGCTTGTGTCCTAAAAAAAGGAGCTACCTCACTACACCCTATACTGTAAAGAGGAACTGCAGTGTTACCAAGACAACGACTGATGCAGAGAGGCCGTAGTGTGAGGGTCTGTAAAAGTAAAATAAAAAAAAAATCCTGGTTGCGAATACACTAAATGGTCGATCCAAAAGCAGAGACAAATCAACAAACAAAAAGGCCTGACATATCTAATTTAGCTAATTGTTAGAAAATTAAACTATCAGAACATGTTGCTGTGTTTTCTGCACTAATCTGTCCCCAGTAATGTTGTCATTCTCCTGGCTTCTGTTTACATGGTTTTGCATCAAATTTAACCCTAACTTCTCATCATATTTTTACAGCAATGGACAAAGTATGCAATAGTTAATAGTTTTTTAATGTGAGAGCAATTCATGACCTGGAGGTTTAACCTGAATGTGGATCTCAGAGAGTTTTTAATGCACACAAGATCACTTCCTAGTCATACTGCCATTATTTATTCCCTACACTCCACCTTCAAACTGTAGTAGCACAGCTTGTTGACATGATACATTTTACAAAATTTTAGATACATATAAATGTCATGGTCCTCTGCAGAAGCTCTGATAGAGATGACTGTTGTGCTTTCTGGGGACAAATCAGAACAGACACCAGTGCTGAGACCTGGTGGCCCCTTAATGCTCAGAGGGCACAATGCTAACCACTGCAGCATGATTCCACGCATGAGTTCACTTTAATAACATTTGTAATTTCCTCTCTTACCCTCCAGTCTCTGTGGCAGTGGGCGCTCTGTGCCAGTGGGTGGTGTGACTCTGCTGTGGGAGTGGCTGAGGCTGGGAGGGGTCATACTGTATGACGTGTACTGGAGGAGAGCGTCCAGCAGCCAGAAACAGTCTGAGAGACACAACAGAATGTGACAAAGTTGTGATTTTAGTCGCGTGTAACGAGTGAAAATGATAAAAACACATCAGCACGGGGTTAGAGAGGCAACCTTTCTGTCTGTGGCTGTCGTCGATGCAGTTTGAGTCGCCGTACAGAGCAATGCGACCTCCCCCATCTGACGGGGTTTGGTACAGACCCAGGACAGGGACTCCTTCTACCACTGCAGTCTCCTGCTTTAACACCTCCAGACCTGTGAAAAGAAGAAAGCACTCTGGTGTGACTGTTTTATCACGAGCAGAGACTAAACAGTTCCCTCTTGGCAAGGAACGTGCTGCACTCTGCTCAGTCGATAATTTCAGCGAGGTGCTGATACCTTGGTCTTTTAGATTTTTGGCAATCACTATTCCATCTTCTGGGAAACGGGCAATGCTGCAGCCTGAGGCGTAATACACTAAGACAGAGAGACACACACACACAGACACAGAGAGAGTAAACATGACTCTAGAGCCTGTGAAAGTCCTGAATACACACAAAGGAAAACTGCACACGTGAGTTTGTGAGTGTGATTCTTACTGTCATGATCGGCCAGAGTGAAGTCTCCCTCATACAGCCCATCGCTGAAAGCCATCCCCCACACTGAGATCAGGTCATTCAAAGCTGGAACATTGGCGCCCCCTGTGTCTGGCATCCACCATTGCCTGCAGGACATACAGAAAATCATCTCTAGTAACATTCAGAGTTTCACACCCTCACGGTCACGAGATCATTTCTGGGAGGTCACCAGACAGTTGGTGAGAAAAAAGTAGAATTAATTTAAAACAGAGTGAAGTCATAGACAGCATCCTACCCACACAGGGGTGGAGATGGCTGCAGTGGATGAGAGGTCATGACTTGAAGAAAGGTTAATAACCACTGATATAAACTACATGTAGCCTACACACAGATGTATTCTTAAATAGATAAATAAAACAGTGAAAAGGTAAACTTAAAAAGTCAGAACCAAGCTTCCCTGGAGTAACTGGAGAAAATCAAGGGGTCACGTGGAATCAAACCATTTTCAAAAAACATGAATAAATAAATGAAAAGCTAATCCAACATCTGGTAAACTTACATAAGCCCCAGTTTGAAGGATTGGGTTGATGTAAGAGAGATGGCAGAGAGGAAAAGGGAACACTGAGTGTAGAAATCTCCTGGAGCTGCTTCTGGACTCATAAGAAAATGATAGAGGCATTGTCTCCTGTCTAACTAAAGAGCTGTGTCCGAAATCACGCCCTATTCACTATAGTGCACTATATAGTGAATAGGCCTTTTGTAGTGCTGTCTGAAATCTGAGTGAGCATGGTCATTCACCATAAAGTCCACTCAATGTATCCCACAATGCATTTTGAAAAGTAGCGTATGAGCGATGCTCACTATATTAGCGATATATACCATCATGCACTGCGGTTCAAACAGAAGGAATGGCTGATTACATGATATTTAACTCACACTAATGACTTCGTATCTCATAATTTTGACTTTTAATTTTATATCTACTGCAGCAAGTCTTTCTGTTTTGGCAGAAATGGGCTTCCGTTGACTCATATGTGATGAATTTGAAGAGATGAGTGAAATAACATCTTTGGAGAGAAACTGAAAGAGAAGTATCTGTTTTCAGAGGGACTTTGAAAAGCTGCTCTACTATGATTTCTATGGCTGAACTTTCCCTGCGCACAACCGCTGAGCCTTTTCTATTTCCAGGCAAGCGCAGGGTAGAGAACTGTGCGCTGGTCTGTAGGGAGGTGTGTGGTGTTGACTTTCAAGGCTTGAGGTTTCCTGAGCTTCAGAGAATGTGATCCAGGAGTGGGCCATATCTCCTACAGAGAGATATCGAGCGAGGCTTGAAAGAGATCATCTAGTTACCTAAGTAACTCTGGTTCTGTGAAAAATGAGCCGGGGATTCACAAAGCACGGATCGTTGTTGCCAGTGGCACCATTTACCACAGTTATCAGCTCCGGCTCGAGGTCTTACTCACAAAGCGTATTGTGCCGATGATATTCAAACACAGAACGCTCTCTAAGCTCCGCAGCTCTGTGCAGTCTGTTCCAGCTTCACTTTTTAATCCTCACTGGGTTTGGCAGCGAGCATGAAAAGAGCTGTGCTGTGTGGTCTCATCCTGACAGGACTACATTTAGCCACATGTATGATGAGCTGGATGGAGAGGGTCACTGCTTAAAGGTTTCTGCTGCTGATTTATTGTGGTGCACTGCCATGTCAAAATAAGAGCTGCCCTACCTCCAGGATTATGATCTTTTTTTTTCAGAGGTTTTGAATGTAAATGATATTGTATAAATGGATCCATAAAAATAAAGTCTATATTTTATTCTTTGTTAACTGCTTTTCCTTTTATTATCCTATTATAGCTGATTTTACTTAACACCTGATGTTACGCTTTCTCATTCTACCATATCATTTGTCTAACTTATATTTATGTATTTTCACATTTACATATCTTACCCTCTGGTATTTTCAAGTATTTTATTATTTCTATTTATATATTTATTTTTAATTAATTAATTACTATTTTGGTTTTAGCTCCTGTGTTTCCTCATTTTAATTCAAAATGGCGTTTCTTCAGTCCTTTAATTCTAACTCTGTTTTCTGTCAGAATTTCATTTTTATGTCTTTGTGTGTGAATGTGGTCTGGGGAGGGGGGATTGCGGGGTCTTATGTTCTCTTCTTTTTTTTTCAATTATGTAATTTTCTGCTTTTTATTCCAGTGCTTGTTACTTTGTTTTTTTGGGTTTTTTTTTTTTTCGTTGTAAAGCAGTGTGTATCATAAAGTGATGTATGAAAAGTGCTATATAAATAAAGTTTGATTGATTGATTGATTGATTGATTGATTGATTGATTAACAAAGTCTACATTTGCACACATCTATGGACTGTAATAAAAGTGTAGAATTGTACTCACAAGACGTGACACTGCTCTGCAAATAACTTAATTCTGAAAAACAAACAGCTTCCTGGCCGACCATACCGCAGCTCACTCGAAAGTGGTGGCTGCAAAGTCTGCTAATTAACAGCAACTTTGGGTTTGTTTTTCTGTAAAGTTGCTTACAAATCCCATCAGTCGCAGTCTGCGTGATTTTGGCCTTGTTTTCTAATGTATAGGTGTATAGGTGGTGGTGTGCAGATGGATGTAAAAAACTGATGAGACGGATGCTGAAGTTTCAGTTTCTCTTCTCTATGTGTGCTCCTCTCACTCACTTGCTCATGCTCCACCTCCCCCCTTCACCACTTTACTCAGTGTTGACACTCAGTTATGACACTCAGCAGCACAATTATGGTTGCATGATGGCAGAGAGGAGAACTGTTTGGTGTTATTTTACAGCTGAATATGAAAAAATACAGTGAGCTGCAACACCCCAAGTCCACAATTCCAATTATATACTAACACCCTGAAAAGAGAACTCTGAGCTGCTGAGTTAACAATTCTCAAACTACAACCAGGGTGCAAAGTCCTCCCCCTCAGTTTCATAAAATTCATATCAGTGGATAAGAGAGCTCCTAAGAAAACTGTTAGTACTGTGGTGAAGGACAGCTTAAGAGCTTATCCAGCTGAGGAGGAAATAGAGGAAAGATGGTCAGACAGGGGACATGTTCTGTGAACAATGAATGTAAATCAGTTATTTAAATCCTTTGCAGCTCTCACGTTAGCTCTCACACATTGCACACCATGTGTTTGATCTAAGGTGGCATATGTGCACAGATAAATAAAACTGCAGCAGCTGAACTTCCTGCTAACAAACTTGGGCAGCAGTAGATATACCCTGGTAGCTTGCCCAAGCAGAGTCTGTGTGAGACACACTGCTTCAGCAGTTGGCATCTGAAGAGGCTTCGGTCCATGTGGACATGTGTTTTTAAACATGTCGCTGGCTTCATACTTTTTCACCATGGCTGACATTCAATTAAACAGGGATCATGATAATAAACAGAAGTGAACATATCATCCCTGACCAGGCTATTTGAGTTCACCTTCTTACTCCTTGGTGCTGACACATTTAAAGGAAGTGACAGCAGGGACAAAGGAGACACCGGACAGGAGTGTTGAAGCAGCAGAGGAAGTTACAGCAGGTCAAAATGTGTCCGTTACAACAGCAGAGGAAAGAGGTCAACAACCTTTTTGGTCTGTGTGAGCACTGAGTTCCTCTTTATGCTCCGAATAACTCTAGGATCAGATCCCTTCATTAAAAGAATCAGTTCATGTTGGAGGTCTGAGAGGATTCCCAGGATGTTAAAGGTACTGGTCATATCTTGAGTTAATTAGTTGATGTCTACACCAAGTCATGAAAACCTAAACATTTACTACAAGCTATAACCCAGATGGAAGACTCCAATAATCTCTGAATCTGAGACAATGATCAGTGCTAATAACTGCACCAATTTAACTGTCCTTCATGTTCAGGTTAAGTAGTTCTGCGTTTATTATTCAATAGTAGGTAAGGAAAACGGTGAGATGAATACCTGGTGTTTTCGTCATAGAACTTCACTTTCCTCATGACCGAGGTGTTGTACCAGTCGCTGAAAACAATGAGGGACAGCCCGTTGTCGATGTCTCTCCTCAGTTTGGTGATCTCTTCAGGGAAATACTCCTCTTCACTGTCCACCATCAGCAACGTCCCTGCAGAGACAGAGAAACCAACACGTAGGTTTGTTAGCTTTGATAGCTCTGTTACAGACAAACAGCACTCGAAACAGAAAGTTTCACTGACGTCCTCATGGGGGCGCCTTAATCTTTTTCTCCTGTCTGCAGTAACGCAGGCTTGATGGTTTTAAAACCTGATGCTAATGTGAACAAGCTGTAACGTCCTATAACATAAACAAACTGAACAGAATCAGATCAGATTGATGTTCATGAATGAGAAAAGACCAGACAATTAACTCCACAGATAATATTTACAGCTCAGTGAAATGAACTGATGAGGTGAGATCACACTATCTATAGAACAAAATGTCATTAACACTGAATATGCAAACATGTTTTAATGAATTCCTGAACCTGATGATTATTATTTATCCCCAATGAGCTTTTTCAGGCAGGGATTTTCACACGGAGAAGCCTCCAAAAGTGTAGGCTGTGTTTTTTAAAGATGCTGTGAGGATTTTAGAAGGGAGATCTTTTCAAGATCTCTTTCAGATATATGCCTGATGGACACTTTGAAATTAGATTATCAGCATAAATATAGGTTATTTGGAAATGCTACTTAGTAGCTTCACAATCAGGTCGAGCAGGACTGGATTGATGTATGGCATAACAACACCACACCAGCTGACAAAGTTCAGTAGTGAGAAGGGAGATCTGTGTTTTTCTCTGCTGAAAATGATTTCTGTGATTAATTTTGTAGTGATGGTGGACACTGGAGCCTAACTGTCAGACAGAAAAAGGACAGCAGAGCAGAAGAAAGATTAACAGGAAAGAGATACAGCACAAGCTAAAAGCTAGCACAGGAGCTAAGCTGTTTGTGCTAATGTTGACTCCAAACCTCAGTCAGCAGTTATTCTGCAGTGGTCTGTTCAAACTTGAGAGTCTATCAATAAAATGAAGAGTGAGGTTACGTTAGCTCTGATTGGTAGATGACTGGCAGGACATGACAAGGATTCACCTATGTCAGAGCTACATATGGACAGCTACTGAACTACATTATGAGACAGTTTGCTTGTCAACATGTTAGCCCATGGACATGTCCAAGCAGCGGGCTGCCAATAGCACTACATATAGTCGACTACTGATGACACAGACTTACAATGTTTGCTTGATGTCACGTTTCAAAACAACAGCACTACGCAACTGTACTGATAAATACCTTAACTCTTCAGGTTTTGTCTACTAAAAATTTGTCTTGAACAAAGAAAACTTGTTTGAAAAAACGCACGCCTGGTTAAAAGTCACATCTTTATGACAGTGTGCGTGAGACTCCAGGAGAACATGGCGAGGCAGTCCGTTTAAAACAGACCCTCCTCATAGCATCTTTAACATTTTAACTTTTTGATTATACACCTTGAAAAAACTGTTTACTGTTTGAATCAGGTGAATATAATGTTAAAGTGACTCAGCTGCTGACTACAAACAGACAAAATTTGGATGTGGGATCCCATTGGTGACCAATCTCCTCCTCCTGCTGCTGGATGTCTCACACTCACAGTGTTCTCCTACTCTGAGCTTTTTTCATCAAATGAACCTCTGAATTCAGATTTATAGTTTAGGACACATCTACTCTTTGGCATTTGGTGGTTTGCACAAATCAGATGTGGATTTACGGGTTTAATTTTCTACTGTGAGCTCTTACCGTACTGGCTGGCATCAAAGCAGGTAATGGGTGCACCGAGCACCTCGACAAAGTATCCCATACTCCTCAGGTGTTGGTACATGTCTCTGAAGTTCGTGTGGATGTGATCTCCATTCCTGGAAACATGACATCACATGTCAGGGGACAGACATCAGACACAAAAAGGAGTTCAGAAGAGCTTCAAGCATCAGGTGAACATTCAGAGACACACACCAGTCCAGTGGGTCGTTTTTCATACGCAGGTTGTCCCTGGGGAAGTAGCCCGGTGGGTAGCGCAGGTTGTGGTACTGATCCCACAGGACCCTCTTACTGCGCGGGGGTGTCGGCACAATCTTCACTTTGATCGGGAGTTTGACCGTGGAGGTCAGCTCACCGCCTACTTCAGACTGTAAGAAGAATGAGATGTCAAGAAGCTGAGTGGTCACGAGAGAAACATGGCTACTCTGGAAAAAGCTGCAGATTATTTAGAAGACAGAGTTAAGTCGTCCATGCAGACACTCACGTCATTCTCAGCAGGCGACGCCACTGTGACCATCACATGACCTTGAGCTATCCCTTCCCATGATGCAGCCTTCTTGGCCACAGAGATGGACACAGCCAGGTAGCCGGCCCACGGCCACAGCACCGGTGAGTAGGACACAGCCACGTCAATGTGGTCCCCGTTCTGTGGGAGGTAGGGCTGCCAGATGGGCTGAGGAGGAGAGAGAAACAGTTAGGAAAACTCAGGTGAGCACAGGATCAAACCTGTCCTTCATTCAACCTCTGCAAAACCTCAAGAAGAAATCTAGAAAGTTTAAAGTAGTCTATGAAAACTGTAAATTCTCCTGGTTCATATATTTCCTCAGAGCCCACCTTGTCGACGATCCTGCCAGTGACACCCATGCCGTTGAGAATGGTCACGTTGACGATGGTGGGCATTCCTCCATAGTAGATGGGCTGAGAGCAGTAAGGCCACATGTAGGGACACTCTGTGAGGTCGATGTAGCTGGGAGAGAGGCTGGAGAGACACCGGGAGGAAGAAGTATAGTTAAAAACTGTCACAGGGTGTTGAAGGCAACTCTGAGCCCAATTTATTTATGTCTGAGAGCAATCATCAGGATTAAGGAGCTAATCAGAAAAGACCTGAGTAGTGCTGTGTCCTCACAACCTGTTCAGAAAGGCATCAAGGATTTAAAACGCAGATGAAGAAGGACACAGAGCCAGGGGGATCTACACGCCTGCTAACCAAAGAACTCCCCCTCCTCCTTTTTGAAAGTGTTCAGTTTCTTACTTTGAGTTGAGAGTATCCCGTGTCTCACTCATCCACTTTAAGACGTTAGCTTGCAGTGGAAGCATGAATGCTGTGCCCTCATTTGTGCTTGAACTATAGAATAGTTAGAACTGTCTATTTATTCAAAAGAGGTGCACTGAAAAAAATGCAACTGGATGTGCTATGGCACATTTATTGACACGTCCCTAAGTCCCTAACCCTAACCCTAATTTATAAACAATGTGAAAAGGAGGATGAAACACTGGACAGGTTTTTATCTAAAACACCTCCAGATAAAACCTCCATCCATCAGGATGGATGACTTGGACACATACAGCGTCCTGCCTAGTACCTTCAGCCTCTGCCATGGCTTCAGCACATCCAGACAGATTTTAGCAAAAACGACTGCAGGAACATGTGCGAAAGCATGACAAATACTTAACCGTCTGCTACACCTGCAACACGCCAGCCAAAAAAAGGGATGTCAGGAAGTATTTTGATGAAAAACCATGAAGTTAATGTGCTGTGACAGACATGGGCGTTGAAATAGCATGCTATAGAATAACTAGTTAGATATTTAACCACATGCTCTCAAAGCACAAGAAGAAAACAGCAGAGGCAGAAAACAGGCACAATTGCATTACGTCAATTGCTAATCCTGTTTGCATGTAGGGCTGGGATGATATGCTATTCTCACAATTTGATTCTTTTACAATTTTTGGGGGGCGTTTTAATTTCAATTGCAATTCTTCAATATTTACAGTTTTTGTGATTTTTAGTTTGCTTTTTTATCACCAGACCATGTAAAAGGTTAAATGATGATGAAAGTGTCTACAGACTATATCAGGAGCCATATTTTCCCATAAAATGCACATCACATGAGAAAAGTAGTAACTTTTTTCTAATCCAATTCCAAAGACTGAAATGAAGAATTTGAATTTTAAAAAATAAAAAATAAAAATAAAAAATTGACAAAGAATCCTGATTTTAATGTTGTCAAACAAAAAATCCTGATATATCGATTTCTGTTTTTTTTCTCTCACTCTAATAGCATGTTGTTGTGACAAAACCAGGGCAGAGTAGATTAGCCAGTTACTAACCAAAATACTAAGTGGAGATATGCTCCCTTTAAGTTTTATGGATGGGGAAAGCTCCAGAGAGCTGATGGCGTTTGTTGAGCTGGAGTACAAGCCACCGCCACAGAGAACAACATATAGGAGAGTGGAAAAGATGGATGTAAAGACTTAAATTACTGTATGGAAGGTCTGTGTTCAACCGACCCTATTTTTCTTTACGGTTAACATAAAAATAATCTTCAAGCATCTGAATATTTGTTTATCAGATATTTAGAGTATTCGAATTCCTGTCCCTACCATCAGCATTCCAAAGTCGTCTGATCTCCAAGGTAAATACTGAACATTATACCAAATAAAACCAGTTAACTGCAGTACATTCTGCTGTACTGTGTTTTTATATAATATTCATTATTAATTAGTACATTTTTTTAAGGATGTGTAACAAAAAAAAATGCAGCTTTTTTGAGGAACCTGGAACAGATTTATGGCATTAAATTCATCCCAAAGGAGAAAATTGATTTGACACATGGGTAGTTTGAGTAACGAGCTCTGTCACAGCACAAATTAAACTTGTAAGTCGAGGCACCACTATACTGCCTTGCTACTATAATTCTGTAAAGTTCTTCTTGTAGGATGAGGTTTAAGTCTCAGTATTTTATCGTATCATATCTCTAAGTTTGCAGTCAGCTCATAACAGCAGCGTTGGGTGAATCTGTTCACTGACTCTCTTTAGGTCTGTCTGGGCTACGTATATCTGCATTTTGAGAATATGTGTTTGTCTGAGGCTGCTGATGTTTAGGAGGAACAGGATTTAGTTAAGACTAGTGGTTCAAAGCGTGACCATAAAGGCCATGACTCCTTACTGTATGACCTAAAACACATCAGAGTATAACTGCAGCCCTTACTTATCATGTCGAAACAGCCACATCAGGATTTCAGCTGTGGGAGCTTGACACAACTTTTTTTTAAACTCAGGACCTTGATTAGCGTAAAGCTGCTTTAATCCTTTGATACAAAGAACTGGAACCCGAGAGCTTAGGCTGTGCTTTAGACACAAGATCCTTAGCTGGCTGCTAACAAACAGCTAACACTACTTACTGCAGCTTTGAACAGGCTGAGATAGACTTCAAACAAACACTGGATTAAACAGTGAAGCAGTGTTTCTTTAAAGATATTTCCTGAAGGGTATGAGCCACGTTGGTCACCTTGGGTCAGTAAATCTGAGTTTCTGCAGATTGGACATTCAGCCGTTAATTTCTTAAATGAAACCATGTTCCTGTGCATTTCTCAAACCTCTGGCTCTGAAAAATCTACCTCTCCATTTGATGCTCTGCTGTTAGAGCCACATTGTTCGCCTGCAGATGGAGAGTGTCTGACACTCAGAGAGGTTTTCAGTGAAGTGCTCCTCTAACTGATGACTGTGATTCTACCTTTTGATCTCTTTGTTCTCCTCGTGCAGACAGAGAGCTGCAGAACTGGCTTAGTCTCGTTGCAGGTTACGTAAGTTTCATTTATGAGTCGACACGTGCACAAACTATTTTGGAGACTTCCAAGTCCCAGCACAATCAGCCAGCCTGGCTGTTTGCCTCGGAGCTCATTCAGGAGCTCTCACTGAAAAACGATGCTTACCTGGCCTGGGGTCTGTAACTGTTGAGGATCTGGTAGGCTCGGATCAGGTCCAGCTTCCCATGGCCCTGCTCGAACATGTTGACTCCTGGCAGCCGACGGGCTGAGGCGATGAGAGCCTGCTTCATGGACGCAGGATTGACCAGCTCCCTGTTCAGCACGGTGCTGGAGGACAGAGGAGGGGGTTAGTTCATTTTTTTTTCTGTTAGTTTCAGCCACAACAGTGCAAAAAAAAACAAGAAAGGGTGTGCTGGTGTGTGCGTGTGAGTGTGTGTGTGTGTGTGTAGGTGTCATACTCCTGGGGGTATGGCTAAATTACTATGCATATGCTAGTTATTGCCTCATCCCCACCAGATTTGTTCAGAGAGTCACTTTGAACCATAAAGCTAATGCTCTGCACATTCTGAAGAAACTCAACACCCCTCAAGGTCTTTGCACACTGAGTCCCTTTTTTTTTCGGATGCGTTTTTTAGATCCCGTAATCCGAAAAAAAAAAAGTCACGCACTGACACCTTGCACACTGAATCTGATGCTTTTATTTTGTATTATTGCAAAAATTTGCAGTACGAGAAAAATGGAATCATCAAGCAGTGATCAAGCAATTGATCCTGATCCTGTTGAGGTATGTGCGGTGTGCACACACACAGGCACAAAGACACACCGTCACACACAAATAGGGATGGGTACAGACTTAGGTAATTTTTTAGGTACTGACCGAATTCTGTCAAAAGTACCAGGTACCAATTCACATACAATCAAAAGGTACCATGTTAGGTACCTAAATGCGTGGTGATTTTCAATGCTGGACATTAACACAGCATTACACAGTTATAAACTGAAGAATAAACATGTAAAACTGAAAATTTTATATATTTTAGTATTAAACAAAGTGATACTTTTCCCCACATAAACACAAAAAAAGTACCAAAAATTGGTACCGTTGAGTACTGGTACTGTATCGTTTCAAATGTGAAAAGTACCTATCCCTACACACCAACATACACAAGTTTTCATTCATAATCTAAACATTGCACAAAATGTGTAGAGAAAACACGTCAACAAATGGGAGCGTGAGGAATGTGAGCCTAAAGCGCCCCTGAATTGTCAAACTACCCAGGAAACAAGCAGGACGGCTGCGAAAAATGCAAAAAATTGAACCTGTTCCGAAAATATGACGGACAAAAGTTTCGGAGCAAGTGTGCAAACATGATTGACATGGGCTGCAGTTTATTTTTAACGTGCGGAAGTTTCGGACAAAAGAAAAACGGACCAAATGTGCAGAGGTCTAACAGCTGAGGTCTTTAAATTAATGGATTTATCAGGATGGTAAAATGTGAGGGCTCAAAAGGCACAACACCAGACAAAAGTAAGGAAATGGAGCAGAAAAAAACAAAAACTGGGGCATAAAATATTACAGAATGCGGGATCAGAAATATTTGGCTCTAAAAATGTTGTTTGAGGTCATTTTTTTTAAATACTATATTTTAATTATTATTCTATTTTCCATCTATTCTACTGTATTCTATTCTGAATAGTCTGAAAATGAAAAACAATCCCAATAAAATTCTGATCCTGACACTAAAACACCCTTATATATTTCCCCCATATTGCCCCCTAGTGGAGAACACTTTCCTTGGTCTGAAGCAGAGTTTGCTGATGTTTACACAGCACATAACACTACAGAAAACTGACCACTGATCATCTGGGATCAGAGACACCTGAGGGACAGGTGAGCTTTGATTTCATCAGTCTGTGATGATGGAACGAGGAGGTTTGAGCCACTGAGGAACTGATTTTACGGAAATCACTAAGAAAAATGGTTAACACATAGAGCACATGCCCCCTGATGTAAAGTATCTTCCTTCCCAGTAACGCCCTCTGTGAGCTGTAGAGCTTCTCAGCTAAAGTCAGGCACACAGAGCCTGGAGCAGAAACCTGAGCTCACAAAGATCATTACCACTTTTGTAATACCTGATATCTCTACCAGGAGCTCGCTTTGTGGAGCCTGCTTGCTAAAGACAGTCAGGGTCCAGATTTAACTTTGGTTGTAGTAAAAAACCTTTGAGTGAAGGGGGGAATATCTGATGTCACCAAGAGCAGTTTCATGTGAACCTCGGCTACACGAGCTCACAAAGTGGCCGGGAAGAATAACAAGAAGGCTTTCAGTGTGTGAGGCAGATATTGACAGACTGAGAATAATACCTGACATTAATCTGTGACACACCTCCCTCCCCTGGGACACATAAACCCGTCTGTTCATGTCGGATTACAGAATGAGAGACAAGAAACCCCCGATGTTGACTTCCTCTGAAAGCCGGCTCTAACAGCAGCCTCACTCCTGAAGTGATTTCTTACTGTAAAGTTTTTTTCACAGTAAACTGCTTTTAGACTTTCAATATTTTAATATTTATTGTGTAATTTTCATTAAGAAGCTACATGAGAATCATTTTTATGAAATGTTGTGTAGTTGGTTTTTAACACTGTTTGTTTTTAACAGAGACTCTATCTCCTGATCAGGGAGTCAACTCACAACTCATCACTCACAAAAGGAGATGTTTTTATGACCTCACTCCAGGATATAACTTAATAAAAGTTTTGTCTGCTTTATCCGGAGCCGAGAAGAGCTCTACTCTTGTTTTTCTGTGAAACTGAAATATCAGTCTGTCACATTCTGCTTTAACATCTACAGTCTTCCTGCATTTCTGCAAACATAATCCTGTAAAACTCTTCACTCAGACACTAAACACAGAGATGGAAACACACTCAAACAGCTCACTGGTTGGGTGTTATCAGTCCCCAGTCCTTATGTGATTTTCAGCGCCTCTATTATTAAAGTGTTTACAAGAGAAAAGAAAACAGCACAAGTCTTGTTTTTACCTGGGGCATTAAACCCAACATCAGTAAACAATTTCAGTGGCTGATTATCCTCTTTTTCATGACTCTGCATTTTCAAATCATATTAGTCCCTTTAATGGAGAAAACAAAGCTATTATCTAGAAAGTTTTTTTAGTCCAGCAGTGTCCTCAGCCTCTAATGGAACCAGTGTCTGATCTTTGTGCTGCAGTTTGCAATGTAAGACAAGAAAACTCAGACCACCTTCAAGTCCGGACCAAAACCATCCCTGTTTTGTTCAGCTCACTCTGCCCTCTAAAGGATGCAAACTCACTTTTAAATTTTAGTTTTATGATCTCTTTAAACCAATTCTAATAAATTAAACGAGCCTCTTCAATCAAACTGAGTTTTGATGAAATATTCAAACTAATTTGACCTTTTTTTCTTTCTTTCTTGATCTTACTATAATTCTGTAAAACAAACAAGAAATGCCAAAGGAAGACAGGGAGTTGAGAGGGAAGGTTATGACTTTGCAAAAAGGTGGTTAGATGAAGCAAAGAACAGAAAATAAATAGAAAAGGGGAATGAGAGAGAAATGTAAACTGTTAATACTGCTTCAAAGATTCTCAAAACAACCTCTGAGGGTACAAGAGAGTTCACTGAGGAAGGACTGTTTGGTGGGAAGACTAAAAACTGACCTTCCTACATTTAAAGAGAGAAACCACTCAGGATGTATCAGAGTCTCTGAGTGATGATGAAAAGTTCTTGATGCAAAAAGGAGAAAGATTAAGAAGAAGATGCAAAGTACACATGTGTAGGATGGGAAAGACGTAAAGCCCTTAAAGGGACTGTGAGGACTGTCTGTCTGAGGTGGTTCACAGTGACACCTTTGGCCCGGAACCACATACAGACTGTCACAAAGATGGGACTCTTGACAAGGCGTGTTTGTTTTGAAGCAAATGAATGATCAGACCTGTTTTTTTTCTTACACTTTTTTTGTTCAAGACATTTTTTTCCGGATACAACTGCACAAGATAAGGTATTTATCAACAGTTACGTAAAGCTGTCGAAATGTGAAATTTGTTTACAACAATTAAGTCATCTACCAATCAGAGCTAACGTAACCTCACTCTTCATTTTATTGATAGACTCTCAAGTTTGAACAGACCACTGCAGACCCACAACCACAACTACATGTGGGTTGGAATGGACTGTATCACTAACAGCTTAACCCCTGTGTTATAGAGTGATACAGCCTGAGCTAAAGGCTAATTAACCTTTAGCTCGTGCTCTGTCTCTCTCCTGTTTATCTTTCTTCTGCTCTTTTAACCTTTTTCTGTCTGACGGTTAGGCTCCAGTGTCCACCATCACTACAAAATTAATCACAGAAATCATTTTCAGCAGAGAAAAACACAGATCTCTCTTCTCACTTCTAAAATTCGTCACCTGGCGTGGTGTTGTCATAGAGACGTAGACGTGTCTGCTCAACCCGATTGGGAAGCTATGAAGAAGCTACCAAGTAGCATTTCAAAATAACCTATATTGGCACTGATAATCTCATTTTGATGTGTTGATCAGGCATATATCTCGATAGAAGATTTTCAAGATTACTTTCAAACTCCTCACAGCATCTTTTAAGAAACACAGCCTACGCTTTTAGAGACTTCTCTGTGTGAAAATCTCTGCCTGACAAAGCTCATCGTGGATGAATAATTATCATCAGGTTCAGGAATCCATTACACTACCAAATTTCATCAGCCAGTAAGGTGTTGTCATAGAAACTTTGACGTACTGTAACTCAATATGGTACAGTCATTTTTTAAAGTGTGGATTATGATCAAGCATATATATAGGAAGGGAGACTTTTTCAAGATCACTTTTAAACTCCTCTCAGCCCCTTTAAAGAGATGGAAAAGGAAGTACGAGTTCAGAGGACCCTGTGGGATACATCAGCTTTGACTTTGCTATTTTTTGTATTTTATTGTAATGCGACTGGCGGTTGTCATTATGTGCCCCTTCCAATTGCTTTGTTGCCAAAATGTGCAATATAAATGAAACCTTCTTGCCTCTAGGAAGGTGGTATCTATTTTCAGGAATTATTGATGAAAAATTGGTCGTTGGGGAATTCATCCTTCATCTGGACCCTGGCTTTTTTCTTCATTCTCTTAAGACCAACTGTGGGGTCACACTGGCAAACCGTACCATGCTTAAAGCATACCTCAACCCTCAAGTCCAGTTCGTTTGGCCAGTGTGACTGTTTCTCGTCTCGTTTCTCTTCTCTGCTTTGGCACGCTTCAGAGAGGTGGGCTTCAGCATGTTTTACTTCATGCACGAGCACAAGTACGTGGACACAAGGTGTTATCCATGACGTATGATCACTTCCTTTCTGTGCTACTTTTTAATAAAAAGAACATTTGGTATTTCTGATCTTATATTTCATTACACACCTATTTATGCAGGTTCTGGGGATATGTGGCGCCAAGAATAGCAAGAAATGAGACACTGCTGACATATGATGGTTGCAAATGTTGCATTTAAGTCATCCCACAAGCACACGGACACAAGGTGTTATCCATGATGTATGATCGCTGCAACCGTTTCTCTGAACAATCATTTTAAACAATAGCGGGGTGGTAGAGGATTGTGTCAACAGTCAAAAAGTCTCTAGAGTTGTGCTCTCTGTGTCTCATTGTGCTGACTCTGATGAGATCACACCTAGTGTAAACAGATGCTTCGCAATGACTTGGGCGGGTCATGCGTGTGCCTGAAGTTTGGGTCATATTGGAGTAGTGTGACCAGGGCGGGACTCTCCAGCGAGGAAACAGCACTGCGAGGGGACAATCATGCCTGAATACAGCACAATTCAAATGGCCAATGTGACCGCGCCCTAAAACTGGAGTTCTGTAAGACTGAAAAATACTAATACATCCAGAACCCTGCACCTGATGAAAAGGGTAACGTGTATAAAACTCACCTGGCTAAGAGAGTAACAGCTCCAGCCACCACCGGGGAGGCCACACTAGTTCCAGAGAGGGAGCGACATCCCTCCTTCATCCCTGATCCCCGCACACCAGAACCGTAGGTGACAATATCAGGCTTGACTCTGCCGTATCCCCCTGGAAGCTCCTGTAGATTCATACAGAGGTAAATTAGGACAGAAACTCACAAACTACCTGGCAAAGCATAGAAATACACACTACACTGCAGTTCATCCCTTTTAAAGGAAACTCACTCAAGACCAAGGTTGTAATAATTAACTAAAACGAAACTAAAAACAAAAACTGAAATTTAAAATACATTGCAATTAACTCAAACTAATAAAAACTAGAAAAGAAAACATAAACAATAAGTAAACTAAAACTGTATCTTGCGTTCATAAAACTAACTGAAACTAACTAAAATGATAGACAAAATTCCCTTAGTTATAGTTTCTGACAATGTTAATAGCCTTTAGGATTTAAATTTATCCGACATTTTCCCAACCAATTTTACAACAGTTTTCGGCAGTTGTCAGTGTCGTACAGCACCATCATAGTGATGTGCTAGGACGGGCTTGTTCACTGCACTGACTGGCTGTGCGCTGTGCTGCTACGAAACGTAGTGGAGCAATGAATCAGAGCATCTGTAATAGTTTAATTTCATGTGAGTCGTACTTTATTATTACAGAGTCCAAGTTTCTAATTATTAAAGCTCATATTATATTGTTTTATATAATTTATGTTTATATTTGTTTATTTAAGTTTATATTATTTTCTTGTGTTTAAGGCAGCAGACAAGAGTTCAGTATCAGCATTGACTGAGCAGTGAGCACTATGATGGACTGGAAAATAAACAGTATGACAAAATATTTACTCTGACCTTTTTGAATCCTGCTCCTGGTTAATAAGGTAAGAAAAAACTAAAACAAACTAATACTAAAACTAAAACTAAACTTAAACTAAGCCTTGTTGCAAAAATCAAAACTAAATAAAAACTAGAATGCCCACTCTAAAACTAATTAAAACTAAACTGTAATGGAAAAAAATGTCAAAACTAACTAAAACTAAGCTATAATGACAAATCCAAAACTATTATAACCTTGCTCAAGACATGAGGTATCACAAGATTCTTTAAGATAAAATCTTATAATATAAGATAAGATGTTGTTCAAAATATAAAACAGTATTTTCAAACAAAATTCACGTCACAGCAGCCAGTCTGTGGTGACTGTTCAAACTTTTGTTAAATTTATGGGCAACCTGCATGAATAATGTTAGAGCAATAAATGTCACTTTGATAAGAACAAAGAAAAAAGAAATATCTGAACTTAAAAAAAAGAAGTGAGAGATGAGGAAGAAATCAAGTTCAGAAAGTCGACTTTGAAATTTGTTTGATCATCTCTACTTTGAGTGTGTTAGAGAGGGATTCCTCCTGGTGGCTGTCTGACAGTGACTGAGGCCGCTCCGAGACTTGATTTGAGAGTGGAGCCGTTATCAGACGTCTGCTTTGGGCTATGACTGATATCAAAAGAGTACTGTGTGTAAGTGTGAGTGTGAGTGTGTGTGTGAGTCTGAGAAAGGTTGATTGGATGTGGATGAGGGATCAGGAGCTGACACTACGGTTGACTAACTCCTGTGGCAGAGTGTCGGTCTCTGAGGTAGATGTCTCCTCCAGAACTGATTAGGGATACAGGAATGTGTGTGTCTGTGTGGTGCTGAGTGTGTGTCTGTGTGTGTCTCTAGAGCTGCTCACCCAGGTGGTCATGCCTCTGGAGGAAAATCGGGCAATGTTGTCCTCAAAGTCGATCCCTCCGACCCCGATCACGTCCATCTGGTCTGCTGGGTTGTTCAGAGTGCTGAGACAGAGGAGCTTTCTTTACTTCATTTGCTAAACTTAATGGAACAATTTATACACAATGACACAACAGAAAAAAAGTCTTTCTTTCCTTTCTGTGCTACTTTTAACAAAAAGAACATTTGGAAGGGTTATAAAACTTTGTAGGCCAGGAAGTCGTTCCAAAATACTGCTACTACAAAATCTCCTGACTGATATTTCATTCCACACCTATTTATGCAGGTTCTGGGGATATGTGGCGCCAAGAATAGCAAGAAATGAGACACCGCTGACATATAATGGTCGCAAATGTTGCATTTAATTCATCCCACTGACTTTAAAACCTAAAAAAAATGATGTACCAGCCTTTTTTTTCTCTGTTAAGGGCCTTGTGAAAGCACGATGAATGAGTTTTGGATGATTGAAGCTCTCAGTTTCTGAAATGGGCTGAAGTACCATCTTTCTGATAGCTGAAAATTGCTGCACTATAGAGTGAGAGTAATTATCATACCCATACAGAGGTCCATCGTTGCCAATAGCAGAAACCATGATCACTCTGTTGGCAGTGAGCTCCCAAACCTGCCAAACAAACACAAAAAGAAAGTGAATTTTCATTAGGAGAAGCTTTCTCAAACTGTGGCTTACATTTGGTTATTATTGATTTTCTCTGCTCCAACTGGAATAAGGTCACACTGAACACAAACTGCTGACTCTACAAGACTCCAGCAAGGCGCAAAGAATACTTTCACAGGCAGAACTTTAGTTCACATCACTCAGGCTGCTTCTATCATACTCTGTTCTTCTTGTTCTTAATGACATGATGATTTAGATTAGGGATGGAACGATTTATGACAAAAATCCCAACACGTCAGTTTCCTCATGGAGGAGAAGACAGAGTTAGAGGGTGTACCTGTGGCGTTGTGGCGTTCTGCTGTCTGGGAGCTCTTTAGATTCAGTGTGAGCTCTGATGACGGCGGTAAGAAAGTGGAGGATAAAACCACGACTGAGTGTTGACAACTTAGAGACTTTGTCACTACATTTAATGACTTTTCAGATCCCCTGGAGAGTTTCTTTAATGACAACAGTTCTTGTGGCTTTTCTGGAGTTTAGAGAATCTGAGGTTAAAGTGTGTTTTGATCTCCTCAGTGGTCAGCGTGTGCGAGTCCCTCCTCTATCCAAAACACAGACAGACAGTCCTCCTCACTCACAGCAGATGAAATCACTTCTGCTGGTCTCCAGCCCAGATAAAGGAGGAGGGTTGATATTTATGATGTTGTGTTTTACCTGCTCTCTGTCTCTCCCACATTATTTCTCTCTCTCCTACAGAGTCCATGACAATTACATGGCAATGGATTATTATGCAGATTAGTCAGCAGCATCATTTAGTGACTTTTAGTGACTTCTGGGACAGACAATAGTAACTTTCCTTACTGAGGAGTTGGCAATGTTCAAACTAGCAATGTTTCACTCAGCTTTAATGATTTTTGAGATGGGAAACAGACTCATTGATTCAGCTTTTTCATGACTTAACTGACAGAATGGATTAAAAATAATCTGTTAATAGTGGGTTATTAGGGTATATGGTAAAAAATATAAGTGTTCGAAACAACAACAGTGTAACCGAACCAAAAACCATGATAAGAACTGACCCCATGGTTTTTATGAACCGTTCCATCCCTAGTTGAGATACTTGTGTTAAGAGGTAATTCACTGAAGACTTAGGAGATCAGAGACTTCAACATTCAGCATCCTTGTTCCAGGGATGTGAGCTCATAAAAACATCACAGGGCTGTTCCGATGAAATCTGTTTCTGATGACAGGCAGTCGATCTGTTTTAAACCAGCTCATTCACAAACTGAAGTGAGGATGTAACAGGTCTGATGTTTGTGCACCTCTCCAGTAATTCAGCAGTTAAAACAGCTGAGCCATGCTGGAAGGATAGTGTGTGGGTAATATGATAAAGACATAAAGGATGTCCCACTGAAACAGCTGTTAGCATTGAGTGTCTAATAATCTGTTCTGTCAGTGAATACATCAACACACAGTACCTATGGTGTCACAAAGGTAGTTTAAGTGTTTTTTTCTGTCATCAGCTGAACTCCTCTCTGTTTCTTGACACTGAATTTCTCTTTCACCTTATCAACAAAAGGATGGTCCATGAAGTCAGGTCCCCCAATGCTGAGGTTGAGAACATCAATCTTCTTCAGGATGGCGTAGTTAAAAGCATCGAGGAACCATGAGGTGTACGAAACCTGGGGTAACAGGGGAGATAATATAAATATTTCCTGGTTATTTTGTTGTCAGGTTAAAAGCTGACGACTACTTTTCAATCAGAACCTTTAACAGAAGAACTGAAAGTACAACTCAGACATAACAGAGTCTGAGTTTTCCACTCTTTTCTGAGTCTGACTGCTTCAAGCAGAAGGTAAGTTGAAGTGGTTGTTTTCCTGTACCTGGTTGTTGGTGAAAACTCTGAAGATGTGCAGCTCTGAGTCTGGGGCAAAGCCCTGACACTCCCTCATGCTGGCTATCACTCCAGCTACAAAGGTACCATGGCCCAGACCTGAAAGAGGAGACACATTATCATCCAATCATCTGTCACAGAGCTTTTAATCTTATGGAGTGTTGACAATGAACTCAAACTCATCATTGTGTATAGAGCAGCTTTTAAACATTTAGATATGCAGGCCAAAGTGCTGAATAGATCAACAGACACAACAGATAATATCAGTCTGTGAGAAGAGTTCTAAAAATAAATGAGGGTAAAAATAAAATCAGTGCAATAAAATTAACATAATTTGTAATAAAAGCTAAAAAAAAAATCAGCTAAAGATGCCAAAAAATGGAGATCAGATCAGAACAATTTATTTTTGTTCAAGACAACTTTTTACTGGATATAATACACTAAGGAAAGGGATTTATCAGTACAGTTATGTAGCGCTACATTTGAAACGTGACATCAAGCAAACGTAGCAGTAGCCGGCTATATGTTAGCGACATCATCACAAACAGTTTATCCCCTGTGTATCAGAGTGATACAGCTTGAGCCGAGGGCTAATTAGTCTTTAGCTTGAGCTTAACCGTCAGACAGAAAAAGGACAGAAGAGCAGAAAAAAGATAAAAAGGAGAGAGATAGAGCACGAGCTTAAGGCTAACATAGGAGCTAATCTGTTTGTGCTAATGTTCATTCCAACCCACAGTCAGCAGTTATTCTGCAGTGGTCTGTTCAAACTTGAGAGTCTATCAATAAAATGAAGAGTGAGGTTACGTTAGCTCTGATTGGTAGATGACTGGCAGGACATAACCAGGATTCACTAACGTTACAGACATGTCTGTAACAATAGCACTACCAATAGCACTACATATAGCCGTACGTTTGCTTGTTGTTACATTTTCAACAGTAGTGCTACGCGACTGTACTAATAAATACCTTACCTCCGCACGTTATATCCAGAAAAACTGTTTAGATCCGATCTCCATTTAATTCCAGGACAAACACACGCCTCGCTAAAAGTAATTTACGACAGTGTGTGAGACTTCGGGCCAGAAGGTGGCGAGGAAGTGAAGTGAGTGAGTAAAACAGATCCTCCTCATAGCATCTTTAAAAAGTAATAAAAGTAATAGTGTTGACAATGGTAATAATACAGTTTGGAGCTAAAAGAAATTATTCTGAATTAAAAGCTAGCTATAAAAGGTATGGTTTAAGTTTGCCTTTCAAAACTCTCAGAGAGCTTGTCTTTCTGATGCCCAGAGTGAGAGAAAGAGTTTCAGAGTTGGGGGTAAAAAAAACAGAAAGCTCTCTGGTCCACATGAGAGATATGAGGAGCATTTAAAAGGGAAGCATTAAGGACCTTAATGTTCCTAGTAAACAAAATCCACAATGTACGGAGCAGCAAGGCCGTGGAGAGCTCTAACAAAAAATTCAAGAAATTTCAAGTCAAGTCTAAAAGAATTAGGGAGCCAATGCAGAGTTTTACAAAAAAAGGGGCAATGTGGACGTTTTTCTAACGTGTTAAAACCCTGGCAGCAGCATTTTACACAAGTTGCAATTTTTTCAGAGACTTTTTGGTAGACCAGTAAAAACCAAAATAAAGATGATGTTACAGCAGTTTCTCCCTCTTCTTACCGTCATCCAGAGTCTTTTCATTCGTCCAGTTGGTCCTCTCTTTGACGTTCTTAAAATGTGGGTGTTTCTCGCTAAGGCCTGTATCAAACACCGCCACCTTCACACCAGATCCTGGACACAGAGAGATCAGATAAAATTCAGTTAGTTCACATGAGGAAAAAACTGAAGAAAAAACAGCCAAAGAACACACCATTCATAACTGCACATATTCAGAGAAGAAAGCTTGAATTTTTTATGAATCATGCAAAGATTTCCTGGCGCTGTCTGTAAGGGTTCCCAGTTTCCTGGCCCTCTGTGGATCTGAGAAGTCAAGGTTAAATGTCTAACCCGTGTGTCCCATCTGCCAGAGCACGTCTGCCTGCAGGATCTGAGCAACGTGGCGGGGAATGGCTCGTAGAAGACGCCGGCTGGAGTGGCGACCTGTGGCGTGCCAAAACCCAGAGCCCAGTGACAAGCTGGTTCGTCTGAAAGGGCGGGATGATTGCCACGACTGCCATTTGGTTCCACGGGTGGTGTTACAGGGTGCAGCAGGCTCAGGTGCTTCAGGGAAAAACAAGAGAAAATGCGTAGAGATGAACCAGCTTCATATAGAAACACCAGTTTGTGGTTAAACTAATCATCCTCATTTTTCTTTTGTTGCTATTCTTTCTATCTCTTCCTCCTTTAATCTTCCTAAAACTATCCTGAGGAGATCTGGTTCGACCACTTCATGTAAACAATCCTACCACCACCATCCTGTCAATAGACCATGAATGACCCCATCACGTTTTAAACTAATCAGGTTTGGATGACTTCATTCTGTCTTTATGTGAAGGACGACTTTTTTATACTCTGAAGATTCTTAAGCCAGTGTTAAAATATTTTCACGTCTCATTCTCAAAAATCTAAAGTCCCTTAGGCTGTGGAATCGCAAACAGTATCAGGCTTTACCGATCCGACCCGTACCAAATGCCCCGTTTATACCAAGCAGTTCAGTTGGGTTTGTCTTGACACGGCATGCATTTTATGGCGTTTCCACTACCTAATCCCTGATCTGATCCCAGAAGGTGGAGCTACAACACTGCAGTCTGTTGATTGGTCAAAAGAATGGTCATTTAACATGGGACGGCTGCTGTGTTTCTCCTGGCGGCACAGTCTTCTCAAAACAAAGCTTGATTTTTCTTTGTATCAAAGAGCTACATGCCAATCACAGAGAAGAAGAATTCTTGAATGTCCTCCATATTTGCTCTTTGTTTACTGTGTCGTGTTTTTCTCCTTCTTCCTTGGATTTATTAGTGGGGTACACTTGTGTCGTGCTTCTATGGCATCATCCTATTATGTTACTTATGTGGCTGTCCCTATCCAACTTACACACCCTGAGGAGGCACGGTTGGCTGTGGAAACGCAAACAGGACCAGGCTTAACCAATCCAACCTGTGCCAAACTCTAAACTGGACTGCTTGGCGGAAATGGGGCTTTAGTAAACTAACAATGTCAAGACCAGTTCACAAGCATAAACAAAAGCTTCCTCTTAATGAACTCCTTTTGCTTTATTAAACTGTCGCCACACAACATAGCACGCCATGTGTCTTGGTAACCTATAGGGATGAGCATTGATAAGATTTCATCAATATCAATGCCCTTATCGATTCTGCTTATTGATCTGCTTCTTTATTGATTTTCTTATCAATTCCCCTTGTGAATTTTCTCTGTAAAGAAAGTAGTTTTACAGATTTTCTGCAACATGAAATTCAGTTTATAAGAATTTTTCTGGGCGTAAATATACAGAAATAAGTAAAAAATTGCTCATCACATGACGCTGATACACTGTTTGTAAGATATCATTGACTCAAGTAGGCCATCTGGTGTCTCAGAGTGGTTATAGCACTATTCTAAGTTGTTTGGAACCTTGTTGTAGTTATGAAGTCTGCACCTTTTCCTTCATTTGCCTAATAATTGCATCATTGTGATGTGTTTCTGTGATGAAAGTTGAAGTTCTATTCTGAAGCCAATATTATACTGGTATTTGCTTGCCACTAGCATATTAATTGTATATTCCATTCAGATAGCATCAAGCCAGCTCTATTTTGTTTATATCCTTTTTGGTAAATAAGGAGATTTATACCATGTTGAATGTGTTGAATAGGAATCTCCTGAGAAAGAGTAATGTACATTTCTTTGTGAGTTCAGTTTTTCAGTAAAACTTCAAGCTGAAAATCCTGAATCAGAGTTTTCTAGGGAAATGCTATCTAACTGCTAAGCTAAGATAGCTGCAGCAGACCAGTCAACCTAAGGTCCTGCAGCTTCGTCAAAGTGTAAAAAGTTGATAAGGAAATCATTAAGCAAAAAGGCTAACTATATCAATGGATTGACAAGTTTTCTTATTGATTCTCAACAGGAACTAGTTTTTCAAGTCCCACTCCTCGTAACCTGAATCATGAAGTACAAGTTTCTCCAGCCAAAGAAAACGCTGCTTCTGGTCTTTGAAAGTCTAACAGGGATTTTAAAGTCTGATCTTTCTTGTTCAGGGTCAAAAAGCCCAGAACATAAAAGGCTTCATGCCCTACACATGTCCTCCATCTTGTTGGAGCATGTGTTTGTAGGCTGAGGGCACACTGAAGTCTTTCATCCAGTGCCAAGCACAGCCCCTTCCCCCCCACATAGCCAGGCCAGCCACACTGACCAGCTACTGAGCCCTTCCTGGGCTGAGCAAACACAGACGCTCTGTGTCTTTCTTCCATCCCCCAGCACTCCTTGGACTTTCACTTAAAGATACACAACCCTTTCTTACCCCTTTACCACAGAGTAGAGAGTGAAGCAGAGTCATGTGACCACTGCAGACAATAGGCTACCAAAAATTTCTGTTTCTCAGATGGCCTGCTATCTTTTTGAAAACACAGCTCCACATCTTGCAGACTTACAGGGAACGTATTTGAGCACGCGGAACACTTTGCGTTGAGGTGTCACCCTCTTGATGTAAGGGTGGTCCTCCAGGGTTTTCAGACTGCTGGGTGAAGGCTGGCTTATGTGGACCAGCTCAAAGTCACTGGGGAAGTCGGATGCTGGGTTTTCCCTGGGAACAATGTGCCACTCCACCGCCACGGCCCCATTCCGCAGGGCGCTGCTGATGTACAGGCTGCGAGCTTTGGCTGAGAAATACCCTGTGAATCCTACAATGAACTCTGAGGAGACAGAGATAGGAAAAGTCAACATTTGACAAACAGTAAGAACAGATTATGTATATTAGCTGTTGACAGATGCTGACTCTTTGTTCCAACACGTCCATACTGCTGAAGATTGATCCAGAAACTAACAAAGGAAGATGAAACCAAAACACTTGCCCTCTTTTGTTTTGATCCTAAACCTCTCCTCTGTGCCCTCCCACTTTTTGTTCCTCTAGTATTTCTTCTGAAACAGCTGCTAAGTACCAGTAGAGGGCATTTGGAAAACAGACTGTCAGACAGTCAAAGGAAACTAAGAGATGCACAAGATGCTCTGATCACAAAAAGAGAAACAGCTGTTACGCTTCGCGCTCCATGCTAAGATGAGAGGAAAGATGGAGGAGCACTCAGGACTGCACACACAGACTCGGGCTGTTTTCCAAACTGCCCACTGTACCGGCAGTGCCTCCTGATTTGATGTAAATTCAGTATGCTGTACGTAGTTTGTGAAAAAGAGCGAAATCTGAAGTATGACAAGAATTCAAGGATGTCCTACTGATCAGGGAAGCTTTCTCAGTATGCAATGGCTAGTCAACCTCAAATAATGTCTCCAACACCCCACGGCGCTAAAGCTGCCTGTCTTCTTTTAGTGTTTACTGCTGTTGGCACTCAGGTTTATGTGAATTATCCCCGCCTACTGGATTGAGGGAGCATTTCAACTACAATACAACAGTACTAATGTTAGACGGTCCTTGAGGCAGAAGAGAAGTGATGCTAAAGGAAAACTGTTAAATCTTCTTCCCTTCTTGTCTTAAAAGACGTGTTTACTACAAATTTCAAAAATAACATTGAAAAAAAACACGTAGCTTTTTCCAAATTGTAAGGGGATTGTGCGGAAGTGCTTTTTCCATCAGATGAAAAAAGGAATAAATCTGTTCCAATAAATGATATGATTCTTTGTGTGTGATAAAAAAATCAAATATGATGAATTCTGCTGTGATATATATCTTAATACTTTCTTACCTTAATAAATCTCTACTTTAATTTGTTGTTTTTTCTAAATTAATTGAAAATATACCTTTAACCGTTGAGAATATTGAAAGCACCAAGAACACAGAAAAAATACAATTACTTCTAAGAACTTTTCTTCAAATTCTCTTCCCATGTTTAATAAATGCAGTCTAGCTTTGCATTAACTCATATTGTATTGTAGTGTTCCTGTATCTACACCACTGATCAATTTATATAAAATGCTCCATCTGGTAATCTCATATTTGAAATTTCAAGATGAACCCAAAAAGAAAAAAAAATCCATCAGCTTTACAAAAATGAAAACCAATAAAGCTTTCTACAAAACAGACCCAACATAACGGGCTAAAATGTCTGCTACGAGGAATAGAGGCTGACTGAAAAATAGCCAGCTCTAGCTACAGACATGACTGTTAATACGACTAACTGTCACAGGTACAATCACATAGAATTACTGCTACTGTTTCTAAGTTTTAGTATAAAATATGAACATTTACTGACATAAGCTTGTTGTGTTGTTCGAGCTCAAAATGAGTTTTTTTTTTTTTTTAAGAAATGTGTACTTTTTTCAGTAAATCTACAGCTTACATGTTTTTTTGTAAATTAAAGTTACAGAGAAGAAAAACACTTTTATCTCTCTGAAATCAAATCACAGAGCATTAAACAATTGATGCTTCAATTTGTCTATTAAAGAGCATTTTTAATTCTTTGGCTCATCAGGTTTTGTGATGTATCATTAAATAATACTTTTCAAATCATTTTAATACTGATTATCACATCGCTGTTTCATGATACAATCTTACATTTAGGGATGGGTACCAAATTAGGTACTTTTAAAGGTACCAACCGAATTCCATCTGTAGTACTGAGAACCAATTCACGTAAAATAAAAAGGTAGCTTGTTTAGGTACCTAAACGCATCCTTGTGACTGTGAGAGAGTGGAAGAGTAGATGATTTTCCATGCTGGACATAAACACAGCATTGTAAAATTAAATATTGAGAAATAAATATGTTAAATAGAAAGACATTGAGATTTTATTACTAAACAAATTAATATCTCTAGCACATTGACATACACAAAAGTATCAAAAATTGGTACCGTTGAATACAGGTACCGTATCGTTTCAAATGTGAAAAGTACCCTGATTTGGCCTTATATTAGAAATATTCTATTATTTCATGAGTAATTAAGTGATTCCCACTCCTAGAAGCAATCATTTCCTGTCTGGGCCAGTGTTTGGCTGAGGAGCTGAAGCTGAGATTAGGAACACTGTTTTATATTTCTAAGTGCAAAAAAGAAAAAGACACAAATGCCTCTTGTTAGTACTTAAAATGTGTCTGATCACAAAAGAATGTTCGAAGTTGTTCAGCCACTTGTTTTAGTGAATTTCTCCTCTCACTGATGAGGGAGCTAACATTTCTCAGCTTTAGTTTTGTTTGTTCTCTATAGAATATAATAATGATAATCCAGGAATCGCAGACATGATGTAATACAGTGTTGTACATCTTTCTTTGGCTCCTCTGGACTCTTACCGTGCTCCACCACCTTAGAGGAGAACTCCAGTTTCAGGGTCATCTGTGAGGAACAGTTGGAGCCAGATGATGAAGGCAGAGGCTCTAAGTTGAGGGTGGGGTCAGAGCCAGATTTGGCTCCCCTTGTTGGCTCCATACCCACTAAAGGCAGGAAACCCACCAGCAGCCCCAACAGCATGGACGCCCACACAGGAAGCAGGAGCATTTTCAGTTGTGAAGTAGTACAAAGTATCAGTTTTACCAGGGACTTCCTGACTCCAGCAGCAGCTGGTGTGCTGTTTCCGTTAAGATGAGCAGCTAAAACCTGGTTCAGGACTCAGGGGTCAGGACAGAGCAGTTCAGGTCCAAAGCTCTAAAAATGAGTCCATACTGCAAACAGCCGGGGCAGCTAGACGATTTTCTTTCTACGTTTCCTCTCCATGGTGAAGTCCAGGGTGAAGGTCAGTGGCACTGCCAGAGCATGAACACAGCTGCCATGTTGAAAAATGGAGGGAGCAGCCAGTAAGGAGTGGGTAAATGACAGCGTGGTCAGAGCAGTAATAAACAAAGATGATGATGTTGATATCAAGTTCAGCTGCGGTTCTTCCTTTCTTCTTATCTGGAAGGGAAAAAAAGGAAGAAAAATGTTAAACTTGCCATTACAACCACATAAAAATGATCCCACAGCTTAGTGAACTCAGTATCTACTGTTGGTGGATCACAAATACAGCACACATCATTTTTCTCCTTTAAAAGTTCCATAAATGGGTAGACACGCTGGCTTTGTGCATATTCATGCCCATTATGACTACAAAACAATGACTAACACTGTCCAGAGAATTCTTCTGAATAACCTAAAAAGACGCTGAAAGCCCCAAATAATATGGTGAATGCAAAACAAGGCACACTCAAGCCCCATTGGCAACAACAGATTGACCTGAATGTTACTTTAATAAATAGCACCACAACAGGCTGCTGTTAACTGCACGTCAAAGAAAAAAACAAAACAAATGATAACTACGGGAATTTGCATAAATGTATTGTTCTGGTAACTCTGATGGCCAAAAACAGAACACATCCAAAGATCCTATTGTCAAAGTTAGCATTAGCATACTTAAAGGCCCTGTGAGGACCATCTGTTTGCTGTTGATTGCAGTGACAAGCTGTGGCTTGAATCAGTCATGTCTTTAAGGGATAAAGACTCAGTTTCCCATGAGCACCATCACCCACTGTCAATGTGACTCTTACCAAAGCCTGTGACTTTTGGAGTAAATGGTTTGGAGAGCAGATCCTCTTATAACTTTTCTTTGTTCAAGTGACATTTGCCCAAGATTCAAAGCAACAAGGTAATTATTATTACTATTATTGGTTTTTTATTTGTCGTTGCACATGTTTCAGAATAAGGAAATTACATATACATTTGTAGTTTCTTAAAGCCATAGTTTGAAAGGTGACAACAAGCAAACTTTGTAAAGTCACCATTACTACAAAAAAAAGAGAGAAACCCTTTTGGTCAAGAAAAGGAATTATCTTGCTTGGTACCTATTTGACATGTTAGAGCCATATAAACCAGACCCAGACTCTGAGAACCTCGGGAAGGGGTCACCTAATTGTGCCAAGAGTCAGTACCAAACACAGGGCTGTGTTTTAACTTATACTCCTAAAATCTGGAATAGTCTATCAGAAGATGTGAGACAGGCCTCAACTTGACAATGTTCGAATCCAGGCTGACAACAGTTCAGTTGTGTCTTATTTTAACTGATGCCTTATTATACTCATACTTTCAAGTTACCTAACGACAAAAAAGAGCTCTGAATGGCTTGTGACAAGCTTTTAAAAAATCTGCCAATGGAACAAGGAAAATATACTCAAAAATTTACTTACAACTAGAATATAGGGATGTCCCAATATTACATTTTCACTTCCGATACGATACCGATACTGCAGCATTGAGTATTGGCCGATACCGATATGAATCCGATATGATATCAGTATTAAACATACATACTTTTATTACTTATTTTATAGTATGTCTGTCATGTTAGAAAAGGCTTGATTAAGTGATATTATTCAAACAAAGAACAGTAGTCAGCAACAGTAGGTATGAGCAAAAACTGACCCATTTATTATTAATCATTGGGTAACAGAAATTTTAACGTTAAACATAAGAATAAACTAGTAATTAAATAAAATAAAGAATAAATTAGAAGACCCAGAAAATAACCTAAATAAATCAAATAAAAACAGCAGGAGTGGGGTCTGGAATGGACTGCTTATATCAGCGATTTTAGATGCATTCCGATAAGATACCAATATTTGTTTTTTTGCTGATATCTGACCTATATCCGATATCAATATCGGACTGGGACACCTCTTCTAGAATAATGTCTTAATACAAGAAACTTTTCTCTTGTTTCCGTTTTATGGAATTATTTTATTATGTCTTCTTGCGATTTTATTTTTTTTTAGCTGGCAAAAATATCAAACTGGGAACAGACCAGGGTCTCTGCAGGTTTCAACAAGTCAAATTTAGGACTTTATAAGACATCTTTTATTCTTTTATCTTTCATGATAAATACAATTTAAGACCCATTTCACATCCATACTGACAAAAAAGTACAAAAGACATAAAGAAAAATCGGAGGCATGGAATTGATGCAAAGTGTTTGAGTTTCTATACCGCTCAGCTGTAACCACGCTGTGCACACAGCGCTCTAGCTGGTTGTGCTTGGTAAACTCTGGGCGGGCTCACAGGTACTTTGGTTGTTTGATATAGTGTCCTCAAAAACTGAAACATTAAAGCAAAACTGAAGTTTATGCGTTTGTCTTAAACAGAAGAAATGTTAATACATTTTTAAAACCTTTTAAAATAGTACTTAAGGCAATTGATGAGATTTTAAGAGAATTAAAGACAGTTCAAGGCCTTTAATTCAAATTATTTGATTTTACACATTTTAAGACTTTTTAACCCTCTGGTGCATAGCCGTCACTGCAGTGGACAGCTACTAGAAATTAGTTTTCTCTTTAATGCATTGGTTTCTGAAAATCTGGCAGTAACAGGGGAATCAAGCCTTTGTGGCTCATGCGCTAATAAATAGTAGCACTCTCCAGCAAAGCAAAAGAGAAAGACCCAGTGGGACCTCCACAACCCGAGAAGCAGAAAGCAGTCACCAAAGTAGCCCGTGAGCTCAGCCTAGGTGTAACGAACATGGAAGTGTTCCGTGATGCAGAGACTAAAAAAAGTCACTTCATGTTTTCTTCCAACACGCTAATATACGGGCTTGGTAATACTGTCCTGCATCCATATAGAACTGTGGAAACTCACAATAATGGTTTTCTGGTTGGAGATGGTTTGACACATTCAGGTGTAAGATTCACTGCTATGAGTGTCATTGATTTTCTAATTCAGGCCTAAACATTGCACTTATATTGTGTTGAAATTTTAAAAAAAATAATAAATAAAATAAAACGTTTTTCAAAATATAAAAAGAAACAAGGGTTTGTATATTTACAATATTACAAAAATTAATTCATTTTACAGTAACTTTACAATATGTTATATTGAGTGCACAGGCGCATGTAGTCCACCGGATTGGACATGTCTGTAACTTTATGAAAAAATCATATTTTCAAGAAAAAAAAGTTAAAACAATTTTTTCATGTACTAAGAAGAATAAAAACCCTTTGTAAAAAAGATCTTTACTAAGGCTTTCATAATTCATACATCAGAGGGTTAAGAACCTGTGGATACTCAGTGAGAATATCTGCAAAAGGTTACTGACTTACTTTTTCTTATCTTAAAAGTTAAACAAACAGGACCCAGTTTTACCTTTAAAAGATGACTTTTCATAATTCAATTTTTACATTTTGCTGAAGCATTTTTTCAGACTGTTAATAATATTAACAATAAATTTTATCTAAAGGTGCCTTTCCAGTCTCCAAAGGTCACCTTTCAGAAAATAAAAGCACAGAAAAACATCCCTGAAGAGTTGAACTAAATCTTAAACCTCCTTTAAACCTAAATGACAAAGACTAGTGAAGCCCATTTGTGAGCACAGCTGTTAAAAGACCTCGAGCCTTCTGCAAACAAATGAAAGAGGGTGATGTCCTCATTGACTTAACTTTTACTGCTTCATACTTTAACTGCTCAGTTCCTCTCCTGTAACGTACAAGTGTGAAAGAAAGCTCCAGAAAAGTATCATCAAATGAATTTCCTTGAACTGTGCAGAAAATGTCAGGAGTTCACGAGGTAAAGATCACCGGAGTCGACCTGAGTTGATGTAAGACAGTACACAGCCTTCTTTGAGCCCATGGTTTTTCATGACGTCATTAAATTAGGTCACTGTAACAGTGGATGAACTGTTTGTTTTTTTTAATACACAATGAGTCACTGCACATGTTGAAAGGAAAAAGTCCCACAGCTGAAACAGAGACTGAAGAATCTTTTCCACCTTCTAACGCTTAATGTGTACAGATCTCAGGTGTTTGACTTCTTTTTAAATCAAATTTTGGCTTAATAGCCAGAAAAATTCATCTCAGCAGAAATTCGATAAAGTAATTTCCTTTCAGATCTGTAAACAAATGTGCTGCGAATACAAAATAAGGTCTGACCTAACGTGCATGTATTGATGATAATCTCCTCAGCTACAGTTTGACCTCAGGACGACCTGCAGACATCGAGAAAAGTCTGTTTTTAAGTAAAGCTATTGTCAGAGAAAACCAATCCAGAGGTTTGTTCTCACTTCCATCACCGTGAGCCAAGGGGAAGGAAGTTATAAACTGGTGCCAAGCCAAGCACTCCTTCCTTGTTTAGCCTCACAGGAGAGTCTGGAAACTACCCTGTTACTGGACAGAGTGAGATAGATCTCCATCTGCAGAGCAGGGGGATATGACATAATATGTTACACAGACACAGCCTCAGACGACCTTTCTGGAGTTACACTACACAGCACACTGACCTTCCAAGGCACAGGAGGGATTATAACTTTTCAATAAAGTGAGTCCTTGAGACCCCAGGAAATAAATGTTTGGTTTCTTGAAGACATTGTGGAGATAAAAGTTTAGAAGTGAGAAGAGAGATCTATACAATTTGGGGCTGCAACGACGAATCCATAAAATTGATAAAAATGGATTATCAAAAGCATTGACAGCGTTTTTTCCATAATAGATGCACGTGCTGTGCATCTATTGCTGTGTTAGTTTCTCTTCAGTTAATTTGTCTTCTTCCTTCTTGTTGGATTATTTAGCGGTTGGCAGCCAGCTGAAGGTACATTACCGCCACCTACTGGAGTGGATTGTAGATTACCTGGGCTGTGGGGCTGTATGTGTCACATGTAAACAGATCAGCGTGGAGGAGGAGAAGCTGAGCCGGCAGGTAAAGGAAACAAGTAAACACACAAATAATGGCGGAACCAGAGAAGCCGTTAGTCCAAAAAATTCCTGAGTTTGAGAGAATTTCATGCTGTGTAAAAATGACCTTGGATGGCACGGCAGTACGACTGCAATGATCCAGCACTTAAAACACAAACATGTTGAGCTCATCAATGACGAGCTGGGAAGCTCAACAGTGAGGGGAGGAGCAACAAAATCCAACATACACTCCCTTTTTATGTTGTGAAATTCATGGTTTGTCTTTTAGTACTCGTTAAGTCTTTTTATTAAATCGTCACCATGTTAAAAAACCCAGAGGAGTCCATTAAACTAACGTTAGCATTAGCGTTAGCTGCTACAGACAGTGGTAGAGCAGAGGGGGTGAACTGTTTGACCTGCAGGAGAAAAGATTGAAGACACATTTTTATTTATTTGCCTTTTTGGTAGGGCTGCACGATCATCGCAATCGCAATCGCAATCGCAATCGCAATCGCAATCGCAATGTCAGCACATGCAATTACGTAATCGCAAAAGAGGATATCGCAATCGCAATCGCAATGTCACCACATGCAATTCAGATTTTTCTCCATGATAACCAAGCAAGTCTGTAGACTCATCATGACACAACTTTTTTTATTAAATCGCAAGCACAATCGCAATCGCAATATTGTCCACCTAATCGCAAATCGCACCTTTTCTCCAAATTGTGCAGCACTACTTTTTGGCCCACTAAGTTCTTAATCTGACATAACAATATATTTTCTAGTATTTTACCCAAACTGTTGATTCTTTAAGTGACAATACATTCATATGCCTTTTTTATACTTTATAAATTCAGCATCTGGTCAGTTTAAACAGAAACATTGTTTCTTTGTATATATATATATATATATATATATATATATATATATATATATATATATATATATATCTTTGAGCAAACAATAATCATCAACTAAAATAGCAACACGTGTTTTGTGAATTTTACTCTCATACGTTCCTATCCTTTTTTTCCCAGATTCATCGATTAATCATAAATATAATCGTCAAAGTAATCAATTACTAAAATAATAAGTAGTTGCAGCCCTAATACAATTAACAAATCTCCCCAAGCTCAAAGAAAAATCAGCATCCACTCACTTGAGGCAGCCTTCCCTTTAAGCTGCAAACTCTATTCCTTTTCTGATGTTTGAGGTTTCAGTATCGAGATATTTTAAGCGGATATCACAAAGAACAAGGGTGGGTAATGATTTTTGAATATTCAAATAGTCAATGTTAGGGCTGGGGGATGTATCGAGTATACTCCATGTATCGCAGGCTTTTGCACGTGAGATGTACAAAACGGCTATATCGCAATCATCGAGTATAAACAGAAAACTTTCAGTCGTCGAAATGTAAATCTCTTCGGTGATTTGCTCGTTTTACTCTCTGCTGCTCAGCCGGTGCTCCTCTCACAGCGAGCACCGCGCGCCCCCTCCCACCCAGAAAAATTCTCCTGCGCATGTGTGTTATGATATTGGGAGAGGAGAGAAGGAAGTCGCGTGCACGTCTTATCAGTCTCTGGTTGCA
This sequence comes from Halichoeres trimaculatus, assembly GCF_033239565.1. Classification (NCBI taxonomy): domain Eukaryota; kingdom Metazoa; phylum Chordata; class Actinopteri; order Labriformes; family Labridae; genus Halichoeres; species Halichoeres trimaculatus. The sequence goes on along the minus strand of NW_027437187.1, from coordinate 6,746,526 downwards.
AGTTCCCGGGGTTGCTCATTGGGGTTTGCTTTGCTGCCTGTATGACCCCTAATTCTCTTCCAGCTCCTCACAACGAGAAACAAACGCAGAATGTTTTTAACTTTCACTTTCGCTTTTCAGCCCACTCTGCCCATCTCTCTGAGTGCCGTTTGGTCACAGCAATCAGCTGTGCTCTGCTCGAAACATGACGGCAGAGGAGTTTGATGCTATTTTACAGCTGAATACCAAAATACTGCAAGCTAGGTTATTATCAGAAGACACACCCAAATGAAATACAACATTTAAGTAGTGATTTAGAGGAGAAATCAGAATATCGAGATATATATCGTGTATTGGGATATAGCCTACAAATATCGAGATATTGGATTTTGGCCATATCTTGCAGCCCTCGTCAACGTCAATAGTCAACATAAAAAAAAGGGATTGTTTGTGTGATGATGGCTTTGTCCTGTCTGCGACAGATCATAGTTTTATCCTGGATACCACAGCTATTACTCATCAATTTCACAAAACAAACAAACAAAAAAAAAACAGTTGAGTGGGACTACAGATGGGTACCGAATTAAGTACTTTTATAGGTACCGACCAAATTCAGTCAAAAGTATCGGGTATTGATTCATATAACATCAAAAGGTACCATGTTTAGGTACCTAAACGCATCCCTGTGACTGAGAGGCAGTGGAAGAGTAGGTTATTTTCCATGCTAGTCATAAACACAGCATTGCAAGGTTTTGTATTGAAGAATAAATATGTCAAATTGAAAAAAAATATATACTTTATTATCAAACTAATTGATATTTTTTTACCACATAAACACAAAAAAAGTTCCGAAAATTAGTACCGTTGAGTACCGGTACCAATTGCCAGGTACCAGGCATCGGTACCGTATCGTTTCAAATGTGAAAGGTACCCATCCCTCAGTGGGACAGTAAGTTGTGCACAGAAACCATCTAAAATGCCTAATGGCTTTCAAAGTAAAACAAACTATGTCCAAACCAGATCATATTTAACTTGACTTCAGCAACAGACTCACATAATGAACAAAGTCAGACCAGGAATCCACAGGTTAGTGGAGTTTCAGCCAAAACAAGGAGGAGGAGATGCCCAAAAATAGATTGGGAATTTAAAAAATTAACAAAAATAAAGTGCAGTGCAAACGCTGTAGGGTTAGTCTCGCATATCACAAGTCATCAATAACTCTGCACAGCCATGTGAGAGGGAGGCATGCAGCAGAAGGTTCGGCGCTGTCCGCAGATCAACAATATGTGGTAGGCTTCCTAACCCGAATAATTAAGTTTGATGATTGACGTGCAGAGCAGAACAGGTAATAATGTCGGCAGGTACATGTGTGTGGGTGGGCGGTGGTGGCGGCAGTTTGCGCGGGGAAAGGCAACAATCTTTAAATTATTTTGGAATAGTTACAAGCCAATGTTGAATAGCTGTTTTGCTTGAAATGCCCATCCCTAATCTTGAGAAACTGCAGGCAGTCACATGAGTGTGGCTCCTGCTGAGCAATGTTAATGTTTACTTCCATTTCAACATCCAGCATTCTGCTACAAATCTCCTCAGTTGCCGTTGTGGTTTCTAAATGTGGGTGTTTTCCATCATGAATGGCACCGTATCAGTTAATGTGTTGATGTGTCTGCAATCAGCCTTTCACAGGGAAACACTTAGCTGAATTATAAAAAGAAACTTCCCAGGTTACCTTAAGTGACCATCAACTGTAAGACACACACACACACACACACACAGAGCCACAAAAAGGGAAATTCTGGGCAGGTACCGGATCATTTCCCTCTGGCTCAAGGCATGAAACTCGAGTAATTAAATACACATTAGCTGCCTACCAAACAGGCTGCCGAGGCGCGCACACGCACACACACACACACACACACACACACACACACACACACACACACACACACACGCAAACACACACACACACACACACACACACACACACACACACACACACACACACAACCACTTGTCGAGGTCAAAACCAGACCTCATGAGAACAAGCTCTATGCTTACTGAGGGTCATAAAATGAACTCCTAAAAGATCCTGGAACCTTTTCTCACATCGACCTGAGGGAAATCAATAACGGGCATTTTAGCTCATATGAATCGCTGCTATGTGACTACTGTTTGTTAATTACAAACTCATCTTTTCATTTCACAGTTTGGGACAATGAATCACCTAAAGTGTGGGGGTGATTTTATCTTTTAATTTTGAGAAAAGAGACTTATTGTGCCTCTTACTGTTTTAGCTTTAGTATCCAAAACGTTAAAGCTTAGCTGAGAGAAGTATCATGGAGTCAATCACATGCATGTGTTAGTGTTAACCATCCCATCCAAGCAGGTGTGATTCTATGAAAGGCTGTCACAGCAAAATGAACACTCCTTTTAGAAGAGAAACCAAGTTAACCTGTCCATCAACTACCACACCACATGTTTCTGTTACCTGACAGAAGGTGTGCTAGTTGGACGACTTGTTACACAGACACAAGCAGTGACAAACAGATTAAATCAGCATTAAATTAAAGGGGACATATCATGCTTGTTTCTCCTTTTCACTATGCCAGACTAGGATGCCTGTAAAGCATTTCTGCCCTCAGTACAAGTCATTTAGTTCCTTCTTTGCCCCACAATATCGTTCTCAATATCCTCATTTTAGGTCATTCTGAAGATCTCGTTGAAACGCTCCGTTTCCAGAATGACCTCCAGTAACCTCGCAATGTCACAGCCCTTTGTGCTCTGATTGGTCAGATCTATCAGAAGGGCGGAGGGGGTAGAGCCAAGGGGCGGTTTTTGCAGCATGGCAGTATTTACAAAATTGCCATATTGAATGGAGCAGACCGAGCGAATTTGCTGTTTGCCAAAACTTCACCGTAAGTTATTGATAGCACTAATAAAATGGCAGAGTGTAGGATAGGGCTGAACTATTTTAAGAAAAGATTGAATTGCGATTTTTCTGGCAGATATTGTGATTTCAATTCGATTCACGATTTTCTTCAAATCAAGCTTTGGGATATTCACATGTAGGGCTGAATAATTTTAGGAAAAGATCTAATTTTTCTGGCAGATATTGCAATTCACGATTTTTTAATCATCAATAGTGATGATAAATAATCTGTTTTCATCAACTTCTACTCCTAAACAGAGGCTTTGTGTTGTTGACCTGCTTACCAGCACTTTTAACATATAGATTTTCTACAAATTTGTAAAACAGAATGTGTATGATACTTGACACAACAGATCCTGAGTCAGTCAGGAGCGCTGCAAAAAATTGCTGCTTTGGCGATCTCAAAATTGCATTGTCTAAAATTGTGATTTCGATCTGAAAACGATAAATTGTTCAGCCCTAGTGTAGGATACGTCCTTTTGTATTGGACCTTGAGTCAGACCCGGACGGTTCTGCAGCTCAGGAGGAAGAAAATCCACCTGGACACAGATCATCTCAGGACGCTTCAGTGTGGTGAGTCAAACCGGTACTGTAACATGTATAGTTTATACTAGTGCTGCACGATTTGGGGAAAAGGTGCGATTTGCGATTAGGTGGACAATATTGCAATTGCGACTGTGCTTGCGATTTAATAAAAAAAGTTGTGTCATGATGAGTCTACAGACTTGCTTGGTTGTCATGGAGAAAAATCTGAATTGCATGTGCTGACATTGCGATTGCGATAATCGTGCAGCCCTAGTTTATACGTGGAAATATAGGCAGACTTCACCAGTAAACTATTTCTATAACAGGGCTCCATTCTGCTCCTTCACTTTTCTCTGTCTGTTTTATCCATCATGCTGAAAGTGTAGTCTAAAGATCGCCTCTACCGTCAGTTCCTCACTATGTTATTACCGCCGCATCATTGTGGTCCAGGTTCACAGTGCATGCAGTCAGAACAAGCATGCAAATATCACAGTCTCACAAGTATTACGACGTCTGCTAAAACTACAGTGTTTTAACTGCTAATTCACCATGTTAAGCCGAGCTGCTCAGCAGAGCAGAGTCCCTGCATCCAGCACTCAGTCAGTCGACTCGTGGTGGGTGTATCCCTCAGTGGCGGTTGTGTGACTAACTGACATCACAGAGGAGGAGCTGCTTTATCAGATTACTCCGATAAAAAGAAAGAATCCTCGTGTCATCACAACGGTCGAAATCTCGTGGCCAAATGGCAATGACCTATTTTCAGAGGCATCAGATCTCGTTCTAGGATATCAGAAAAAATACAATATCTCATTTTTTGAAAATTCAGGGGGTGTAAGGTCTTGTTTTCAAATTTATTATATTATATGTAAGTATTAAATCAGGGATCAGCATATGTCCCCTTTAAACAGATAAATCAATCAAGCTCCAGTTATTTATGCTTCTGATGATCACATCCAACTCAATTTCAACATCCAACTCAATTTCAACATCCAAACTGATGGAATGATACTTCAAACTGCTTCTTTCAGGATTATGTGTTTGGTGTTTATCTCAGTGACAGCTGTGGTCAGAATTTGTAATGTTCTTCACAGAAAAAGACTCTGTCTCCCATGAGCACCATCACCCACTGTCGTAAAGATATGACTCTTACAAGGGCGTGTGTTTGTTCTGGAGAGTGGACTTTTTAAAATCTACTTTTCTTTCTTCAAGAAAATTTTTCCCAGGATGCAAAGCCATGATGTGAGGTATTTATTTGTAGTCATGTGGAGCTACTGTTTGAAACATGACAAAAGCAAACTTTAACTCAGTTTGTAGCTTTATTTAGTGTAAAGACCTTTTCCTGGAGGAAAAAGGTCAGATCTTGCTTCACACTTGGTCAACTCCCTTCTTGATATAAGTCATTACATCAGTTTTATAACACTCTAACACCCACTTTTATGCTGATGACACAGTGCTTTACTGCTTGGCTAACACTGACATACTGCAATAAGAGCTTCACAACTGCAAAAAGCTCTCTTCAACCTGAAATTTATTCAAACCAGGATAAAATTAAATACATGTTTTCCACTCAATTCAGAAATCCTGCTGATCACAACTCTGGAAGGTCACAATAAAGAAAGAGTCGCTAAGTATAAACATCTCGGCATCTGGCTGGCTCAACAGTTCACCTACAAATCTAACATCAATTTACTTGTACCTAGATTAAGACAGACATTAGGATATCTGCACAGACACAGCATTTCCCTTCGTCCTGTAGAAAACAAATCATTAAAACCATTTTTGGTCAGTTTCAGAATAAGGAGACATCATCTATCAGCATGCCACAGGTATGCTGGCTATATGCTAGCTAGCCTGATCATAATCTACACTTTAAAATGAGATTAGCATCCCCAATATGCTTGCTGAGGGTTGATGTGCACATGCCCAGGTGGGTCTGCGTGTGCATCCCTCAGTGTCTGTGCAGTGACATATGTGCAAGTCCTTGAGTTTTTGGTTTGTTGTTCCTGTGTTTATATGCTGAGGTGTTTTTTCCTAATCCCACCCCTTCAGGAGTATAGTCTGGTATTTCCCTTTTTTTTTCCTCCTCTATTCATACTCCCTCATTTTGCGCACACTGCTACCCCCCAGTTCACCCGCTCTTGTCCCTCCCCCTGTCTGTCACTGTGTGTTCTTAGACGGGATGTTACTGAAATGGAATTTTGCTGCTCTGAAACATGAGCAATGGTGAATAAAAGCTATCATAGCTATCATATCGTAGCTTCCCTACTGGGTGGACCAGGACCGGATTGATTTGTGGCAAGTAGAAGTCTCTAACACCACGCCAGCTGACAAAGTTTAGTAGAGAGAAGTAAGATCTGTGTCTTTCTCTACCGAAAATGATTTCTGTGATTAATTTTGTAGTGATGGTGAACACTGGAGCCTAACTGTCAGACAGAAAAAGGACAGAAGAGCAGAAGAAAGTTAAACGGGGGCTAGAGCATGAGCTAAAGGCTAAAAAGGTTCATCTATTTGAGAAGACTCAAGAGATGAAGTGAAGAGCAGGTCAATGGGTTACTTTGAGTTTGAAACGGCCTAGAGATTTAAAGGAGCTGTGAAGAGTTTAAAAGTGATCTTGAAAAAGTCTCCCTTCCAGATATATGCCTGATCATAATCCACACATTAAAATGAAATTTTCAGCACCAATATTACTTGTTATCTATCTATCTAGGTCTCCATGACAACACCACGCTGGCTGATGAAGTTGAGCAGAGAGAAAAGAGATCTGTGTTTTTCTCTTCTGAAAACTATTTCTGTGATTAATTTTGTAGTGATGGTGGACACTGGAGCCTAACTGTCAGACAGAAAAAGGACAGCAGAGCAAAAGAAAGACAAACAGGAGAGTGATAGAGCATGAGCTAAAGGCCAACACAGGAGCTAATCTGTTTGTGTTAATGTTGATTCCAACCCACAGTCAGCAGTTATTCTGCAGTGGTCTGTTCAAACTTGAGAGTCTATCAATAAAATGAAGAGTGAGGTTACGTTAGCTCTGATTGGTAGATGACTGGCAGGACAGAACCAGGATTCACTAACGTTACACATTACAGACATGTCTTAGAGCACCACGCTTGGAATATGACTACATATAGCTGGCTACGGTACAAACTGACTAAGTTTCCTTGTTGTCATGTTTCAAACAACAGCGTTACATAACTGCACAGTTACCTTTCCTTGGTGCATGGTATCCAGTAAAAAGTTGTCTTAAACAAAAAAAGTTTGTTTCAATCCGATCTCCATTTAAGTCCAAAACAAACAAATATATCATTAAAAGTCACATCTTCACGACAGTGTGCAGAGACTCCGGGCCAGAAGGTGGCGAGGCAGATCCTTCCTATAGCTTCTTTAATGTAGTCTCAACCTCACTGTAAATAAGAGCATGCTCAATGGCATCTCAAGAGATTAGACAAATGTTGAATGACTAATGTGTATTGTATGGTGGCTGGTAGGTGCCAGATGATTTGCCTGCCCTGGCACAATGGAAGTTCAGTCACAATCAAAGAGGACACAGAGGAGCTTTAAAAGTAAGAAAAACATTGTTGTCTTTTTCAACTTCAGCTATGATAAATAAAGCTATAATGCATTATGACATTTTGGAATGGCTGATTCACAAAATGTCATCTTGCTCGGCTCGAAGTGAGGTCTTCACGCAATCTGGTGACCATCATTCCAGATGGGCTTTGGTCAAACTTTAAAAAATGAACACACCTCGTAGAAATGTTTGTCACGTCTGATTGTTGTGGTGATTTGAAGATATCATTTGGCTGCCTTGTATTCAAGTCCTCTTTATTCTGAAAAGTTTCATTTTCATTAATTATAATAAGTTAAAAAATATGTTTGACAGCTGCCTTTCTTGTGTAGTTTTTTGGGAATAGTTAAATATGTTGTAAAGGAGAGCCAAAAAGATATTAGACTTTAAAAAGAAAAAAAATAATACTTTTTTGTCACCCAGCTCCACTCAGATTCTCTTCAAGTCTCTCATAGCCTCTACTGCGCAGACTCTGGCTGCACAATGTGTCGGGGGGTATTTTGTCTTAAAAATCATACAATGGAGAAATGGGGGCCGCGCTGTCCACTCTATATACAGTCTATGGGTGAGATCCCTATGAAGCTACATTTACCTAACCTGACACACCAGATGAACAGTTTCATATATCCGCCACAGAAATATTTCACTAGTCCATCTGGGTAGCAGCTCTTCAGATTTGTTTTCAGAGGCGGGACCTTAAAAAAAATCAGCAGCTGGTGATTGGACGACCGTTCTGATTGACACACTCACCACAGACCGATCCGCATCAAGCCACGGTACGACGTAGCTTATGTTTGCCGCTGCTGAGAAACAACAGACAAACAACTACAGGAACATGAGAAACAGTTGTGATAATGGCATTTGACGACTGCTGCTGTTTTTGTAAAGTCAACTTAAGAATCAAAGGAACGCTGACAAGTACGAAAGTCTGCTGACGTCACGTCTGCTCCCACAGCTCCCGCCTCTTTTCCCTGATTGGGCCAGTCAAAATTTAGCCGAGTGGAATCGTTGGTCATTAGAGCCTAACAAGATGGACCTGCAGGAGTTCAGAAACTGAATCAGGCAGGTCCATCTGCTCTGCAAGGTTAAAATTTACCTCAGCTGAAGGTAAAAAAAGAAAAAAATGTTTTACTTTCAAAACTTTTCTGCGTCCATTGAGATAAATGTCTGTATGAAAACTGCTCAAGCTGACCTCTTTTAACTTTCGATGTGTTGTGGTGTCTGCAATTCATGTTTTGACTTTTACACCCATGTTGTCACATTTGTCCATTTGTCACCCAAGGATGGGCGAGTACCAATACCAACCATCGGTATCGGGCTGATACCAGCCTTTTTTCAAGGTATCGGTACTCATGAAGGCTGCAGATACCAGCAGCCGATACTCAAGGCAAGAAAATCTTACGCTGAGCAAGTCCTCCTCGCCACTAGTTGCTGTGGTTTAACACCACAGCAAATGTGCATCAGGTTCTGTTCAGACAAAATGAATGAACCAGGGAGAGTTATCTGTTAAACTTTTTTATTTTGAATTTGAATTTACTTTAAAAAATACTGACTAATGACTCTGATAGTTGTTGGTTTTATTGTGCACTTTAAAATCTTATGTCTAAAAAGTACTAGTAGTATCAGTACTCAGTATCGGTGAGTACTCAAGAGGGAGAACGGGTACTGGTATTGATCTGCAAAAAAAGTGGAATGGAACATTCCTACTTTGTGTTTTTTGTTGGTGGTATTGTGTTTTTTTCCTTTTGCAAAGCGCTTTAAACTTGCAAATCATCTCAGACCTAGCAGCCATCATAGTACTGTCCCATTGATACTCTTACTCAGTCCTACATCAAATAAAATCTACAGGCACAACTGATACTACTTGATGCAAAACTTGCCTCACTCGTGCTAACAAGGTGTAAGTTGAATGCCTCCGGCTGGTCAGGCCAGATGGGCTCATTCTCAAGCTATAGACTGTAAACCAAAGTTACATGAGTAAGACAACAGTATGGCTGGCTACAAAGACCAGGGGTGGTTAAAAAAAAAAAAAAAAAAAAAAAAAAAAAAAAGCCCCACTGGATAGGGCAGGGCAGTAAAAGACAGGCCAGGATTGCCTTGGTCAACAAAACATCACACCACAAAATTGGCATCGAGCCTCCAGGCAGAATTTTGGACGTACCCCCACATCAATGGAGGGACTGAGCAGAGATCTCCTGTAGTGATAGTCATCTGCAGGCAGTAATGAGTAGTCTCTGAGTGGCTTTGGTTTTACAGGTTGGGGGGTCGTAGAAATTCGCTTTAAGCACACAAAGTGTTGTATCTAAAGTAGCTTTCTTTAATGAACTGTCCTTTGCACGAACTCAACGAGACCGACGTAGAGATAAAACGCTGAAGGATAAAAACATGTTGGGATCTGTTTACACTGAAACAGAAGCACGCACAGTATCCTTTAGCCGAGGAGCACAGATCTTCACTATCACCAATCATACAGATATAAAACAGACTTCTATTGTTCCAGTTAGTGTCAGTGGTTGACTCCCTGAGCAAACCGAACACACTACAATTAGCCACATGTGTAGATGACTGTAGTTTACATTACAAGGAGCATAAGCGGTTCACTGTTAGCTCACCAGGGTTTTCACCACAGAACACCAGTGTGTTACTTGTTATAATCTCTATCTCAGAGTGAAACATATTCATTTATCCAGACTTCAGTCATCAATCTAAGCAGATTAACGATAGCTCTGTAAAATGTGCTCTGTAAAATCAATGTAGCTACACAAAAGTCACAGCATAAACAATGAGCATCAGCACACACACACACACACACACATGCTGCTGGATGAAGACTGGGATTTCCCCCAGAGAGACACGAAAAGCTTCTCGAAAACCTTTACAGTATGTCTTAATATCCCAACTTTATCCATGATTGGTTTTGTAAACAAAGAAAAAGATTTCAGACTCGCCAGTCTATCACATGTACAGCGTTAGCTAGCTAGCCCTGTAGTATTGTACAGTAGTTAGTGTGTTTAAAATACTTACCGAGTCAAACTATGTGTCGCACATCAACGTTATATGTTTCTACTCCCAACTAACCGTATATTTATGAACTGATAGCTGCTCTAAGACGTTTTCTGGGTTTATATCCGCCGAACAAAAGCTATTGACAAACTCTCAAATGCTACAGCCGCAGACCACTGACGTCTGGTTACGACGGGATGCCAGGTTTCTGTGTCTTATCCTTCAAAATAACCTTATTTACAAAGCGCCATGAAATAGTCCAAATGAAAAGAAAAACTAGAGATTTCCTATTTAATGCAAATATTTAGAAACAGATTCATCTATAGCAGAGACGATAAAACTTTAGTCCGATTTCATTTGTTATACACATACTACACCTCGATCCCCATTCGGCAACTTTGTATCAAACCTGGCAACCCAAAAGGCCTTAAATTACTGGCTCAGTGTACCATCCCTGGTCATATCGCTGTTTTCCCGGCAGAGGACGCTGTTCATTACACGGGAGAAAACACAACTTTAAACTAGATTCATTTTTTCATAAATTTATTCATTTATTTTCAAATTAATCTATTAATGTATTTTTGTAAATGACAAACACCACTGGTGTACACAAAACATCGAGAAGAACTTCAATCCATTGCAAAAACCCTGATAAATAAAAAGATAAGAAAAAAAAATGAATAGGACAAATAACTCTTGTTAGCATATGAATAAAAAATATATACTTTTCACATATTAAGGGGAAATTTCTTTCCAAGATACTTATTCAAAAGGTCTACTATTTTATTAATTGTTCTTTTTATTTATTTTATTTATTTGTTATCAATCGATTCAAGAGATTCAAAGTGTAGTTTGTTTTTTTTTGTAAATAAACAGGGAAACAGGGGGTGCATTTTTTCAGTTTACATTTGTGAATATAACATTTACCATATAGTATCATACAATTTACAGTAACTTCTGACTTTTTTACATGTTTAAAATACGAAGGTGGGCTGAGAAGATTGTAGCCTGATCAAGAAGGAGTTATGTCATAGTGATGAAACTTGGCATGCATTAAATTCAACATTTTCTGACACTTACGGCATGGTTTATTTTTCCATATGGTCAATGTTTTCTTGGGTTGTTGCTGTGGCAGGACGTCCGGACGGACCTTGGGTCATCTTCAAGTCTCTCTCTACCCCTCTTGAATTCAGCTGCTCACTTTTTCAAAGTTGATAAAACTCCCCCTAATGTAGCAGCCATGCTGATGAATGTCTTTGGGGGGTTAACCCCATTTTCCTCAGATAGTTGATAACATCATGGCACCAAATTTTATCCACATTCACAAAATGTGTCTGGTTTTACTTTTCAAAGTCTTCAAAGACTACATCAGGGTCAGTTCATGTGAAAATTAACCATGCTGTGAGTGTCAGAAAATGTTGAATTTAATGTATTCCAAGTTTTATCACTATGGCATAACTCCTTCCCAGCTCGGCTACAAACTTTTCAGCCCTCCCTCGTTCATTTAAAAAGCCTCACAGTCAATAATTATATTATGTATAGTGTAATCTGTATTTCTTCAATCTTATTAGATACATAGAACTTAACATGTATAACCTAGCTCATTGCTATTCAGTCTTTGAAAAAGTTAACCAAGAAAGCTTTTCTTCTTGAATAAGTTCTACTTTTTTCAGTAAAGTTATTGCATATGTGTATATTATCCCATTTTTCATTTTTGTTTAATCAATCCATTAAGTATTGATGACGGTTAATCCACAGTGAGTTCTGGAATTATACATATGTTTTTAACCATACTATACTCAACATAACTTGTTTTAATTTTAATCCAGCTTTTCAACACAATGTTCGTGTATTGTTTGTAATTCTACTTCTTTTCCTTTTATAACTGTATGTTTTAATGGCAGGTTTCACAGCCTTCACAGCTTTGTCCAGTTTTCACCATTCAGATTGTATAATCTTCTGTCCAGGAGAGGGCCTCTTGTATTTTTTTAACATTACTCTATTTTGAACGAATTATTTTGCGACAGAAATGCATGGAAAAATTTAAGACACATTTCTTCTTCTTAAACTTTTTAAAAATTTCTTTATGATGAAGCACAATTCACGCATTAATGGCATTTATTTTCAATTTCAATTTATTTTTCGTGCTGATTATACCTACCACAATTTCAGCAGTTTTCAGGAATATTTGTATTTATACGTGTTTATGAGCAGGGAAATGCAGTTAATAGAAATTTACAAAAATTCCTGTTAATTTCCATAAATTCCCATGAAAAATTTCCAATTTAGAAAATTCCTGGAATTTTTTAACTCTAGTCTACAGTTGAACATAATCTCCTGTGATCTGTTGGAACATGGTGAAAAAAAATGAAGGTAAAGAAAAGTGAGTTGAACAAACAAAAAAAGCACTGCAGCGGGTCATGTTTGAGTCTTTTATTGACACATAAAACTCACTGTTTAACTTTTTTATTTTATTTTTTAAAGTTAACAAGGGAAGAATCAAAGTGTTATTATTCAATGAAACACAAAACAGAACATGAACAACTGTTTTCAGCTAACAGTGTTGAGTTGGCTACTTCATTTAAGACAACGGCAATTATATAAAATCATAAAGATATAAAAACATGACAAGGAAAGCTAGTACACCTGTGCTGACATTCTCTAACACTGCTAATGAACTCATTTTGGTTTTTCACTGAACATGGAAACCATAAGTACTGTGATTTATCCAAGACCAGCCAATATGAATTAGACTGAGTACTTTGAGTCTTTGAGCTCACAGTTTGAAACTGATCATAAATGTATGATTTCTCTCTTAAAAGAATCAGTCAACTTAGAACAGGAGCTAAAGAAGGAATTATTCACTCCAAATCTTCTTTATGACAATGGCTGTTTCCTCCAGCTCTTTGAAAGTGAATGCATCACTTCAGCATCATGGAGTGCTCTTGGTTTTATGGGCAGACATATTATTTTAGAGGAATATTTCTTAAAACCGGTCAGAATGTGAGTTTACTAAACCGGCTCTGACATAAACTTCACTTCAGCTCTACTGTACACAGTTTTCTTACACCTTAGGCTGAGGTACAGTAACAGCAGTGGGAGAAAGAAACGTAAGCTTCGGGATCCAACCTACGTCAAACCTACGACAGATGAGAATCAACAAGAGGACAGCATCCTGAACCAGACAAAGAACAAGAACAAGAAAATAACTGAGGTCAGCTCACATGGCTCAGTTAAGTTTCCAGTACGTGTGTAAAGACACACTATGGCAGCAGACTTTTTAGTTTGGGGCTTGGGTGGAATGATTGGCCAAAAACAAAAACACAAGAAGGAAATAATGTAGAAAACTTCTCTGAACTCTTCAGTTGTGCCACTCACTTGTGCTTCAGATATAAGACTGTTTAGATCTAAAGGAATGAATCATTTGTAATAACTCGTGCTGCAATAGACTGGTAAGATGTTCATGTATTTCAGCCACTCCGGGGAATGTAACTGTCACACATCATATGTTGAAAGGAAACACATTCCTCAAGCAGCTACAAGAAACTACAGCATCATTGTGGACTTGACAGAGCTCAACTTGAAGGGGGGCCTCTGGAGTTTACTTCAATTTAAGTGCATTTACACACAAAAGATAACATTTGACAACTTTAGAAACATATGCATAGACTTTGGACATGGTTTCATAACAAAAAGACTTAATATATCATCACCATTCACTAGTATCATTTGATTAATGCTACATTTTACACAGTGTCCTTCATTTTGATCGTGTGCAGGGGACAAATTTAGGACGGCAGTTCTCCGTACTGTTGTTTGTAAACCTCTGTTTCACCAAAAAAATCATGTTCCCTTTAAATTTTCTCCCCATGATCTTTCACAAGGTTCTCCTACTTCTGTCAACAACTACAGCGACTGTAACACTTTGTGTTCCCAAGGAAAGTAATCTACTTCTATGTGTCGCTCTTGTGTCACATTGTGCTGATGATAGCCAAGGCCAGCTTTGAACATGTTGGCTAGCTTGGAAAATGCTGCGCCAGCATATCTTTGATTCGTTGCTCAGTTTACGGGCAAGAAGCAAAATCTTTTCTCAGTTTTAAAACATGGGATTATTTTAAAACTGTCAAAACTTCAAAAACATGGGGGACACATTGTCAGTGAATCAGACACATTTTCAGACATCAATGTGTAGAAACTAACAGTACAAAGCCTGTAAAGCTGTGAAGTGAATTTGGTACTGATGTAGTTTGTCTTCACTACCAACAGATCATGTATTGGTAAGCTAATGTTAGCTTAGCCTGTAGGTTCTGATAACCTTATGTCTAACACTGCTCAGTAAATATTCTTACAAACATTTTTAGGTCAGAATTGTTGGAGCGATCCTGGATTAACTGATAATCTTTAAAAGTCAAATCAGTGCATGCTCCAGTTATTAAACAGGCAACGCTTTAGATTTTAAAGAGCAAGTGCAACCAGTAACAGCTCTCCAAAAACAAAGACTGTTGTTGTTGAAGACTGTAACGGGTGAGTATCACAAGTGTTTCATGAGGGGATTGTGTTCATTTTGAAGATCACTGCTGTGTAGCCTAGCGCCAGATACAACACAATCAAGGGATAGTTTGTTTCATTTCAGTTCAGTTGTATGAGGTGAAGATGAAGATGCTGGTCAGCTTGGTCCATTAATGGAGAAACTGGTTGGAGAACCGACAGGGAAGCTCAGCCAGGGTTTCCCAACTTTTCAGCCAACGAACCCCCAAAAAGCCAGAGACCAGCACTGCCTACTCTGCTGTAGGGACACACTAACATCCAATCCAAAAACAGGAACAAAGAAGTTATGATACTTAAATTAAGCCGATTTGTAGAAACTGCCTCTGCTGATCCACTAAACATTGTTGCTAACTTAGCCACTTTGTGGCGATATTTAGTAGATCTTCAGCCCCCTCCAGCTATTGAAAAAAAACAAAAAAACAAAAAGAAAAAGGCACCAAGTCTAGCAACTTTTCTGGAGTTAAGGGACTCTGACATAAAACCTTGTATTGATCTTACGGCTGTATTATGGTCTCACCACAAACGTGATGCACAGAAATGATGCGCAGAATCAGCATAAGAGAACGTGCGTGGGTTTTATACTTTTTAACACTTTGCTTGGCATCCATTCCCAAACAGCAGGGGGCAGTGTAATGCAAATGCATGTCCACCACAGTAATAAACTAGAGTAGAAGTTGTTGTTTATACTCTTTATAACATTTTTTCTGCCAATTCCCTTTCTCTGCAGAGTTTGGCACAAGGCGCCCAGCTGCAGACCTTCACTCTGGTTCGTCTACAATGTCCGCGTAAGGGGGCCAGGCTGCTCAATTGGCATCATTCTCCAGCAAGAAGCTGCGTGGACCTCCCAGACGCGTCGGACAAATTCTAAGCTTTAAGGCCCAATTCTACTCCCTTTGTGTGTGAAAATGTTTCTGTCATCTCCAAACACTGTTACAATCACTGCTCTGTGCGTCCTCTATGTTGGCATTGCTGTTAACATACATA
Organism: Halichoeres trimaculatus; assembly: GCF_033239565.1. NCBI lineage: Eukaryota > Metazoa > Chordata > Actinopteri > Labriformes > Labridae > Halichoeres > Halichoeres trimaculatus. The sequence continues at coordinate 6,730,999 of NW_027437187.1, read as the reverse complement.
TTCACCAAGGGGAGCAGCCCAGAGTCAAAAGGTTATGACAAAAACAAACTCAAAAACAAACATGGTGACTGAGGAGGAGGTATTACTAATGTTCCGTTTGCATAAAAGAAAAAAAAATGGACACAGTGCTGAAGGAGGCAGTGGTTGGTGAGGCTAATACATTACAACAGTTGTGCCATTTCAATTTTTTCTTCATGTCTCACTTAAGCTACTTATTGGGCAGTAACAGCAACACTGCCCCTGGCAGTTTCCAGTGGTACGGCTCCGTATCCATAAGCTTAGTGTAAACATGCAGAGCACGATCAGAAAGCTTTGTCCTTATCTGTATCTATATGTAACGTTGAGCATAAATGGGCCTTTACTTTTCTCAACAAGCAGTGGGTGCTGTAGCTGGCCCCTTCCCCTATCCAAAACACTCACAGGCGGACAAGTCCTCCTCGCTCCCAGCCAGCAGTCCCTCTCAGCTGCAGTCAGAGCAGACAACTGTATGTAAATGAATGGCTTATCTGCTTGTCTTTTTTTGGGTCACTTTTGGCGGGTTGATATTTTGACATTTAAAAGAAAAGGAAGAATTGACAAAAGAAAGTTCCTTTGTCATTCCGACCATAGTCAAGGTGTTACATTTTTTACAGATTTTTCTGTCCCTCCAACAATGTTATTCCTTTTTTCTACAGCACCCATGACAGCTACATGCAAATAGCTTATTATGCAAGCTAGGCGATGGCGTCATATGGCGATTTCTGGGACAGCCAATGGCGACTTTCCTTACTGAAGAGGTGGCAACACTGACTGCATATAGATTTGATTTTGAAAAGGCATTCTGTGACCTTTCTACTGGTGTTTCATGACCCCTTAGGGCAGGGATGTCCAACTCGTGCCATGGAGGGCCAAGAGGCTGCAGGTTTTCCTTCCAACCAAGAACTCCACCAGCTGATTCCACTGATTACCTCACCTTCAAGCAGAGAGCAGGGACTAATCAGTGGAATCAGCTGGTGGAGTTCTTGGTTGGAAAGAAAACCTGCAGCCTCTTGGCCCTCCATGGCACGAGTTGGACATCCCTGCCTTAGGGGGTCCCAACCTCCACTTTTGGGACCACTGAGTTATAGTGTTAGCCCGGGCAAATGGGGTAAACTTTTCACAAAAATTGGTAGGTTTTAGAAAAAACAAAGCAAACCACTTACGCACTCATTGATTCAGGCACACCTACACAAGCATCAGTGTTGATGTTAGACTTCCTTCAGTTTAGTTAGGCTGCAGGGTGAAATGATCTTCTACAGCCTGTTCTCCTCACTGGTTCTGTCTAGTTTCTCACCAAAGGGGCCGAGCTGACTGGAATCTCCCACAGGTAACTTCATACAACCGCACTGTAAAATAAACTATTCCGCTAAAATAAGGCAAGACTACCAAACAGCTTCACAATCTTCTGACAGCTTTGAAGTGTTTATATTAGCAGAGCAATGACGGCAAGATGAGATAAGCTTAAGCCTCAGAGAAATCTGGACCTCTAAAGGTGTGGTTTCGTTGCAGTGTTTCTATTACCCACATCACAAGAGAAGGTATGTACAACAGGAAATTCACAGCAATTTTCAATCTGGGAAGACTGAGGGACTCCCCGTCTCTCTTCTTTAAGTATCCCTTTTACTTTTTTAGAAACTTCAGTAACCAAAACTCTGTTCAACAGATCCTAAAGGTCATTATCCAGTGACCATTTGAATGGAGACTAATAATCATGTCAACAATAATAAATAAATATGTAAAGACACAGAGGTTGGAAGAGTAAAGAAAAGAAGATGAAGATGCCATCCTCTCAGAGAGAAGTGAGGGGATGGCTGTAGAGATGATAACCTCAGGACTTTGAAACTGCCAAGTTCTCTTTCTGTTCTCATTAGGAGACACACATCGTAGACTTGGCAGCAGTAACTTCATAACCACAACTCTGTTCTTCATTTGTTTTTGCTCATCTCGTCGAGTCACCGTCCTCTTTGCTTTAGAGACAAAGATAATGAGCCACTTTGTTCCCCTCTGACACAGACAGCGACTTCCACGGTTGTAGACGCTGCTCCTTTACCAAAAAGTAAACTGCTTCAGTGTTCAGCTGCTAGGATCCACGCTTCAGCCGTTGTACTGCTGTTGATAGCGAAGGTTCAGCTCGCGCAGCTCTTTTTCTCGCACCCGCCGAGCTTTGTTGGATTTGGTGGAGCGGCTGGAGCGTGTAGACTGGGCTGACTTGGTGCTGTGGCAGCGGGAGGACGCCCGCTTCAGAAGATTCTGGGATATGCAGCGCTGCAGGTTCTTCATGGAGGAAGACGCCGCCATGCTGACAATCCAGGGGTGCTTGAGGGCTTGTCCAGCTGTTAGCCGCTCACTGGGGTCCACCGTGAGAATCCGCTCCACAAAATCTTTGGCGAGGTTTGAGACACTGGGCCATGGCTGGAGAGAGGAGACATGAGCAAAGAAAGACTGATTAATAAACAGAGCTCTTCGTTCAGTGGAACCGTCAGGGTCCAACCACTGGGTCTGACTCAGAGGTTCTCTGCAGACAGCCACAACAGTTATCTTTAACCCTTTCTCTTCTGGTCATGATAGATCAAAATGTGTTACCTGATAAAAGCTTTGAAACACAAGGTGAAAAAAGAAGAGTAAGATGAGAAAAACATCATACAGAACTCCTCAAATGCTCCTTTGCCTTGAAGCATGTAAGATGGTTTCCAGTGTAGGTGCACACAGACTCAACTCTGACTGTTCAGGAGACTTTATATCTGATGGCTTATCTATCTTTTCAAGCATAACGCTGTCCCACAATCCAACTTGTTATCTTTATTAATAATTTTTGTAAAGATGTCAGAGATGAAAAGTTTCATTTCCATGCAGATGACATCATTCTGCACACTTCACCATCTTCCCTGTTGAGTGCAGTGGACTATCTGCAAGCTGCTTATAACATGTTTTGGGGAAATCTTTGTGGACTAAAGTTTGTTCTACATGTAAACTAATCTCAAGCGATGTACTTCCCCTCCTGGATGGTAAAAGATTTTTACATTAACTGATGATTGAATGTGTACCCTAGTTTCTCCTGGATCATCTTATCGAGAGCCTAACTAAAAACCTGACGATGAAGATGGGTTTCCTTCACAGAAACAAAGGCTGCTTTTCATTTGTTGCTATACAAAAACTCAATCATGCAATCTTTTTATCTGCCCCTGGTTATTCTCTATATGCACACTACCTCTACCTCTGAAAATGTTGGACTCAGTTTCCCATGCTGCATTGGGTTTTGTCTCTGGCCTCGGTTGAGGCACACATCGCTGGGGATGGGTACCAAATTAAGTACTCTTATAGGATCTGACCAAATTCTGTCTGTTGTACCAAGTACTGATTCACGCAAGTTCAAACGGTACCGTGTTCAGGTACCTAAACACTAGGGATGGCTACCTTTCACATTTGAAACAATAGGGCACCAAGCCTAGTACCTGGCAATTGGTATCGGTACTCAACGGTACCAATTTTCTGTACTTTTTTGTGTTTATGTGGTAAAAAAAATATCAATTCAAAATGTTATTCCTTTAATTTCACATATTTATTCCTCAATAGAGAAACTTAATAATGCTGTGTTTACATCCAGCATGGAAAAATGCCTACTCTTCCACTCTCTCACGGTCACAAGGATGCATTTAGGTACCTAAACGTGGTACCTTTGAATTTTTTGTGAATTGGTACCCCGTACACTTTTGACAGAATTCGGTCGGTACCTATAAAAGAACTTCATTTGGTTCCCATCCCCACTAAACACATCATGTGTCTATGAGGGAGTGGAAGAGTAGGCAATTTTTCTATACTGGACATGAACATAGCATTGCAAGTTTATAAATTGAGAAATAAATATGTTAAATCGAAAAACTTTGAGATCTTTACTATTCATCAATATTTATTACCATACATAAATGTATTGAAAATTGGTACCATTGATTACTGGCATCAATTGCCAGGTATTAGGCATTGGTATCGTATCGTTTCAGATGTGAAAAGTACCCATCCCTACACATCCCTGTGTCCTGTATGAAAAAGTAGATTTGTCTTCCTTATATAAGAAGAATAGAGCATTGGTATATCTTTCTAAAAAGGCCGTACTTAATGATCTGCTGTCTTATCTATGCTCTCTACTGACTATGTCTTTGTTCAACATGCCCTCAGTGTTTAAACTTTTTGTTTTGGATAAAGAATCAGAAGACATGTTTGTCCATGTTTGTCCATGGAGTTACATCAACTGGACTCAAGAGGGCAGCAGAGTCACAGAAAGCTGTTTGTGAAGAGTTTGAACAAAACCGTGAGCTCACACTGATCAAAGATTCCTCATTTTACAATGTCAGGCAGCTTTTGACTACAAGTCAACGAGATGATGAGTCCTCTTTGTGTTCTGGTGGTTTGACTGTCATGAGTGTGAGGGGAGTTTAATGTTTGTTTTTCTTCTTAGCATTGTTTGACCTGGTGACAAATGTGTGAAATAAATTTAAAAGTCATTATCAATATAAAGTGTTTTGTATAACTGCTGGATTGTGTTTAGAAAGATTTCCTGGGAGAGAGTTAAAGAGTTGTTACATGTACAGGAAACAGGCATTGGGCACAGCATGGTTTTCAATGCACACACACATATGCACAGTTGGTACATGATGTCCTGCTTGGCAACCAGCTGTGTTTTCTGCCTGTATGTAGGCAAATAACACAGCTCGAGGAAGTGCAGGTGAATCAGGAGTGTTACACGGCACATCAACCACATGTTTTTACCGCAGCTACATAAATATCATGGCTGTGTTCAGCTTTTAGACTGCATTATGAAATGTGACCATTATTCAGGACAGAAAAGAGGAAAATCTCCCCAAAGAAAGAGTGTTAATGTCTGCAGCACCTCTCCTGTGCCAGCAGGCCGGGGTGTTTCTGAGAACTTAATGAAAAACTCTGTGTACCCCTCCATGAGTGAACACACACGTCTGCCTGATGGAAGCAAAGTTTTTGAAATTCTTTTACTCTCTGGTATTTGTCTTTGTAAGTATGAACAAAGAACATGATCTAGGCTTTTTTTAAGTCTAGGATTCATTACCTGGACTAGGACTGAAATATTTTGGAAAATAATCTGATTGCATTTTTTGGGGCAAATATTGTGATTGTGACTTAGCATGCAATTTTTAGGGGAGTGGGGGGTGTTCATGTTCTGCATTATGCACTTAACTCAAGCAATAAATCATATATAGTATGACCAACACGAAAAAGGATACTGTCAACATATACACACGTCTTTTCTGTAGACCAGACCTACATGTTATGAGATGGAATGAGATGAACTGGTGCATTAATTGATGCAAATAACGAATCTTGATATAACTATTATGGTCACAGCAGAATAGTAAGTGATTGAATTCACTTTAAGTCTTGTTGACATGTAATATTTTTGGCAGAAAAACTAGCATATTGACTTTTCCTGGGTTTACAAGGAACGAGTACAAGTTACTATTTCCCTCCAGATCTGTGCACATGAAGCTTTTTTTCTCTTTTGGAACATGGAATAGAATAGAACTTTATTTGTCACTGCAACAAGTACATTGAAATTGCAAGTCTTAAGTGTAGCCTTTAGGGTCTGAAAATTTGAAAAGTGTGCTCTAGTAAATTGTGATGTTGGTTTGAATTTGATTAATTGTTCAGCCCTAGCCTGGACCAGTATTAACTTATCCTCATCCATTCCTTTATCTGAGGATGAGACTGAGTGTTATGTTTTTGGTAACTAGGAATGGGTACCGAATTAGGTACTTCTATAGGTACAGACCAAGTTTGGTCAAAAGTACCAGGTACCGATTCAAGTAAAATCAAAAGGTACCATGTTTAGGTACCTAAATAAATGCTAGTGACTGTGAGGGAGTGGGAGAGTAGGTAATTTTCCATGCTGGACATGAACACAGCATTACAAGGCTATATATTGCAGAATAAACATGTTAAATTAAAAAGAATTTATATTTTATCATTAAACAAATTGATAGTTTTTACCACATAAACCATCAAAGTACCAAAAATTGGTACTGTTGAGTACCGATACCGATTTCCAGGCACCAGGAATTGGTACCACATTGTTTCAAATGTGAAAGATACCCATCCCTTTTGGTAACTTCAGACCAAATCGAAATAAAAATATATTTAAACCAACTGTGTTATTATTATTATTATTATTATTATTATTATTATTATTATTATTATTATTATTATTATCATTATTATTATTATTGTTGTTATTATTATCATTATTTTGTGGGATTTTAAGTATGTAAGTTTGTGGTGAGTAATTATCCAACCCTAACAGTAATCACAATTGAACTGTAAACCTCAGAAGTGGATAAATGAGGAATCAAACCTGAACATAGTTAAAGCTAATGTCAGAAGTGTTTTCTTTTTGTTTGTTTGTTTATTGTATTTTTTATTTAGATCCAATTAACATGAATGAACAGACCTTCCGGTGTTGATGACTTAACAAACACATGGTTATTGTAAGTTCAGAGGAGCAGAGAATTTACTTGAATAGATCGGCCCTTTTGATTGGTCCTTCATCACAGATATCCTGTCAAACTTCTTGACTCTACATCAGATTGAGACCTGATACTAAAGCCATTGTGAGCATGGTGAATTTGCACTTTCTGGACAAAGAAAGTTCTACTTTAGAAACTCAATGTTTACTCTGTTTGGAAAAATAGGCCATCCTATTTCATGAAAATTGGGATTAAAAAAATTCAGGGGGTGGTGCGCACATCCTACAACCAGCAACCAGTGATCTGCTGCTTCACAGACCAGATAAATGAGGACACTTATTTATAGCTAAATGTATACAGCACAGTCCCTGTGAGAACTCCAAAGAAAGATTACAGATCCGTGTTAAAGGTTAAAGGTCAGATCTGACAGTCCAGCTGGTTTTCACCAACCTATCTGTTCACGTTACAGGAACTGGTGTAAACTGGCTCTGACTGAGAGTGTGGTTATTGTTCCTATTATTCCTGTGAGAGCTCTGCTGCATTTCTTTTTAATTTGTATTTTCTGAGACAGCTCAGACCACAGTATTTACTCAGCGGTCAGTCTTTTACCTCCTGCAGTGCACAGTCATTTAGCCCAAACTTTTCAGACCACGACCCTGAAAAAAAGTGGTGCCAGAGACCAGTTAACCCCTGCTGCGCATCCGAAAAAAAGAGACACAAACTGCCAAATTAAAAAAAAAGCCTAACATATTTAAATAATCTGTGCACATACTGCCATGTTTGATAAATTAACCGCCTGTTCTTGACTCTGGCTTTGACTGATGCCGTCAATTTCCTGGTTGGGTCACCTCCGGGGTTGTTCTGTGTTCAACACGTAATATTCAACATGTGCGCTCTGACCTCATCTCACCTGGTGGATATTTCAGAGAATAGGACTGAATCTAAAACCCTCATATTAACTGAGAGGATTCATCTCCTCCTCTTTAAATAGTAGAAATGTGCTCAGCTATTGTTTGTACAGGCTGTATGAGGGGCAAACTTTAACCAAGGGACCCCTTTGTAAAAAAAAAAAAAACAGCATCATAAACATCCCACGTGGAAAAGGAAAAGCACACTTAGCATTATAACAGGCACACTTACAGATGGCTCATAAACAGTTTGCTCACATCAACAGGAAAGATGGACGGAGGAAGAATAACTGGGAGGAAGAATGGAGAAGATGTAGAAGTGGCCTTGAGCTTAGAGAAAAGTAATGTGTAGAGTGGGAGGGGTCTAAACTTTTTTCAGGGGCCCAGCAGCTTTTACTAACTGTTATAGTAACATCTGAATGCTCTGTCTGTGAACTCTTTCTTTTAGTGGTTACTGTAAAATCAGTATCTCAGTGCTCAAAACTCATTATTCCATCATCACAGACTGATGAAATCAAAGCTCACCTGTCCCTCAAGTGTCTTTTGATACTAGATGATCAGTGGTCAGTTTTCAGCAGTGTTACGTTCTGCGTCAACATCATCAAACTCTGCTTCAGACCGAGGAACATGTTCTGCATTAGGGGGCATTATGGGGTAAAAATGTCAGGATGTTTCATGTCAGGATTGGGATCTGGATTTGATCAGGATTGTTTTTCATATTTAGATTATTTTGACCTGCAAACAAAATCTTTAGACCCAAATATTTCTGATCCTGCATTCTATTTGCAACTGTGTTTGTTTTGCACCATTTCACCAGTTTCACCACATTCCTTGCATCTGGTCTTGTGTCCTCTGATGTGCTTTTTGAACTCTCACACTTTTCACATCATTTAGGTAAACTTAAGTTTGGTTTGTGCCCCAGACAGAAAATGTAAATAGAACATGATTTATTTCAGTGACATAGTCCGTTTAGTTTGTGCTTCATTTGTACTGGTTTGTGCCTTAAAAACTGTTGCTTGTGCTGCTAAGGTTTTTTAAGTCATTACTATCTTATAGGTCATCCAGAGTTCACCCAGCCTCCAATTTGCTCTCAATGGACTCAAAATGGTTCTGTTTGTTTGTGCTTTGTTTGTGCTGTAAAAACTTTTGTTTGTGCTGCTATGGTTTTATAGATAAAACACACTTTATTTTCTGGAGATGACGTCACTGCTGGAATTGCTCTTGTGCTGGTGCTCTTCATTTGTTTTGGCTGAGGTCAAACAAAGGTGTAACATGTTTAACTCAAGTTCATCCTGCAACAGTGGCATTCCAGGTGCTTGGAGTATGAAAAAAGAACAAGAACATAGAAAGATTTAGTTAAAAACAAAAAAAACAAAAAACAATTTACTCAGCGTGGTAGCACAACACAGCCAAAACAAATGAAGAGCACACCAGCACTGAAGCATTTCTGGCGGTGACATCATCCCCAGAAAATAAAGAGTGTAAAATCTATAAAACCACGTCTATAGAACCAAACGAAAGTTTTGACAACACAAACCAGCACAAACAAACGGTACTATTTTGGGTCCATTTAGAGCAAATGTGGAGCTTGATGATGTCGTCGCTAGAAATTAAAGCGTCAACAACTTAAAAACTGTTGCCGCACAAATAAAGTTTTTATGGCACAAACAAGCGGTACCATTTTGGGTCCATTAGGAGCAGCTGGAGGGCTGGGTGAACTCTGGATGACCTATAAAATAATACGCAAACTTAAAAACCATTGCAGCATTAGGGACAATTTTTACAGCACAAACACTGTACCATTTCAGGTCCATATAGAGCTGGGAGATCGCTGGATGACCTTTAAAACAATATGTCATAACTTAAAAACCGTAGCAGCACAAATAACAATTTTTATGGTACAAACCTGCACAATTGAAGCACAAATTTTTCCCTAACTTTTGCATGGGATGGAGCCAGCTTCATGCAGATAGTAATACATTGTAAGATGAAAGCTGGGGGCCGTATGAAACCTTGAACATGTCTGCTGTAGAGTGTTTGAAAATGTCTCTTTCAAATGTCTTGGTAACTCCAGATAGAAGTCTTTGTAAATGTGTAACTACACCTCAGTGATGTAATGATCATCTCTGCCATCGTTACATCATTTCACAGAAACATGAGAGGCATGATGTGTAAACAAACAGCTGGAGCTTCAAATACAGACACACACACACACACTCAGACATGTACACAGCACTGTTCCCTCCTGCCAGCTCCACTGATTTCCAGTGAACTGGTCTCACATCTAGGATCTAAGGCAGACAGATCAAACTCCTCACCTCTCCTGAGAAGCTGTACTTCCCCTTGAGGATCTGCTGGTACAGCCTCATGCGGTTGTCATCCTCAAAAGGCATGGTTCCGCTCAGCAGGATGTACGATATCACCCCCAGCGCCCACATATCCACGGCGTTGGTGTAGGGCTTCCTCACCAGGATCTCAGGGGCGATGTACTCGGGCGTGCCACAGGTGGTCTTCATCAGACACTCGTCTCCCTTCTTTCTGCTGCTCGCTAAACCAAAGTCAGTGATGATGATTTTGGAATCCGCTCCGGGGTGGTAGTAGAGCAGGTTCTCAGGCTTCAGGTCCCGGTGAGTGATCCCCAGAGTGTGCAGATACTTGACCCCATCCAGAACCATCTGCAGGACCCGCGTGGCGTCCCTCTCAGTGAAGGAGCCTCGAGCTATGATTCGATCAAAGAGCTCTCCTCCTGTGGCCAGCTCCATCACCATGTACACACGCTCCACCGTCTCAAACACCTCCATGAGCTGGATGATGTTGGTGTGACGGACACGGCGCAGGACGCACAGTTCTGACTCACAAACCTCCCTCCCCTCCCGGTAACGGGTTTCGATCATCTTAATGGCATACGGCTGCCGGGTGCTCTTGTGCTCCACACGAACCACTCGGCTGAAACTCCCTCGTCCTATCAAAGCTTTGATGTCATACTTGGCGGTGACCCGGGGGTCAAATTTGGCTCGATATTTGGCCACCTTCTTCCGCTGAGGGTCTGACAGTTCAGATGGGTCTTTTGGGGGCTGGGCAGAGGCCGTAGGAGTGGCGGCCTGGGCCTGAGTCCGTAATGGGGAGGTGGAGCCAGTCTTGTCACCTCCCACGGCACCGGATCCGACAGTCCTGCTCCTTGTGCCATCCCCTCGAATGAAGTGCTTATAGATGTCCGTCTGAGGAGGCTGGGGAGGTTCAACCTGAAAATAAAGTCACACAGTTTATCGTGAAAACCAATCCAAGAGCTAATGATTAAACTAACTGTTAAAAAATAAAATCAGACAAGTAAGCACTCTTTAATCTGTGAATTGACAAGCATGTTCTGGAGTAGAGTGACCATGCTAACTGGAGACCTTCAGCTGTACATGGCACAGATTGTCAGCTAAAGGCCTGTTAATGCTCAACATTAAAGACAGATCTGCACGTTTCCCTAAAGCTTATGGATACAGGCCAAATGGAGCATCGCCGACAGAAACTGTGGGGGCAGTGTAGCTGTTACAACCCAATACATAACTCCACTGAGACACAAAAAAGAAATAACGATAGCAAAAAAAATTTTAAGCTCAACTTTGCGAGTTGTTGGGGAAATTTGAGAAGGGTCCAGCTGCAGCTTTGCAGGCCCCAGTCTCACGGCTGCAGTCTCACGGCTGCAGTCTCACGGCGCTCAGTCGCACGTGCACAGTGTAATACAGAATAGCTTGCCTTGGAAAAACCAAACGTATGTGACATGTCTACTTATTTTTTTATTTTTTATTTTTTGGTGGGTGGGTGGCAATTGAGGGGGAATAAAAAATATTATTGAAAACAGAGTTTGTGAGTTTGATGAGGAAACCTAGACCTACATAGTGATGTCTAAGTTAGTGCGTGCATGTTAAGATTTTTTATAGAATTATTTTTGTTTTAATATGTGTCATTATGAGTTAACAGACTTTTTTTTGCCAATTATTATTGCATAAATATTGGTCAATTACGCCACAAAGGTCTTCAATGGGTTCGGTTTTGAGAATCACAGCCGTGAGCTGAGAGACAACTGCAATTCACTAGGTGGTGCTGTTGCGAGAAAACTCCTCCAGTCCCCATGTTTGTTTTTGATTTTGTTGTTGATCTTGTTGTCGTCATAAACTTTTGACTCTGGGCTGCCCCCTCTGGTGGATGTATTGGTTAACAGCAATACCAACATAAAGGATGTATGGAAGTATGTGAGCTAGGGATGGTTGCCTTTCACACTTGAAACGATACCGTACCGATGCCCGGTACCTGAGAATCAGTACTGGTGCTTAACCGTACCAATTTTCAGTACTTTTTTCTGTTTATGTGGTAAAAAATATCAATTTGTTAAATAGTTAAGTATAAAACTTTTTTCAATTCAACATATTTATTCTTCAATATATAACCTTGCAATGCTGTGTTTATGTCCAACATGGAAAATCACCTACTTTCCACACCCTCACAGTCACAAGGATGCTTTTAGGTACCTAAACATGGTACCTTTTGATTCTACATGAATCTGTACTCAGTACTCTGTACTTTTGACAGAATTCGGTCGGTACCTAAAAAGTACCTAATTTGGTACCCATCCCTAAAGTGAGCAAAGTTTGTGTTTGAGAAGGACAGAGACATTTTGTAAAGGGAGTAGGGTTGGATACTGAATTAGGTGATTTCACAGGCCTCGACTGAACTGAGTCTGTAGTACTAAGTACCAATACACATACAATCAAAAGGTACCAAGTTTAGGTACCTGAAGTCATCCTTGTGACTGTGAGAAAGTGGAAGAGTAGGTGATTTTCCATGCTGGACATGAACACAGCATTACAAGGTTATACATTGAAGAATAAATGTTGGATTGAAAACTTTAAAGTTTTATTGTTTAACAAATTAATATTTATTGCCACATAAACAGACACACAAAAGTAATACAAATTGGTACTGTTGAGTACTGATACTGATTGCCAGGTACAGGACATTAGTATCGTATAGTTTCAAATATGAAGGGTACCCATTCCCAAAAGAGAGAATAATCTGCATTGACAGTCATCAGTTAACAGGGTCACACTTCTCTCTGAAACACCAGAGGCGTCTGTGGCTGTGAGTTATTAATGTGTGTCTGTATCAGCCTCGGTTAACCAGGTCTGACTGTAAATAAGTCATGTTAACTGATGAAACTCTGAATCCAGTTTTAACTTTGAGGAGTTTATGAAAAATATGGTTTGGAGTGAAGTTTATAACCAAATACGACACTTAAGACTCAATTTGGAGAGTAAATAAGAGGAAGCTTATATGATGTTTATCAGAAACAAATTTTATGTTCACAGTCAAACTAGGGTGTGTTATCAAACTACTAACTATTCTAATAAACAATCCCAAAACACTAAATCATTATTTTTCTGATATATTTGGTGTAGTTTTTTGTATGTAGTTTTCTGGATCCTTTATTCTGACCCCGGTGTCAGACTCAGTGGTCTGTGAGCTCATCTTTGATTTGGGAGGCTCCTGGTTTATTGACACCAGTTTACGTCTTCATATTTCACGGTCTTTAAATGTCTACAGACAGTTTTTTGAGTGACTTTTGTGTGTAAGCTCCTCTCTGGTGTCTGTCCACACTCCATTTTTCTCAAAGATCCATGTCGTAACTGAGAGAACATAGTTGTTGTAGGCTACTTGTAAGGACCAAAGTTGCATGTAAAATATTTTTTTTGTATTTTTTGGTGAAAGTTCCTCCCAGAACTTTTTGGCTGTAGCAGTATCTATGTTTTTATTAGGGAAGTTTGTTCTTTAATGGCACAAATCAAATGGCTTTTAGATTCCCTAAAACCACAGTCTGGCAGTTTTATCACAAAGGGAAAAAAAACATTTTCAGGATTAAGTCATAGCCACATCAACTATTCGGTTTTTATATGTAATGTTATAAATAGTGTAAAAAGGTTAAAAGTACTTGTCATGACACCATAACATTTCCCCACTGACCTTCTTGACCAGGTCCAACTGGACATCCCCTGGAGGCTCAGGGAGGACCTTACTGTTCCTGCACCCCATCACATCACTTTGGGCCGCTCCCCAGCTGCCCAGCGAGCCACACAGGCCACCAGGAGCCCTGCCTCATCACCACAACAGTTGATTCAACCAACTCAGGACATCCAACATCCAGGCCGGGCCCAGACTCAGACAGGGGGCTCATGAATAAAGCAAATACCATCCACTCAAGCTCCAACGAGCTGACTTCAGCAGTCACAGTTCCTGAATACAAGCGATACATCCACTTAGTCCAGTTTAGGAGTCCAGCAGCTCATGAATATATTTGGGGCCTGCACATAGGATGTGCCATCTCCATCAGAGAGCGCAGAAATGTTGTTGGCCTTTTAGTAACAATGTTTCTCTTGAGATCTATGCCTGTGAGTCCAAAATACACGGCCAGGTTTCCCAGTATGCAGGCAGGGGGTACCTCAGACCCTTCCAAGAAACCCCATATCAAGTTGCAGACAACGTTGTATGAAAAGTTGCATGAGCAGTGAGTGACAATGACTGCTTCGGAGTGAATGCAGTAACGTTGGAGCAGAGCTTCCACGGACAATAAGATCATCAGCTCTGCTTCAGTGTCAGCAGAGGTTTAGCCACAGATAAAACAGCTCCCCCGGAGATTCACAGGCTGGAGGAGAGCGGAGGGGAGTGCTGGAATACAGAACAAAAAAAACACAAAATCAGTCTTTGAGTGGTTACGGTCTGAAAACACTGACATTAGCAGTGACATGAAGGAAGTAGATTTCATTTGGGGGATCATGAAAAAAGGCAGAAAAGCTAACAACCTCCAGCACTTTAGTGAGAACTATTTTTGTGTGTCTGTTGCGTGATGAGGCCATATTGTGAAACTTGCAGCCAAAATATGATTACAGCTATCCAGACGTGTTTTGAAATGGCCAAGGAAACAATGGCCAACATAGCTTTGCCATTGTAGGAAATAGACTCACAGATGGTCACTTATATCCTAATATCAGACGGTGAATGTTGGCCTCAAACACTCTCTAAAGTTGCCTGTACTAAATGTTTCTCAACTTAACTGCTCCGTTTTATACATGACAGAGAAATACACAGACATTCCTGAGATGAGAAAACTATTTTATTCAGAGGAACATCTTAAACTTTAGATTAAAAAACTGTCAGGCCCTTACATTACTCTTACCAATATTTATTCCCTGTGTCCCTGTTATTTTTGAGCAATAGTTTCTACAGAACTTTCACGATCAACAGACATTAAAGATGTATCATTGACTTTAAATCTCACCTCCTTTCTTGTCCCAAACAGCGCTGGTGTTTTAGCATGCTAACCAGCCTGCTAACAGCAGGGCAGGACTCCCAGCTTTCCAGCCAAATCCAGCCTTCTCACCCCACTCTCACTCAGCTGGCTTCTCCATTTTCACCTCGTACTTTCCCAACTTTATCCCCGATGTCACACAACTCAAACACGTCCTTTTCGTGAAAGATGAAAATTTCAACAATTTACAATATTCACGATGTACCACGGAGAAGAAAGAATAAAGAAAAAAAGGAAAGTTGCCCCCGTCTGTAACTTTTCTAAACGGTGTTTTTCAACTAAGACCACCTTCACCCAGCCAGAGTGGAGCCAACGGAGCTGCAACAACTGCTTCCGGTTTGCGCTTTCAAAATAAAACCACAGTGCAGCTGTCTCTCAGTACTTCATGCTAAGAGAGCCCTAAAAAGCCATGATTTGTTGTATTTTTATTTTTTTTTAGATTTATTTGCCTGTTCATAGACCACAAAGTGAGATTATCAGCAACACAAATTATAATTTACAAATGATAACCGTCACTATCCATGGATTAACCCTGCAAAAGTTTAGCAGTCAGGAGTATTGACTTTACATAGAGTGGACAGCGTGGCTCCACCATTGATCATTGTACGGTTTCGAAGCCAAAATACCCGCGTCACAGGTGCAGCAATTGGCAGTCGTTGTGCAGCCAGTCTAAGCAGTACAGGCTATGAGGGACTCAGAGAGAATCTGGGGCCAGGTGACACAAAAAGTTCCTTTTTTTTTTTTTACTTCCAAGGGTCTAATCACCTCTTGGCTCTTGCTCCTGACATACTTCACAATCCCCCCCAAAAATACACAAGAACAGAAGCTGCCAATCATAGTTAAGTGTGTCGAAAGCCTCGTTTTTACATCTAATAACCCAAAGAAATCAAACTTTTTCAGAAAAAAGAGGACCTGAATACAAAGCAGCCCATTAATATCTTCAAATTATCACAACAATTGTGAGAAACGTTTCCATGAGGTGTAATAATTTTTCCAATTGACCACAGCCCATCGAGAATAACTGGGGAGATGGATTTTTTTTTATTTGACCTATACTACAGCCAGCCACCAGGGGCAACAGTCTTTGTGGGACCTCACTTCCAGCATAGCAAGGTGACATCAGTTCTTCTACCATCTATAGCAGCGTTACCCAATTCTGGTCCTGGAGTACCCCTGCCCTGCATGTTTTTTATGTTCCCGATTCCAACACACCTGATTCAAATGATCAGCTCGTTATCAAGCTCTGCTGGAGCCGGATAACGAGCCATTCATTTGAATCAGGTGTGCTGGAGTGGGGTAACATCTCAAACATGCAGGGCCAGGGTCCTCCAGGATCAGGGTTGAGAAACACTGATCTATAGTCAGGATTAACATTCGTCCTTTTTCTCAGATGAAAAGAATTTCTTGTGCTAATGTGTTACTGACGCTTAATCCTGGGAAAACACTGCTGTTTCTGGATAGTCCATCATAACTCCTTTACTTCAACTTGTTTTTCTTGTTATTTTGACAATATAATTTTTTGTTCACGAGATAAGAGGATCATGTATCTGGTTATCTCTAGAAAACCAAGAAACAACCTCCACCTGAGGAAAGAAGTCCATGCAGAAAGTGCCAAAAAAAATTTTGTTTGAAGCAGAGACCAAAACAACAGTTACACCAAACTGAAAAAGACGACTTTACAGCAAAACTACAGTTCTCAATATGCCCTTTACTGTTCTAATGATGTATAATACTCTCTAAAACAGACTTTGTACCTATCTGCCACAGGCTTTACGAGTTCTGCTTGAAAATAATAGAATCCACTAACTTCCGGTTTCCTTGTAGTGAATGCTGTTTTCTTGATGGAGCGCTATTCCACCCAACTTCTTTTGTAGAGACGGGACGGTCTCCCTCGGCTTGTTTCGACCCCGTTAAGTCCTCACCGTCACTTCCTGGATACAGAAAATTGTCATTCCGACAAAGTGCTGACTTTTTTTCTCGGAAACGTAAAAGAAATCCAGAAGACTCGCTCCAACCTGCGCATGGTTTAAGGACGCAGCCTCTACGCATAATTGACCCCGATTTGTCAGAGAGCGCCTTGAGCGAAAACGACCAAGTTTTCAGGATGTTACGCACATGGTTAATACACTTAAGTCCTGAATTTTTGTGTAGTCAGTGTTTTGTTATTCTATTCTGTGGTGGGGTCCACCCTGGGGACTCCTGACCGGCCGAGACCACCTTTGAGGATCAGATAGTTTAAACAGAGCCCCCTCACCTGATGTTCATCTGTTTGCAAATATGAATCAAAAGACGTAGGTCTATGTATAACTTAACTTTCTAATAGTGCCTACATGAAATATAAAAAGCCTGCGCCAAGATTTTATCCCATAGTGTATTCATTTTTCTTGGGGCACTAAAAATTAGTTTTTTATTTTTTTCCCCCCATATAAATGTTATTACTTTTTAATGAATAAATTTATTTATTTAGTTAGTTAGTTAGTTATTCATTCATTTATTTGTTTATTTAGTTTTTTTTTTTTTTTGTGTGTGTGTGTGTGTGTGTGTGTGTGTGTGTGTGTGTGTGTGTGTGTGTGTGTGTGTGTGTGTGTGTGTGTGTTTGTCTTATCTTTTTTAATAAACTTACCTGAGCATTTAACTTAAATGGTATGACCTTCATGCAAAAATGATTTTTTTTTCTACATGCAGTTATATATATTTTTGTAATTCCATGAATAATTCGTTCTTTTTGTGCATTGCAAAACATCTATTTCCACACACTGTAACTTTGTATATTGTATAGTATATTTTATAGTTGATACACTTTTAAACTCTGATGCATGAAAATTATATATATATATATATATATATATATATATATATATATATATATATATATATATATATATATATATATATATATATATATATATATATACATAATTGGAAACATTTTTCTTTCATACCCTTAGAACAATAATAAAAAAACACTTAGTGGGAAAAAAAAAATCTTCTCACAGGCTGATATGCAGGTCCACCATAGAGACCATTTTACGAGGAAATGATTTCAGCTGACCACTACTGTCACCTCTATGCACTTAAGGATTAACATAATGTGTCTGAAATACACATTTATAACTGAATGACAAATGACAAACTACAGTGTTGGACCTGCCATACCCCAGTCCTACACAGCCTTTTTACCTAACACCACTTATATCAAATGCATGCTAGCATATAAGCTGTTAGTATGAAAGAAAATACTTTTAGTTAACTTTTCAAACAAATTTAATATTTTTTTATTCTACTTTATTTTTATATTCTAACATACTCTTGTGTTACAAGGGTATGACACTTTAGTTTGGCCGCTCATGAGAAAAAGAACAACATTAAAAACAGGGTCAAAGTCACAGATATTGTGGTGGAATTTTCCTGCTCTTTTGTGTTTTTGTAGTTTTCTCTGCTGATTGCCTCTGTATGTGTCAAACCTTTGAATAGCTTCAGAGTTATCTGCTTACAGGGACGCTGTGGCTCCTGTCCGAGTCGGATCAGACACATACATTCATGTTCACTTGAACCGATAAGATTTTTGCATACATTGACATCCTTAAGCTGAACTTGAATCTACAAGCCTATTAGGTTGACAGAAGCCCAAAAATATAAATTTCATGTGGATTACACAGCCCAAGTTTTGCTGGGGACATGCCCATTCATACACTTGTAAATTTAATCAAAGATTTGAACATAGCCATGTGTGTTTGTAACAGAGGGGAAATGCAGATTGTGTCTGATTCTTTCAGCATGGAGAGCACAGAGGTATTTGAACCTGTTACAGGACGTCTCCACATGGTGTCAGTATACACATTAAAGTCCTTCTCAAGGCCGTCTCATCCTGTGAGGCTAGTTTGTAGTCATTTTATTAGGCTGACAGTACTGTAACAACCTAACACTTGTGCCTTTGCGGTGCTTGTAAAAGTGCCTGGGATGAGTAGCATTCACTTTCTCTCTGCTCGTGAACAAGGTGATAAAGAATACATGGCCTGAGCTTTAATATTGATGTGATAGAGAGTCCTGGGCTGTTTGCACTCTGACCATGACTCGAACAGCCTGTACAGGACTTAGAGTTTTTCTGAGCAGCATTTAAAGTTGAGGATTAGTTGTAGGGGGACAAATGTTCTGGAAAGAGAGTCAGAGAGACAATAAAATTCATCTTATGATGCCAATAAAACCTCTCAGATTGGATTGAGGGAGTGGAAATGAGCAGAGGAGGGGGGTGGGGTCGACAGAGGAAGACAACGGATGACAGATGGTGGGTACCAAACAGAAATACAAGGAGAAGATGAGAGAGGAGAGGAGAGGAGGGGGGCAGAGAGATGAAGCAGCAGAGAGTAATCAAAATGGAAAGAGGGGGAAACAGAGAGATAAAACAGGACACAGAGAGATACAATGCAGCCAGAAAGAGGGGGATACAGAGAAGTGGAGTCTCTGAGGGCCACTGCTGCTCGGCCAGCCTCTCAGCTTTATCTGCAGTGCAGCTGAGGTCAGGGCCTCTCCAGCTCTGCAGCCGGCTGCAACATCCTCACACTTTATGATTGATCGCTGTTTTGTCGCACTCTGATTAAGATGCTTCGTCTGAATGCTCCCTTTCTATTGACATTTCGGTGTTTTCCTCTGTGACACACCTCTCTCCTCTTTCCCCTCAGCCTCTCTCTGCTGGAGCTGTCCCGTTGCTCATTCCCTGCCTCCCCTTTCCCACCCCCAAAGGTCAATATAATCTATTAGATCTAGATTTGCTGACTACCGTGTTATTTATCAACACAGAGGAAGAGGAGCTTCTCTGGTCTATTAAAAGCTCAATTGACTCCGTCTGTTTCTCCAGCTCCATTAATATCCCTATGATTATTTCCCCCTGTGTGCGCACAAGAATGAGAGTGTGTGAGTGTGTGTGTTTGAAGCTGCAGAGGGACTTAGGGTTTATAGTGAGTGGAAAACTTGATGTGTGTGTGTGTGTGTGTGTTTAATGCCAGTCCAGTGCAGAGGGACAAGAGATGAAACTGTTAAGACTGACATCCTGCTTCAGGTAACATCCTTGTTGGAAAATATCACTGACTCTCCACCCCTCCCCCTGAACCCTAGCGGGGATTTCTCCTGGCGAGCTGGGGGTAGAAGGAGCAAAAAGAGACAGAGAGCACTGCGGCCGTCTGTACAGTCGGGTCATAGTCAACTCACTATTGATTACTGCAGGTGCTTCACTCCCAAAGGGACTATTTTATGACTACTAAACTGACACCGCAGGAGATAAAAATACCATAAAGTACAACACGCTCATTTTAGGATATCACTGACCACTGGAGGCAGACTGTTTTTTTCCCACAGGAAGATTATGAGAAGATTACAACAATTTCTCTATTCTATGAGACAGTGTGGAGCAGGTGTCTTTCAGGCGTCAGAGTTTTATGTGGTCCCTGCTGAACTGTACATCTCACACACCTGTGATGTTAACTTTCAGAGCTTTAAGAACACAATCTGCTGCTGCTCACTTTTACTGCCAATATGGGACTTCTTAAAATTTCAGTTTTTTTGTTTAATGTCAGTAACAGGTTAAACAGTCTCACTGAGCAGCATCATAAACTGAGCATCAAACTGGACCATGTCAGTTTGGATCCGAGTGAAGCCAAGAGATGTATAGCGCCCCTTGTTGGCCAGTTGTGGTACAAGTCATCAAACAAGACCGAACATTCATTCATTCATCCTTTCAACTTCAACTGCTTATTGTGATTTAGATTAGATTTAGATTTAGATTTGTTGTCCGGATGACAGAGTCTTTGTTGACTCTTTTTGAAAATGTCGGTGATGTGTTGATGGAAGCTGAGTTTATTATCCAGTGTCACTTGCTTGTCTTGAAGACATTAAATCTTGGTTGGCCCTGAACTTTTTAAACTGTAACGAAAAGAAAACAGAGGTTATGGTGTTTGGACCAAGTGGCCCCTGTGAGTCCACCTCTGTTGATCTTGGACCCCTGACAGTTTGTTTTAAATCAACTGTTACCAATCTGGGTTTTAAGCTGGACAGTGATTTTAAACTAGACAGCCAAATTAAAAATGTTGTGAAGTCTTGTTTTTATCACTTAAGGTGGTTGGCAAAGGTCAAATCTTTTATGTCCAGGCAGCACTTTGAAACAGTGATCCATGCCTTTATCTCATCACGTTTGGATTACTGCAACGCACTTTATGTTGGAGTGAGTCAGTCCCTGCTCTCCAGCTGGTCCAGAACGCCGCTGCACGACTTTTAACTGGTACAAGAAAAAGAGAGCACATCAGCCCAGTACTGGCTTCACTCCACTGGCTGCCTGTGACTTTTAGAGTTGATTTTAAAATTCTTATGTTTGTTTTTAAATGTTTAAATGGCCTTGCCCCGCCTTACCTCTCTGAGCTTCTTCAGCCCTACTCACCCTCTCGGTCCCTCAGGTCGGCCGACCAGCTGCTCCTGCAGGTACCAAGGTCCAGGAAGAAGCTCAGAGGGGACAGGGCCTTCTCTAATGTTGCTCCCCGATTGTGGACCAGTCTCCCCTGCACATTAGAGAGGCCCCTTCACTGTCCACTTTTAAAACACGTCTTAAAACCCATTGTTATTCTTTGGCTTTTAACTCCAGCGAGACTTAGTTTCTTTGCCTGGTCTTATTCTCTTTTATCTTCTTTTATTCCCTTTTACTTGCCCTTTATTTGCTTTTTATTGTTTTTAAAATGTTTTTCTTTTATTTGTCTGTTTTTACTTATCTGTTTTTATCATTTCATTCGATCTACCTGTACAGCACTTTGTCTTCAGCTGTGGTTGTTTTTAAAAGTGCTCTATAAATAAAGCTGGTATGGTATGGTATGGTATGGTCATGCCAAGGTATTTAAAGTTGTCCACTGATTCAACAGTTTGGTTATTGATGGTGATGGAGTGCTGGGGTGTGGGGGGGACAAGATGAGTTCTTTTGTTTTTGTGACGTGGTGGAGATGGTTGTGTTCACTCCACTTGGTGAACTGCAAGACTGTGTTTAGGTTTGCAGGTGGCTGGAGCTTGTCCCAGCAGTCGAGGGGTGAGAGGTGGGGTACAACCCCGACTGGTCATCAATTATTCACAGGGTTGACACTCAAAAGCCCCGCTTCCACCAAGCAGTTCGGTTCGGTCGTATTCACAGGGCACACATTTTCCAGTGTTTCCAGTGCCTAATCTCGGGACTGATCCCCAAATAACCGAGACGAGCTGTCCCACTTTTTGCCAGACTAAACCGAAGGTGGCGCTACAACACTGCAGACCGTTGATTGGTCAAAAGAATAATCACTTACAGTGTGACAGCGGCTGCATTTCTCCTGGCCGCACACAGTCTTCTATGAAACGAAGCTTGATTGTTCTTTTTAACAAAGAGCTACATGCCAATCACAAAGAAGACAATTCCTGCATGTCCTCCAATGTTGCGATTTGTTTACTGTGTCCTTTTTCTTCTTCGTTGGATTCATTACACTGTATCCCGCTGCTATGGTGTCACACTGTTATTCAACTGAATTGGCCATCGGCATCTGGCTTACACAGAGCCTACTATGAGGCGGCATGGTTGACTGTGGAAACACAAACAGGGTCAGGCTTTGCCAATCCAAACCGTACCAAACTGTACTGATCTGATACGGGCTAAAGGCAAACAACATTTCACACACACACACACACACACCCACACACACACCATATTAAGTCCTTCCCAAACCAATAGGCTGGGAGTGGACTTGATGAACACATGCATTGCTGATAGTGTCCTGTGGTCATCATAAAGGACGCAACCTACAACTCTAAGTTCTGTGCAAGTGTCCATACAAACCCTGTTAAACTAAGACAGATATTCACTGACTGTCAGATGTTTACTACTTAACATGACCCCTTTACAACCTATGTCATCATAAAGATGAGCATGCATTTGGCAACAAAAGTGGCGTTTAGCTCCATACATTTTATCCAATTTATTGCTCTTTAAATGCTAAATTAAAGCTGTAAACAGCATAAAAATGTCTGGTTGTTCTGTGGTCAGTTGTCAGAGATGATAATATACCATGGAGTCAGCTTCTGACCATTACAGAGCAGCCAGTGTTTTGGAGCAAAGAGCAACCAAGCTAACTGGTGACTCTCAGCTGAACGTGTCAGTGATTGTCAGTTAAGAGTCACTAGTTAACAGGGTCACATTTTACACTGACACACCAGTGGCGTCTGCGGCTGTTACTAAATGTGTGGAAGAGGAAAATCAACCACCAGTGCCCTGTTCTACGAAGCAGGATTACTGCCTAGCGAGGTAGCTTTGAAGATAGGTTTCGGATTCCCTGTTCTACGACACGGGATCACTCCTCAGCGAGGCGAGTCTCCATGGCAACGTACGCTGAACGGCTAACCTGCTCCGGGGCAGGTTAGGTTCCAGATTGAACTCGCGGACTATTAAAACCCCGCCCACTGACCAATGAGCCCTCACGAAAAATGGCTTGTCCGTTCTTAGAGGATCCCGTGGACATCGGAGCCCGACCCACTCTCTTTTTCTGATGACCACCTTTATGAAAGTTACCGGTTTTCCAGGGAGGGGTTGGTAGTACATGACACTTTCTACAGGTAGTTAAAGGGAATGAAGAACTCTCATTGCCGTAATAAGATCATCAGTGCCAACACTTCTGTTCCATGACAATATTTTATTGCCCATATTAAAATTGTGACAGGAATTCATGTAGGACTCATGTGGGCTACATATCACACAAAAAATGTAAACACGATAGGAATGAACAAATGAATAAATTCATCTAAGAACTAAATCAGATATGTTGCATGTTACAGTAAAAGTGCATGGTAAACAGTGCTATTTCAGGATGATAATGGCACAAAATATTTTATTTGCACTACACCACTACACTTACGCATTTAGACTGTCAGCAATTTTCTGCCAGCACTCCTTCCGTGCTTTAGCAGCGGCGACGGTGTTGCTTTTAACGTTAATTACATGTTTCAGCTCGTCATACTTCCTCATGAACACCTCGTGCTCCTCCTGAGTGAAGTATGCGGTCCTACTCTCTCCGCCTGCTCTGACACTCCAGACTGCTCCATGTTCGCGATTCCGCCTTATATGTGTTCACGCGCTCATTGCCTAGCTGGGTCCACTTATGAGGTTGATAACCAGCGTCGTAAAACCGTGTAGCGAGACCGCCGGCTACCGCGCTCAGTTCAGCGAGGTAGCTCGAAGGCTATCTCGCTAGACTGAACTTGCTTCGTAGAACAGGGCCCAGGATGACACTACAACAAATCAACAGAGGAAAAGGGCAAGAACAAGCACTGCACTCAAACTGATCCAGCAAGTCGTCCAAACAGCATCCTCCACTCACCTTAATCAGGAGTGAAGAGAAAATCAGCTTCAGATGAAGAACAGCAGAGGTCATAGAGCTGGTTGGCTCAGAGGACGAGAGGAGTCCAGCTAAACCAGTGTACAATGCTAAAACTTAATGTTTATTCTAGTTTTTAACAGCAACAGACAGTAACATACCGCCAGCTGCAGCATGAACAGATCATGTGACAAACATTAAGTTTTTGTCTCACAGAATAATCAGCAGAGCCAAAGACGTGTGGCCCCTGTGACTGAAAAGGTGGTTCCAGTTCATGGAGCACCCTCTTTATGCATCACCCTCCATTCTCCTGCTATGATAAAGCTGATGGAGATCATCATAAACAAACACATAAACTGTGAGTCAAGGATTGTGTCTTTTTAAAAAAATGCATGAAAGTTAAACATTTGAGAGGTGTCATGACTGGTTGAAACAAAGAGGTATTTCAGGGTTATAGCAGTCAGGGTCTGACAAGCAGACAGAAAGAAGCTCTGCTGTCTAAAGAATCAAACCTCAGCTCAGACTGAGAATTGACTGATTAAATAAACAACAGGATTTTTCAGCAGAGTTTTTACTAATTTACTATTTTTGACATTTTGTAAAAACAAACCAAAACAGATTAAAATTATTCTAATTTTTTAACTAAATAACTAATAATAAAAATAAGACTTTTATGTGATTGTTGATTGTTTGTATAGCTTGTCATGGGGCAGCAAAAGCACTCAACCCTCAATTAACCCCTTGTTGTTTGTATATTTGTTCAAACAGTGTGAGGACACACAGAAATTCTGCTCCCAGCACGAACCAATGTTTTAATTGTTTTGTCAGTTTAATATTAGGACCCAATGACAGACCCAACCTGGAGGCTGAATGGTTTTGACAGGTTATTCTGGTAGATGAAAGCAGGCTTGAGACTGGGCTGGAGTGGTCTGGGCTGAGCAGGGCAGGCAGAGGAGTTGAAGGTGGATAAACCAAACAGGCTGAAATGAAACTGTGGGCTGCTGAAAACTGAAGTGAGGATGATTGAAGCTTGAATTGTGGTGGAGCAGACGTGGGGGATCCGACACAGGGATAAAAAAGTAAACTGATGTCCAGGTAAAAAGAAAACACCAAAAAATACAAAAGATCAAAAGTCAGCTCAGAGAAACGACCTGAATGTCTGTACACTAACAGACACTGAACGATCTGGCAGAGTCTGGATTTCTGAGCTGGGTTAATAAACCACATGGCTTGATGAGGAGATTAGGTGCAGGTGAGGAGAATCAGAAGTCTGAACCGTAACTGTGGGGCGCAATCCCAAACTGCCCCCTACACCCCTTAGTTTGTGTGCTCTCACGGAGAGTCCGCCACATCGAGGGCCGTCCCAAACCACGTACTGCAGAGGGGGAGTGGACCGTGCAGCCCTTGAATAGCAGTCAGGCCAGCCCCCAACACTGCTGAGGGTGTCCCTTATTTTTCTGGCTCAAAGTTGGCAACCCTATACACGACCGCAAATAATCAACCAGTTAACTAATGACACCATGAAAGAGACGCAGATACAGATTGCCTCATCATTAAGGAGAACCTCCTGGAAGACCCCATCACACAAACTCAAACTGCGCATGTCTACCACTCATAAACCCCAGTAAACCTGAACAAACAGTTGTTATCAGTGAGTCAATCAGGTAAACAAAGAGCAAGAGAAAGTTTGGCGATCTTGAACAGAGTAAATGTTTGTGGTGTTTCCAAGCGCACTGTGGAAAACCTCAGTAATAAAATCAGTAATGTGAAAGCTGATTTGAGGAACAAGTGCTGCAGCAATGCCCCAGTACCTCGATGAATAACTTTTAAAGCAGAGAACTCCAAGATTTCACCACAAACATCATTAAGGACCCAGACACATAAAAGCAAAGGGGGAATCAAACTTGTTAAACTGACGGCAGTGAGCTTCGCCGGTTTGAGACTTGGATTGTCTCCCTTATGTCATCTGTTCACTGAAAGAATGTGTCTCCTAAATCTAAATTTGTTGTATGGCTACTGTTGGAAATGAGGTGAGGTGTATGACATACATCTAAGTGTTACTTGTACTGTTTTCAAACACTGCCTTGCAGGGTTCCTCTAACTGGGTGCTCAGTAATCTTCCCACACTGCTATCCTGACAGAGCTACTTTTCCCAAGCTGCCTTACAGGGTACCTTTTACTGTTCACCTCAGTCAGTTTCCCACACTGCGATCCTTACAGGGTACATTTTCACAGATAGTTTGTCACTCAAAATGATGTCTTAGCTCTAAATTTCTCAAATACTTAAACTACTTCTTGTTGGAGATGCGATGCTATCAATCTGACCAAAATACCTTGAAATTATTAATCTGACTCCATTCTCCTCTCACCTCTTTCCGCGCAGTTCGTTGATGGGGTAAGATCAGGAGTCGTCCTGGTTCTCAGCTGAACATAAATTTATTAACAATAGGTCAAGAATATGCATTTACAGAGATCTCTGGTGCAGCCTCATTTCCCTGTTCCCTACATGTTGCAGAGACAGTTCATGAGACTGCTCCTGACTCTCTATCTCAGCACCAATATATATTCACTAACAGAGTTTCTCTAAGGAATGTAGGTTCAGACATCTTCTTATTGGCTCTCCAGGTGTTGTCCCCCTCTGATTGGCTGCTGGCCGTCTTCTGTCTCTGTCTGTGACTGGCATTCATCAAGTGGGTGATCAGCCCCCCTTCACTTATCTGTAGAGAAACTGTTAGGCACACAAATCTCGCTTCCTTCCTTCCTTTAATTGTTTACCCTCCTTACTTTGACTGAAACTCCTCAACTCTAAAAAAAGTAATTACTGACTTGCGTTATTCATGTTACACAGTTACTTCTTTTTATTATTAGGTATAAACATTAACTTCACTTGTGGTCACTCTCTACTCTGGGTGCTCCATAAAATCCCAGGAGTCCCCAGCCCCCCTCAAGTGTCCCGCAATTCATACCAACAACAATGAGCACATGTGTACAACCAAGTTAGCAACAGCACATCTGTATAGTATTGTTAATAAAAACATGTTTACATGGGCTATATATTCTTTCACTACACATGGCCACCTTTCCAAAGGATTGTCCATTGTCTTTAAATATTTTGTCTCAAACGGTAACACATTTGCGTGATGTCTGTTTTTAAACAGCTAAACAGCCGCTGTAATCCTGCTGTTAGCACCTATAATAGCGGGGTGTTCCTTCATTAAACTTAACGCTCGTTTGGGCTATCAATCTAGCTCATGCTTACTGCTAATCAACTTTTTTTGAAAATGTTTTTTTGTACAAATGGTTTGTTTTTCTTGCAAATGGCTCGTCATGCATGGGCTCTGGACTTTCGGGCTGAAGCGTGCTTAGGCACAGTACGGTTTGTCAGTGTGACTGCGCCCTAAGAGACCATTGAAAGGCTCAGGAAACCTCTGCAGGTGTTTACAGTTCATCAGCTGATTAGAGTGAGACACCATCAGTTTTAGTCTATTCAACTTTTTTCATCAAATACTAATGTTATGACACTGGTTTTGTCTTTTCATGAACTGCAAGCCATAAAAAGGCTTTTGAATGTGTCCCCTGAGGTATCTTGTGGGGTGATCTTCATTAATATGGAATCAATGGCCTGTTGTTACAGGCTGTTGAGTCTCTGTATTTCTGGAGTGACAGTATGGTCTGTATTGCCAACAGTGAGTCAAACTGGTTCACGGTCAGGGTTGGACTCTGCCAGGGCTTCCCTTTGTCCCCGATTCTCTTCATTACTTTTGTGGACCGGATTTCTAGGTGCAGTCAAGAGGCGGGGGGAGTCAGGTTCGGGGGTCTCAGGATCCCATCTCTACTTTTTTCGGGAGATGTGATCCTGTTGGCCTAATCCAACACTGATCTCCAGCTCACAATGGGACGGTTTGCAGCTGAGTGTGAAGCAGCCGGGATGAAGATCAGCACCTCTAAGTCTGAGGCCATGGTTCTCAGTCGGGAAAGGGTGTACTGCCCACTCCAGGTCTGGAGAGAGTCTTTGCCCCAAGTGGAGGAGTTCAAGTTTCTCTGGGTCTTGTTCACGAGTGAGGGGAAATGGAGGAAGAGATTGACAAACAGATCGGGGCTGCTTCAACAGTAATACGGACGGTATCCCGGTCTGTTGTGGTATTGACGGAGTTGAGCCAGAAGGTAAGGCTCTCAATTTATCTCTCAATCTATAGCTGCGTTTCCACCAAGCAGTTCGGTTTGGTTCGTCTCAGGACGGCACCCTTTTAGCGGCGTTTCCACTGACTCATCCCAGGACGGATCCCTAAACACCGAGACGAGCCGTCCCACTTTTTTGGGACCCTTTCGTATGGGTGCCAGACTGAACCGATTAACTCTCGGGAGGTGGAGCAACACACTGCAGACGGTTGATTGGTCAAAAGAATCCTCACTTACCCCGACAGCGGCTGCATGTCTCCTGGCGGCACACAGACTTCTCTGAAACAAAGCTTGATTGCACTTTGTAACAGAGAGCTACATGCCAATCACTGAGAGGACAAAATGCTGCTTGTCTTCCATCCGTGCTCTTTGTTTACTGTGTCGTGTTTAATTCTTTGTTGGATTTAATAGTGGGGTAAACTGCTACGGCGTCGCGCTATTGTTTACCAGTTGCGGCTTTCTGCATACAGCTCACACGCTGCCCACCACGAGAGGGCACAGTTTGCTGTGGAAACGCAAACGGGATCAGGCTTAACTGTACCAAACCGAACCAAACCGTACTGAACCGACCCGGACTGCTTGGTGGAAACGCAGCTTTTGTTCCAACCCTCACTTATGGCTATGAGCTGTGGGTAGTAATCAAAAGAACAAGATTGCGACTGAAATGAGCTTCCTCTGCAGGGTGTCTGGGCTCAGCTTTAGAGATAGGGTTTGGAGCTCAGACATCAGAGAGAGGCTCGAAGTAAGGCCACTGCTCCTTCGTATCGAGAGGAGCCAGATGAGGTGGCTGGACCCTTCCCTGGGGAGGTGTTTCAAGCATGCCCATCTGGTAGGAGACCACAGGGTAGACCCAGGACACGATGGAGAGATTATATCTCTCAGCTGGCCTGGAAACATCTTGGTGTCCCCCCAGAGGAGCTGGTGGGCGTGGTTATGACGGGGGCCACTGGTCTTTCCTGGCATCATTGCTGCAACCCGGACCCTGATAAGAGGTGGAAGATGGATGGATGGATGTAAACCATTATCATAAAATTACAATTCAAAGAAATAAATACTGAAATACTTCACACTCTGTGTACTGACTCTAAATAATAGAAAATAAACCAATAAATTACTGGATTGCAATTGATAATAGATTCTTTCCACAGCTCACAGTTTGATCAACACTAAGTCAAGGGTCACATTTTGCACAGTTTGGCTGTTTTGGCACAAAGACATATCTGTCTCATGCTAACAGCGTGCATGTCCTGCTGTGTGAGCACAGCAGGGTGTCTGAGACTCGTGGGTCTGGGAGCATTTTGATGGAATTGGCTTCGCAGGGAGTTTTGTTTTACAGTGACTGTACAAAAGCTGGAGGGCCTTTGACAGATCATGAGAAAAATTTTATCCACCAGAGCAAACGCATGGGTGAAAGTAAAACATCACTATCTCACTTTACATCACTTCAGGAAAGTCTCTTTTCTCATGGTCTTTACCAGCTGCAGGGTGCATATTTGTGCTTGTTTTAACTTAGTAATGAGATTGTGTAAACTTGAATTTGTCTTGTAAAGGTTTTCTGTTCCTGTAGAAACAACTGGTGCATTGAGTTGTTACCATCCTGTGGAAAAAGTGCTGAAAAGGATCTGAGTTAGATATTTATTTCTCTTCCTGCTCTTGATGAAGGCGGATGCTTTTCTTCTAGCTTCCTCCTCCACAGCTGTCCTGCCTCCTCTTGGTCAGTCTCTGTCTGAACTGTCAGGGCCTCTCTTTGTATCCTGTCTGAAACCTAAAATCATAGATTTGATCGACTGGTCTCTCTATGCAATTGATCAAATTTTCTTAACGCGGAAACTGGGCAAAGGGGAGCCTGCCTGCCCTTATGGAACGTTTATAGCCAGGTATACCATCGATTTTTGGAATACGTAGGGGGTCATATGACTGTCAAACCTTTCTGATGCTGAAGATGTCTACATAATATCTATGTATCTGTTTGGATTTGTCAGTTTCCTGATTTATATGGCTAACTTCAGAGGACACAAACGGCACTTATGGCAATTAACAAGCTGCCCATCATTGAGGGATTGTGCAGGGCCATCAACACTGAGACTCGAGTGATATGCAAACTTAATCACAGGCAAGATGTGATTCCTGGACTTCTTCGCAGGATGGATGACAACTTGTAGAGTCCTTGTCATTATCTTCTTTTTTTTTTATTATTTTCTTAGACAGAATGCAACTGAAATGTAATTTTGTTGCTCTGAAACATGTGCGAAGACGAATATAGCTATCAGCGCCATCATCATCATCATCATCATCATCATATTTTGGTTTGATATTACAGATAGCACAATGAAGTTGTAATTCTTGGCAGCCGATGACTTTAATACCACTGATGCATCCAAATTCCAGGCCGAGCATCTCAGTGTGGCAGAAATTGTGCCAGATGTTGCCTGGGACATCAGGGACCCTGTTGTGGATGAATTTCTGCCTCTACCAAAGACTTCTGATTGGCAGAGGATCGCCATGGGCTTTGGGGAGTGCTGGAACTCTCCCAACAAGCGTGGAAGCAATGGAGGTGAAGTGCCATGTAAAACAGGCTCCCAGAATACAGATTACATGGAAGCTACTCTATTGTACCAGGAGTTGTGTGTGTAGATATGTGTGTGTGTGTGTGTGTGTGTGTGTGTGTGTGTGTGTGTGTGTGGGGGGGGGGGGGGGGGGGGGGGGGGGGGGGGGGCTTCAGGACAAGAAGCTGGAGGTCTCAAAAGGTGCCTCTCTTCTTGACACTCCGTATGTTTACATGCAGTTTAAGACATCGGGCTATGAGTTCAGCCAGCCAGCACAAGATCAGACCACTAAGGGGCCGTTTACACGACAGGTGAAACACAAAAGTTTTCCTGCATTTCGGCCTCACGTTTAAACAGAAAAAGCGTTTGGTTGATGTACAACGCAAATTTTTGAAAACAGCTGCCAGAGTAGATTTTTTTTTAGACAGCGCCAACACTGTTGTGTAAACAGTAAGCTGGCATTTTTAGTGGAAATGCTGACGTCATTCTCCACTTCATGCGAGCGCATACAACAGGACAAAAGTAAGGTTTCTTATTTCATGTTTATCTATATGTACCTTCTCTGTTTTTTGTCTTGTCTTATTCCTACTTAAGTCTTTACATGTGTTATGACCTAGAAGTATTTATATACAGTTCAGTTAGGCAGAAGAAAGCACACTATACTATAAGTAGGAACTAACAGTACATGATATTATTTTACATTTGTTTAATTTGTTGATTTTGGGAAAAATGATTGGAGTACTGTCATTTCATGTTAGTTTGTTAAAAAAAACTGGAAAGTCCTTATTGATTCTTTTGTTTTTTTAAATGTGTGACTCCACTGACCCGCGTTAGAGGTGACGTGCAGGGTCAGGGGGAATGTGGAGAGAAAAAAAAGTGCTTGTACGCTGTGTCTTTGTTGTGAAGGATCCGATGCTTCAGGAGGAAAATAATCTAAAAGAAATACAGCACCAGGAGAATAAAGTTGCCACACGGAAGACAGAGTCCTGGTCAATTTATGGGTGCAACACATGTTTTTATCCCTTTAGTATTTCTAGATACCTCCAGTGTTCCCTCTGGGGAGCCCTCTCCACTGGGAGTGGTGGTCGGCTGTGGTTGCAGGGGCCTATCATACTGGTCCCTGGTGGTGGGTAGTGCCCACTACACCCCTTCCCCGGGGCCTGTGCTCGGGTTCCTGTGACTGTGGCCGGTTCTCTGCTCCTGGTGCAGACGGCCCCTCTAATGGTGCTTCCTCCATCGGTTCATATGTACTCAACTTTATCAGCTTCTTCTATTTGTATGTATGTGTGTGTGTTTGCGACTGTTTACCATGGGTTTCAGGGATGGGTGGGCATGTTTTTGATTGTTTTTAACTGCAATGTAAAGCACTTTGCGTTACATCTTTTGCATGTATGAAAAGTGCTTTATAAATAAAGTTTTGCTTGCTTGCTTGATTGATTGATTGTTATGATCATCGTCAACCACCGTGTTGTGCTTGTGTTACTCAATCTGCTGAATCTGCTGACTGTCTTTATACAAAATGAGCATCTGTTGCTCCACTTCTGCTTTTAGTATTCACCAATACACCAGATGATTGGCCCGACTCTTCTTCAGTGGAGCTTTGAAGAATGCAGCTTCTGGACAAGACAGTTATAGCACCAACTACAGGCTTGGCATGCTTACTGCAGTGTTTTCAAACCCCTGGTGTTTCACTGCATTTTCACTGCGTTTTAGCGTTTTCCATTTTTTCATTGTGTAAACAGAGCCAAAGATTTATGTAAATAGTTTAGTTGGACTGAGAATGGACTGAGCATGACTCGACTGACTCACATAGATAACATGATGACTATCAGACTTCGGTTGGATTCAATAGGCCCTGGTGCACCTCTGCGTCCAGCGTCAACACATTTCAACCAAAAGAGGAAATATTCAGCTGGTAGGCCCTGCCCCCCAAAGTTCCTGGACAACTTGAAAATACTACCTCCCAGTCAGAGCTGTATTGTGGGTTAAATTTACAGCCCGAGAGCTAAATTTAGACTGCAGTTCCTGCAGCTGAAAAGGAAAAAGTCCTTAGCTCCTAGGAACAGTTCCTACAGCTGAAGAGCATCTTTTGTCAGAAGTTCTGAGGGGGACTGTTTTTTTTTTTTTAAACTGCAACACAAATTTGAGTTTTTCTTCTTTTCACTGTCAGTTACTTCTAATGAGCTCATATCTTTTTGATACCGACAGCTTTCAGCTGTTGTTTTCTTTTGAAGCAGTGCATTCTCACATTTGTCTCCTGAAAGAAATGTCTGTAGATTCAGGTGGATCTTCATTGCTATTTCTCACAGCCAGGATTTCAGTCTGGATGGTTTGGGAGTCTTGCTGCACTGTGGAGAATTTACCACGTCAGGACTGGAGTGAGCCCCTGTGTATGCGGATGCCGTTGTGCAAGTAAACGTGACCTTTCACTTAATCCACAGATTGAAATCCGGGCCTTCTGGAGGCTGCCATTGTGATGGAAGAACATCCCTGTGCTTCATAGGTGAGGAGAGGCCCTCGCTGTGCAGAATGCATTAAACAGCTCCAACCCTT
This sequence comes from Halichoeres trimaculatus, assembly GCF_033239565.1. Lineage (NCBI taxonomy): Eukaryota > Metazoa > Chordata > Actinopteri > Labriformes > Labridae > Halichoeres > Halichoeres trimaculatus. The sequence goes on along the minus strand of NW_027437187.1, from coordinate 6,697,594 downwards.
CAGCCTCTGGTGAAGGGCCCTGGCAGGGGAAAGTAGCTGAAATACCCACCTGCCATCTCCGTAATCCACAGGTGCTGCTGTCAGCCCCCCTCAACAGAAACACAGACTCCTATAAGAGCTGCTTGTTCATCTTTGAGAGAGCTCTGTCATTCCAGTCCATATGTTCAGTGATTGAAAACCCAATAAACTCTAGCATACAGGGCTTCCCTGCAAGGCGACTTTCTCATACACTCCCTTGCAGTTTTGCACCATCTTGTCTCACAGTCACATCTCCTGTGTGTGTTCACCTGTGGGTATGCCTCTTCTGCAATATGTAACTCACAGAGGTGTAATAGTGTGGTTGTTCCATCCTTGATGTGTGGTCAGAGAAAGTAATAATGCAGACCCACTGCATGCCTCCAAATCACCTGGAGACATCATGTCCCCCCTGGCTGCTTCACTCTCTAAATTTCATTGAGAAAACGATTCAAACGAACCTCACATGCTTTATTTATTTTACTGTATGCCACCATTTGCTCCAGGTACATTATTGTGAGATCATGAGACAGAGAAGTTGTTAGAAGGCAGCGCTGCCAGTCAGATCTGATCTCCCTGGTATTCCTGAGTGCTGTGGAAGCAGGGGGTTGCAATACACACTGCACACAGCTGATTTTCATATGTGTCAGGCTGTGTGCAGGGGGATCACTCTGTAACAAAAGCATGACGCTGGTGCTGCTAATGTTTTCCACGTTTCTTTAATGGTTAATCCAGCAGAATAAGAACAGTCTTGGTGAAAACGTTATCTTTAATGCTAAATTAGGTAAAACTTTAAAATACTGCCCGGTAATAGCGCTGGAATAGTGCTGCAATAGCACTGCAATAGTGCTGCAATAGTGCTGCAATAGCGCTGCAATAGCGCTGCAATAGTGCTGCAATAGCACTGCAATAGTGCTGCAATAGCGCTGCAATAGCACTGCAATAGCCCTGCAATAGTCCTGCAATAGCACTGCAATAGCGCTGCAATAGCCCTGCAATAGTGCTGCAATAGCACTGCAATAGCACTGCAATAGCCCTGTATTAGCACTGCAATAGTCCTGCATTAGCACTGCAATAGCGCTGCAATAGCACTGCTATAGTGGGGTAATAACCCTGCAATAGCACTACAATAGCACTGCAAAAGCCCTGCAATAGCACTACAATAGCGCTGCAATCGTGGGATAATAGCGCTGCAATAGCACTACAATAGCACTGCAATAGTGGGGTTATAGTGCTGCAATAGTGGGGCAATAGCGCTGCAATGCTATTACCCCACAGTGCTATTGCAGCGCAATTGCAAAGCTATTGCAGTGCTATTGCAGTGCTATTGCAGCGTTATTGCAGTGCTTTTACTGGGCAGTATGATAAAGTGTTACCATAATTAATTTTGCAACAGCTCTGTAAATACAGAAACACAAGCATACAAGCTTAATGTGGCTACAGACTGCAGTACATCCCCGTCTACTGGATGACGTGAGTTTTAAGCCCTTGCTTACTCAGATACATGGTATTAATCTTCATTTTGTTCTGTAAATTCATGTTCATGCTTTGCAATAGATATTCTGCACACTCACATAGTAAATATCAAAGCAGACTACAGGTGGTTGGACTTCTTAAGTCCAAGCTAGCAAACAAGACAGGTGGCGAAAAGGCTACACAACATGCAACACTTATTTTCCCTAACAGCAGTCTGATTTCTTTCAAAATCTATCTGTCTCTATGTTTGGGACTCTCTCACACTGGCCATCCTTACCATGACCAAGCACATTTCAGTCCTAAAGTTCAGTTGGTTTAGCCAGTCTGACCGCAAGTTCACATGTAATGTACTTCTCTTTGGCACGCTTCAGGGAGGTGTGCTTCAGTGTGGTGCACTACATCATGAGCATGCAGGCATGATGTTTGATCCATGATGCAAGATTGCTGACACCACTCCTCTTGATCATTCTAAATACTAAAGGTGTCAGAGGGCTGTGTCTGACTAAAACAACTGAACAAAAACTAAAGAGTCTCTAAAGTTGTAGCAGTGCTCTCTGTGTCTCATTGTGCTGACTCTGATCAGACTGTGCTCCTCGTAAACAGACGCTTTATGATAACATAGGTGGGCCATGCATGTGCCTTCAGTGTGGTTTATAATGGAGTGGTTTGACCACAGGTCGAACTGACCTGCAGGGGGGATGGCACTTTGGGGATTACTCGTAGATGGTCAGTGTGACTGTGCCCTTATGAATAATTTCATCACTTGCTGCCCACCCGTAAAAACAAAAACACAAGCACATCTGCTTAATGTAGCTGTTTAGTGCAGTAAGCCTGTAAGTGGGTTTACTATATGAGGCGTCTACAGAAAACGGACTAGGCCAGTATGCTCATTCAGTCATTACACAAATGGGGCTTTAGTTGTAAAGGAAGTAAGAAAAGTAGTCCTAGAGATATGGAACGGCCCGTTTGTACGTAGCATTAGCCTAGGGTGACCAAGCGTCCTCTTTTGCCCGGACATGTCCACTTTTTACGACCTGTCCGGGGTGTCCGGGCGGGTTTAATACATTTACGAAAATGTCCGGTGTTCACTGATTTTCATAGGACATTACGCGCGTCCGTAAATTGACCGGCGCTTGCAAACAATACTATCATGCGCATCACTTACCGAGAGGCTGCCTTGTGGGCAGGTCTGCTCTGCGCGTGCACACACACATAGAGAATGAGAAGATCAGAGAGAAGGCGAGAGAGAGAGACATAGAGCGGAGAAGACGGGGCTGTTTATACAGCGGAGCTGTAGTGCACGGAAGATGCCTAAGCGTAAGTGCAGCTTCACAGATGAACTGCAAAAAAAAATTTCCGACATACCGTCCCGGTTGGGACAAGTGGGAGGCAGAGTATACCGTGTGCAAAGCTGGCACATATGTCTCAGTGTCCAATAAAGGTGCTGGAGATCTCAAAGCTCACATGGACACCGAAAAACATGACATGACAGGGCATGTTTGGCACCACAACAGCTACAGGTCCATGGATTGCACCAGTGCCTTGCTAAAAAGACATTTCCTGACTCTGACGTTGCTAAAAAGTTTAGGAGTGCTGGCACCAATGCCTGGTACCTGGCAATCGGTAACGGTACTCAACGGTACAAATTTTCGGTACTTTTTTGTAGTTATGTGGTAAAAAATTTCAATTTCTCTAACAAAATTATATATATTTTTTTCAATTTAACATATATATCCTTCAGTATATACCCTTGCAATGCTGTGTTCATGTCCATCATGGAAAATCGACTATTCTTTCACTTCCTCACAGTCACAAGGATGTGTTCAGGTACCCAAACGTGGTACCTTTTGATTTTACATGAATCGGTACTTTTGACAGAATTCGGTCGGTACCTTCAGAAGTACCTGATTCGGTACCCATCTCTAGGTGTAATAACCCCCCATTCTGTTGAAGTCATTCATGAAGCACTCAAAAAAATCCAGTACTGTGGTGTTTCCACAGACGGGAGTAACCACGGGGCAGTGAAAATATTACGAATATAAGAAGCCTGTCTGAATTTGTGCCTCGAGGCCAGTGCCGTTGTCCTCTTTTTTGGAAATCAAAATATGGTCACCCTACATTAGCCTCATGCACAACCGCCAGTATGGCTGCTATAGTCGATTTGCTTCAAAAATCTGTTTCAGAAACAGACGGTGATACATCCATTTATTATAGTCTATAGTATGGAAGCAATCAAGAGAAGCAGTTATTTGAATTTTTACAACCACTGAATGTTTAATGGGGACTGCACTGTGGTGTGACAGTTAGGGCTGCAGCCTCACAGCAAGAAGGTCACCGGTTCGATCCCCAGCTTGGCTGGTGGGTCTTTCTGTGATGAGTTTGCATGTTCTCCCCATCCATGCATGGGTTCTCTTCGGGTACTCTGGCTTCCTCCCACAGTCTGAAAACATGCTCATCAAGTTAATTGGTCACTCTAAATTGTCTGTAGGTGTGAGTGTGTGCGTGAAAGGTTGTCTGTCTATGTCTTAGCCCTGTGATTGGCTGGCGACCAGCCCAGGGTGTACCCCGCCTCTCAATGACAGCTGGGATAGGCTCCAGCCACCCACTACCCTGAACAGGATAAGTGGTTCAGAAAATGAATGAATGAATGGATTTTAAATACTGAAATAAAAACACAACTGAATTCATAGCATTAAATTATTTTTATGAAAATCATGCATCTAAATGTATTTGTCCTGAATTCACATAGTGAAAATTCAAATAAAAAAATCACTTATCACCATAAGTGGGTGGCGCTATGTGAAACTCTAAAAAGTCACCAATACTGACTTACAAAATACTCTGACCAACTTTTATCAAAAGCCTACATGAGAAAGTGAAGATACCAGCTGAGGTACATTACCTTAAGAAAAAAAGAAGTTTTTTTTCAGTTAAACTCCAGGTCTGATAAACCACTTTAGAATAAGTGAAAAGGAAACACGACTGGGGACGAGGTGCTTAGAGCTCCTCGGGCATTAGAGGGGAGGTAGATGTTAATTCATCAGCTTTCAGTTAAGGAGACAGGAATAGAAAGGCCGGCGCTGAGGGATCTATCGGCAGACAGAGATAAAGAGAGCAGACGGGTTGGAGAAACCACACGCTCACCTCAGAGGAGTCCCACATTTACTCAGGTACATTCACTCTACCTCTTTGCTTCAAATGTACAAATTTCAGCTTTTATGAGCTCCACATCTACAGAGAGCTGCTCTGTCTCACCCCTTCAGGGTTCCACACTGCAAAACAGCCCACTCACTAAACATCATCCCACTGATCAGCTGGACACCAGAGTAAAATAGAAGAAAGATGATAGAAAATACTGATTTAAAGCTTTATCAACATGAGTGATAAAAATAAACTTTACCGTGATGTGTTGGTATATTAGCTAGGTGTCTTGTTTTGCAGCTGTGTATCGATGGTCTCACAAAGGCACAGAGGCATAATAATGCCTCCAAACACATCAACCTGCGCTATATGCTAATATTCTCTCTAAGGCTTAAAATGTCCAGGAATAAAGGTCCCCTAATTCATAAATGATTCGGTCCCAGAGTATCCAACCTCAAGCTTCTTATCTCTCAAAAGATGGTCGGACCATCATCTATAGGTGGTATGAGGAGTTTAAAAGTGATCTAGAAAAGTCTCCCTTCTAGATAAGTGCCCAGTCGTAATCCACACTTTAAAATGAGATTATCAGCACCAATATTACTGGTTACAAGATTTTTTTAGATTGCTACTTCTTAGCTTCCAGTTTGGGTCGACCAGGACCCGAGAGATCTACGGCACATCCAGATCTCTATGACAACACCACGCCAGCTGACAAAGTTTAGTAGTGAGAAAAGATAAAACACAGAGATCTGTGTTTTTCTCTGCTGATTTCTGTGATTAATTTTGTAGTGATGGTGGACACAGGAGCCTAACTGTCAGACAGAAAAAGGACAGAAGAGCAGAAGACAGATAAACAGGAGCACCAGGCTAAAATGTAGCCGGCTACTACAAAGTTTGCTTGATGTCATGTTTCAAACCATATCGCCACGTAACTGTACTGATAAATAGCTTACCTTACCTCGGGCGTTGTATCCAGTAAAAATTTGTCTTGAACAAAGAAAACTTGTTTTGATCTGATCTCAATTTAATTCCAAAACAAACACACGCCTCGCTGAAAGTAATTTATGTCAGTGTGCGGAGACTCTGGGTCACAAGATGGTGAACAGATCGTCTTCATAGCATCTTTAAACAGCCATATAAATGTTGTCATGACATACTTTACCAAAATGATTTGTCTGATTTAATCCACCTCTTCACAACCTCTATCTAATCTTGTCCCAAAGTTAAAAGATAACCACCTCACCTTGTTATTTCTATCATGTGAAAAAGGGGGAAATCATTCTCTTCTGATCGTTCAAAGTTCTCTTACATTGCAAGTCTCCATCAGCCATTCACTCCACATTCACACGCTGATGACAGACTGCTGTGTAAAGAGCACTACCTGATCTTATTCACACACAGATAGCACAGCACCGGGGGCAGCTTACGGTGAAGTGGGAGAGATGACAGACTCTACCACTGTGCCACTGCTGCACCAGAGTTTCTAATTCAGATGGTGTAAAATGGTTTACCAAGCTTATAATAAAACTTCTTCTATAGCATATCCCTATGATTATTTAAGATCATGTGGAGGGATATCTGTGGATGAAAATAATTTTCACAGAAATGAACCTGTAAGATGGTAGAACCTCAAAGCGACCAGATTCCCTGATGTTTCTCCGAGATTACTTCACTGTGAATGTAGCAGAGCCTTATTCAGCATAGTGTAGTATTGTAGACTGCTGGTTCATTACATTAGGTGGTGGTAATGGACCTCAAACAATGCAGAGCCCCTCATTAATGCAGAAAAGATCAATGTTAGTGCTGTGCATTGTGGGTAACACTATGCAAGGCAGACCAGTCCACTGGAGAGGACGACAAGGAGGAAAAGAACAGGACTACTGCTCAGTGGTCTGAGACAGTGTTTCCCAAACTTTTTTTCAGGGGACCCACTTTTTTGGAAGAACAAGCCACTGGGACCCATTCCCAAATATGTCCAATCTGTAAATCAATTGACAGGATAACTGTGAAAAGATACAAAAAGGGTTCTTTAATGATGTTTCTGCATCATCTAACATCTTTTGTACCAGCTAACAAGCCGAACATATTTGACAAACGCACAACAGCTTTGTTAGGCTTACACTCTGAAAATACTTGCATTTTTACTATGACAGGTTAGCCTGCTTGCTTTTCAGGATTGTATTCCAGTCATGTGGTGACCTTCATCCATAATAAAGGTAACAGCATCTGTCCATGTCTCTTTTCAGCGTGACGTCAACAACGAGGTTTTGAATCTGACTTCAAATCTTTCTTTTGGAAACTAACAATCAAAGTAACCAGTAGGTCAGCTCTTTCATTTGTGTGACACAGAGACAGCGTTTTCCTCTGAGTGCTGTAAAACAGTAGGAAACATACGGTGGTTTGGCTTTGGTTGTTTGAGTAGTGCCATCTCGTAGCCTCAGACTGTTGAAAAGCAGTTACATGTTTCCTGTGACTGTAAACATTGTGGCATTGACCCTTCACATTGAAAACATAACCAGCTATGATGGTGTGAGGAGCCAATCATCAGTAAACAAATCAGTGAGGAAGACTTCTTCTGATTAAGGAAAGCATGACTTTTGTGTAAACATTTTGAAAACTTATTTGGTGACCCCCCCAAAAATCTCTGGTGACCCACCTTTGGGAATGATTGGTCTAAAGTCCTCTTTTCAGATAAAAGTTATTTTTCACTACATTTGGGAATCAAGGACCAAGCGTCGGGAGGAAGAGTGGAAAGGCTCAGACTCCAAGCTGCTTGAAGTCCAGAGTCAAGTTTCCACACTCAGTGATGGTTTGGGGGGGCATGTCCTCTGCTGCTGTTGGTCCACTGTGTTTTCTGAAGTCCAGAGTTAACGCAAACAGTTACCAGGACATTTAGGGCCCTTTGATGACATCTGCTGATGAGCTAATGGTTTCATTTTCCAGAGGGACTTTGATCCTGCCTACGGCGCCAAAGAATCAAAAGCTTCACAGAAAATCAATACCTTACAGAAAACTAACATTTCTGTATTAAAAATGATTTTCATTGGTGAATTTTGTTATTTTTTAAATCTTTAAGCCTTTTTTTATTGAACTACTTGTGGTGGTTACTGAAGTTGTCTGCTGCGGAGTGTTTTTACTGGTCTCCCCTACAGTGTCTTGGGTGAGTCTTCTCTGCATTGGTTCTCTCTCCTGCTCTGCCTGCTCCTGCTCCTGCACACCTGGTCCCTATCTGGCTCATCAGGGACCTGCTTTTAGGCCATGTCCACATGTAGCCAGCAACTGGGAAACCACATATTTTTGTATATGTTATGCCTGTCGTCCACACAAAACTGAAGCTTTACATCACTAAAAGCAATGTTTTCTGAAAACTCCGGCCAAAGTGAAGATTTTGGGGAACTCTGGTTTCATGGTTTTGTGTGGACGCTGGTAAACAAAGTTTTCGGTTCTAAAACGTCACAGCTGACTGACGGGGGCTCACTCTGATTGGCTGGCTTGGGTTTTACGTCTGGAAATACTCCCCTTTATGGGTTTGGCATGCTTGGAGCCACACTCACCGGTGGATTTACCGTGTGTGGATGAAAGCATTTTTTAAAACGACCAGGGGGGTACTCATTTTTGAAAATACCCGCCTAAAGCTCTGGGGAGAAAGGAGACCAGTGCCAGAGTATCCTGTCTGCTACTAGTGGTTGCCTCCTTGAGAATTCCAGTTTTTGGATTACCTTTTGAGCGTTATCTGAAGCTAATTGCTGTTTTCTTTTTTTTTCCCAGTGCCTCCATGAACCTCCTGCTTTGCCGCCCAAGCTCTATCACACTGCCACGCTCTTCCTGTGGATCTCACTACCCTTTTTGGACTCTGGACAAAAGAAACCCCCTTAAGCACCACAGTATAATAAAAGCTCTGAAATTGCCTCCTCTGCCTCTGCTTTGCTTTTGGGTTCAAACTCAAACAATTGGTTTAAAACCTTTACACCACTAAAATAAATGAACTTTCATGCTATATTCAACCTTACTGAGATAATTTTTAACCAATGTGAGCATCAACTGTTAAAAAAGTGAACCTTTCAATAAACTATAATGTAGTTTTAAGTGTAACTTTTAGAAAATATCGTTCTGTGATTAATGAGTTAATTCACAACCCAAGAGCACTGTCTTATGATACAATCTAAAAAAAAAAGTCAAAGGATGTTTTTAAAAACACAAAGTAAATGAATGGTGAATGTAAAAGGAGGAAACTCTATCTTCTCTTTTCTTCTTGGTTTTTGAGTTTATTAGATTTTTCTTTATTTCTAGTGTGTGTTTATTGATTGATTGATTCAAACTACCAGAGAAACCTTTCTGAGGGCAGCTCTGTTCAGCTAAATGCAGGGATTCAAACATGTTGGAGTCTAATTGTAATTGATGACACCCTAAGAGGAGAGCTGACGATATGGATGTGTCATCTCGTTACTAAGTGGAAATCAAACTTGGAGTAAGTTCAGCAGTTCAGCACAATCTGCACTTACAGAGGAACAGATTACAAGACAAGCTGCATCTGGGACAAGAGGTACCTCTGCCAGGAGGGAAAGACAAGGTCCAACTTCTTAAAGTAGACAGCTTTTTAGGTTGTAAAACTTAAGGAGGAGTTCATAAAGATATTCCATAACGTTAAAGGCCAAATATTTGATTAGGTAATGGCTACAATCAGACAATGGATAACGCTGGATAAACCACAAACAGTGGCAGCTGGTAAAAGATAAAACATAGACCTTGTTTTTCGTGGTCTGGTTGAAAAACCTTTGCCCCTGAAAATATTCTCAAAGATTTGAAATGACAACATGATGGGTCGTTTGACTCGTGACGGACTGAAGGAGCAGGAGGTTGTTTGAGAGAAATGCTGGAGACAGCTCACGGAAATGTGTTGAGGGTTTGTTCTTTATCTGGAAGGTAGATCTGATAACATCTCATGTTTGTTCCAGTTAATCTGTTGCAGGAGGAAGTCAAATTAGTTTAGCAAACAGGAAACAGCGTTTCTGGCAGAGGTAATAGAAATCTGTCTTTGAGCAGTTTGTTGACTGAGTGAGAAACCTCTCATCAGATCCAGAGTCTGTGTTTCACTCTCTTGCTTTCGTCAGGATGAAATATTTCTTATACATTCATCCAGTAAAATGCCCTTTATTTATAACACGCTGTCTAGTGGCGGACTGGGACTGAAAAACAGCCCTGGACTTTAACGCGGCCCAGCCCATAACAACGGGACGCGCCCCCCCCCGTCCGTCGTCAGCCAGAACCGGCAGTTGCTGTCAGGGGGTGGGGTTGCTGTGGGTCTATGAACGAACAACCGGTTCAGCCCGACGACGGCCGGTGCTGCAGGTCTGTCAATGCAACGCCCCGCGCTGTCAGGGGGTGGGGGGGACGTGCTGTCACCGGTTGTACCGGCCCACTGAGGCAGCGGCCCACCGGGAAACCTCCTGGTGCTCCCGATGGCCAGTCTGCCCTTGACGCTGTCTAACAAACAGTGGTAAAGAACAAGTGCAGGGTGTTCTACATATAACTCAGTTCATGATTTGACTTCATTAATCAATCAAGTCACATTAAAGATCAAAATGATGTCTGACCTCTGTGCTTTATTTTTTTATTGTTCTTGTTACATCATGTGAATTTCAGTGAAAATCAGATCTTGAAGCACTCTAGACGATCTGTATACACTAAAAACAGTTGGGTAAAAAAAAAAATCCTGATTTGGGCTGATTTATAAGCCAACAGCTGGGTCACTAGAGCACAAGCCCAGCAGTAGTTAATATGACCCAGCAAGAAGGGTTGGTCCATTTTAACCCAACAGATCAGTTGAACATTCCACCCAAATCCTGGGTTAAATTAATTGAAATTCTTGATTGTTCAACCACATCTATTTGAACCACATGTATAAAAAGGGTGGTTTGATTCAGCTTTGTTTTAGACATATGTCACAAAGACGGCAAGTCAGTGCTGTGGTACGTGGCCAACAAGTCTGTACCATAAACAACCAACAGCTGGTTTACACTGTGGCTCACAAATGACCAATCCAATCATTAGTCCTTCTCATTAGCGGCGGTTAAAGCCTGTACTTCCTGTGCCACTCACGAGGCGTCTCATACACATTGTGTTCCCTGCATTCCCACCTTACTTACACTTATAAAATGCACTTACAGCAAAAATTACTTTGCCAAAACCAATGCCCTAAACTGTGATTGAGCAGTTATTTAACTCAAAGGCAGTTATTTGAAGTTTGGTGACAGAGAAATATGTAGTGTTTCATTGGAATGGTGTTTATTTGTGTGAGAGCTGGGCTCATAGAGTCTGCGAGCGCATTGTCTGATTGGTGGAGTATGTCTGTCAATGTAATGACATAATGACACTCATACCCCAACTTAGGTGCTGGGTCAGTTGATGTATGTTGGATTGATAGATTTTTAACTCAGTGCTTGAGTTGCAAAAAATATCCCAAATCTCATATAATAACCCGGTTATGGGTTAAAGATTTCATAACCATAGACTGTATAAAACATGGATGTAGCTTCCACAACGTCACCCTTCTGTTCCCAAAACCGTGAAATAAAGCTGATACGCAGCCGCATTTGTTATGATGCCGGGTGTGAGTTTTGGTAGTACTTTATAATATGGCCCGCGTCTTACAGTGTAATTTCCTCAACTTTTGGGGTAACTTTCCTAAATGTACACGTCATTTTGCTGAACCTGTGTAGCAGTTACACTTGTGTCTAAGTGACCTGGTGCTTACAAGTAACATGTGGGACAAGGAGTGTGTTTGTGCGGGACAATGTGGGACATGTTCCTACTAGCTAAAACATAGACTAAAATTTTAATTAATGTCCATCTAATCCTGAAACATCAGTATTTCTAATGAGACCAAGCCTATAAGTATATGAATAACAACAATTTGATTTGGTTGCACACAGTATCCATTTGTGTTTGTTTTTTTTGTTTTTTTCTCCCTTCAATGCTATTTTTCCTCTTCAAAAAACAAGGACATGGATTTGTCACAGGACAATGATACTCATAAATACTATCAAAAAATAAAATATTATATTATAAAAGTTCGAAAAAAAGAAACCACAGTTTCTCAGAGCTTGTTAAATATTGTAATACAATTAGAGTATCAGCAATTTTTCACATTTAGTGTATGTTCACAGCTCTTAAAGGTCAACTAATCTGTGTGCAATCAAACAAAAAGGCACTTGTGACAACAATTTAACTTTCTGTGGGTTTTACATCATTACGTGTGTATCTTCACGTATACTCACCTCCATGTGGATCAAGATTCATAAACACTCGCTATAAGTCACCCTGCACTGGTTTCGACCTTTAATAAACATGTTCTCAGCTCCTTTTTCTCTCAGGAATTTTTACATTTCTCCACCAAAATCTGCAGTTTGGTGTCTATGGCTTTTACCTTTCTATTTTGTGCCAGTGGGCGGAGGTAAGGAGGATGCAGGTGACAGGTCAATAGACTCCTGACGCCACATGTACATTTATCTTGATTGACAACGGACAAATGATATGGCAATAGCCCTCTTTCAGGTATTTGATTAAAATAATCATGCTTTCAGAAGAGAGACTGCCGCACTTTGGAGAGCAAGAGTTGATCAAATGCAGGACATCGTCTCAATTAGCAGGACGTGGGAAAAGTGATTAAAATGTTGTGCAGTCCTGCACAAAGTGGGACACCTGGTAAGTCTAGTCGTAAAGCTAAGTGCTGTTGTCTTACAGTGTAGTTTTCTGTGTCTCAATGTGTAGTTTCCTCAACTGTTGGGGTAACTCTCACACATGTACCATGACATTTTGCGGTATCTATGGGGTAGTTAGACTTGAGTCTTACAGTGTAAGTCCTGGAGTCTTACAGTGTGGTTTCTCGTGTCTTACTTATCAAAACTGTAATTTTTCTGGACATGCTTTCACTTCCTCTTAAGAATCAGCATGGATACAGACTATGTAGAGCAATGATAAACTTAGACACTGTAATGTATTGATCAGTATGTGTTTCACATAATAATGAGAAGACATGCAGACATGCTTTGTTTTAAAAGCAGCTTTGGAGTTGTGAATTGGTTTTGTATGAAGATGATAGCTTAATAGACTATACAGGGTATGAGCTCGCTTAAAGCATGCTGCTGTGTTGCCATCACTCCTTAATTGAACTTACCTGAGGAAGCAGAAAATTTGTGGTATGGGATGAAGTCAACGTCACGTCTTAATAGGGAGTTGTCGAGGTATAAGGTGGTGAAATATCTGTATTAACACTTCCTATCACTTTAGGCTAATTTCAAAATAGTCCCTCAGCCTCCAGCTAGCAGTGAAGTACCTAACAGTCATGTCTGTGGAGCTATTACCAAATACATCATGTCCTATACTTGGTAAATGCCCATGCCCTTCCCTGCTAAGCACTGGTCATTAGACGTAGAAACCAGCTCAAGAGTTCATTACAGGCATAATGATCAGAATATAATAATCTTCTGTCATTTGCATAATGTCTCAAACCTTGTGGCTGTAAATCCCTCCTGAATGAACTGTGTGGGTGACACTCTCAAAACAGTCATTATGGCAGCTTAATGTGTAATGAGATGACAGATGTATTTAACCTTCAGATGTAACATTAATGAAGTACAATAAAGAGATGTATGTAAATGAATCTCTCAGAGAGATGTAAACAGATCGTTTCTGGTTGGATCTTCCCAGACGTAGAAGGCATGAGTGTGTTTCTGTGTTATGAACGTCATCGTGCAAAGTGTTCATGTTCCACCATCAGGAGTCTGGTGTTACATACTGCTCACTGATTACCAGCAAGAATCCTCAAGGTGCATGTTTCCTGCAGAACAACATGTTTATCTGAGCAGACAGCTTTTATCTCGGCCCATATTAAAAAAACATACATTTAGCCTCGCTCAATAATGAAATATGTATAGAAGACGTAGGACCAGGATCCCCAGGATTTTTTAAATGGAGAAGATATTGAATGCATTAAGACACACAGACCCTAACACACTTTAAAATTCATCCCTACAGGCATTAAAAAATTCCTTTAGGTTTATTTTTCATTCTTTTAATATTTTATGCATTATGTTACATATTTTGATAAGGATTTTTTTTATGTCATTAGTTATGAAAGTACTGCTGTCTACACAAAAAATGAAATAAAATAATAATAAATAATTTAAAAAGTGATTCAATTAATGTGATCCCATCATGGTACTTGTGTTATTTTAACAGCCTTAACATTAGTAGGTGGAACATAATTTTTCATACTTAGCGAGCTCTTTCCACTTTAGTTTTTTTTTATTATTTTTTTTTTACATTTTGCAAAAATCCAGGGATTCCCAGGTCCCTGTTGGTTCTAGGGTGACCCCCCCCCCAAAAAAAAAGAAAAAAAAAAGAAGAAAGAAATACTATAAAAAACAATACCCAAAGAGACACAAAGACCACAAAGTAGCTTTAAAAACCATACAGTTATTTAAAAACTCCCTTTCTGTTTAAAATGAAAATTTCCTATAAATAAACATAAATAATGCCTCAAAACTTACTTTGAAAAAATTAGAAAGAGAGGTAGCTCATCGCTCATAAATATTTCTCTTCTGCAAATAAATAAATAATGCTTCAGAGTCTTACAGTTTGACTTAGATTTTGGGGGAATGAAAAAACTTTCTGAAGGGAAAAACAGCCCTTTTCAGTGTACAGAATCATTAGAATTACTTAATTTAAGAGATTTGTTCAAAAGATTCATTCACTGAATTGTTAACAAATACCTGCAGCTCAGCCTGTGCATCAGATTTTGAGTAAGCCAAAACACAACCAAACGTTGAGAGAACTGAGCAGGGATGGAGCGTAGATTCCAGTTTTGGGTGGGCCGGACACATTTTTACAGTTACAAAAGTTAATTCAATTTATAAAAATGACTGACAATATTCATGTGTTACAATGTGTGGCTTTAAAGCAGATGTGGTAATTTTTATTTTTTTTTATTTTTTATTTTTACCTTTAGTTGCATTTTTAATAACCCTTTTCCACATCAGATGGATCTACCCGCAATCGCTCTCCATGTTACTGACCATAGAGTGGCGCTCCAACCAACCAGTAGGCTGCACCACTACAGTTTAGAGCAAGAACATTAACCACGGTTAAATGAAATAAATAAAAATATGCACTGCAAAATCGAAAGATTTAATTCAACCCCCATAGTATTAAATTTAACACTTTCCCTTAGTTTATATAATTCTCATGGACTCAGAGTTAAACTCGAGCTTTGGAAAGTGCAAATATTTAACTCTCTGATAGTGATAAAAGTTATTTAATCACAAAAAATGTGTATTTTTCACACTAAGTTGTGTTGTTCTGTTTCTGTTGTAACCATGAGTGAGGAGGGAGCACAGTGGACATAAAACCCTGAGTGGTTGCATTGGGGCATAGGCTGTCTATGCTCCACGTGGCACAGACTGGCAGTCAGTGCTCTGTATGTCACTATGCAGCCTTTTCAGTTAACTTGAAGCTTTACTTTACTGAGACTGAATTTAGTGGAATGCCAGAAGCCCATCTGGTGTGGAGCACAGACATTGCCATACAGCACACAGACAGCCAACCTGTGCTTCGGAGCGCAGACAAGCAGTCTAATGCATTAAGCACAGGCAGCTGGTGCAGGGTCTCATATCCACTGTGTTCCCTCCTCACTCATGGTTACTAAATAGCAAAAACAACTTTGCTGAAACCATTGTCTTAAAATGTAAAGGAGCAGTTTTTGATGTTTTTTTTTTACAGATAATATTTAATTGAAAAGTCTGGAAATTTAGGTCAGTTTGTTTTGAGTTGGATTTATACAAGGTGATGATTTGAAATGAATCAAATTACTAAGCACATGAGACTAAAACCAATGGTGTTAGCACAACATAAAACAGTCATTTATAAAAACTTGAAACATTTTTATTGAGTAGGACCAACGGTTTGTTTTTTACAGTGCACTGTAAACCATGCCGCAAGTGTCAGAAAATGTTGAATTTAATGCATGCCAAGTTTAATTACTTATTCCTAGTCAGGCTAAAAACTTTTCAGCCCTCCTTTGTACATTCAGTACACAAATCATTCACTGACTGACTAAGAGGAAAAGAGAGATTTTGCGGTGTAGCTTCCGTTCAGTGTGTTCACTTGACGTACCGACAAATCATGTGAGACTGTGAGTGACATGAAAGGGAGAGGGGGGTGGGCATGGGCAACTCTTCAGTCGAGAGAGAGAAACACGAGTGCTACTGAAGTTGAGAAATGAAATACTATTTTCAACAAGTGATTCAGTAAATTGTTCTTGAATGAAAACTCACTACCATCTATAAAAGGTTCAGGTACAACCTTTATTTGCAGCTCACAGCTCAGCTCACCTAACTGACAGGCCCCTTATAGCTGTTAGTGTGGAGTCTTAAAGCCCACCCCATTTCCAACATGGCCGCCCCAGCCAATTTCCTCTAAAAAACATCTGTTTCAGAAACAGACAAGTGACGATAGGGAGACAATGTCCATTTATTATACAGTCTTTGGTAATGACGTATGCTTCGTGCTTACTCAACATCAGACGTATTGGATACATCAGAATAATCTCAGCAGCCCAGTGCAGTGCAGTATTATGAATATTAATGGTCTGATGAACAAGCTGAGAAAAACTTGAACATTTTGGAGAATTCCATAAAATCCCCCCAGACACAATTTTACTACCATAAAGCAGGAGATGTCCTAACAGATTGTCATTCTACTGTTTTTCTCAGCTTTATCAGACTTTGAACCACCTCATGCTTTGAGCTTATTTCTCCTTCAGACCACACAGGAATGGAAACAGGCCAAACTGAAGTACGCTGATGATCTGATGGAGGGGTAAAGAAAACACGGCACAGAGA
Source organism: Halichoeres trimaculatus (assembly GCF_033239565.1). Classification (NCBI taxonomy): domain Eukaryota; kingdom Metazoa; phylum Chordata; class Actinopteri; order Labriformes; family Labridae; genus Halichoeres; species Halichoeres trimaculatus. The sequence continues at coordinate 6,681,062 of NW_027437187.1, read as the reverse complement.
CCAAGAGGGTTACACTTTGATATGATTCATCTTTTAGAGCCAGATCTTATGTGCTGCTTCTGTCTCATCTTCACCCAGTCAGTGGAAAGGAGCATGCTCATTGGAATATCATGTTTGGATTTAATTAATTGACTCATCACAAGAACATGAACACAAATAATTCATGTAATTCAAACATATTCCTCACAAACTGATCAAACACATGCCCTAGTTGACTTTTTAGAGTGTGTTGTGAGGTATATGGACAGTACTGGAGACTCTGTGTTAGCCACTAAACTCTCTCCCATCACCACTTCAGTGTCTCACCATATCGACACTGAATGTAAATAAGACCTCTCTTTGAGCAAACCACTGATAGCTCTCACTGAAATGTAAGCCTTGGTATCTCCATTTCCCCACTTTTCATTATTTATTCAGGCTGAGAGCACTGAAACATTTGATCAATAGTAAATAAATAAAATATCATAAGTCAGACTTGTAATGGTATTACCGTGGAGGGGACACCATAGATTATTGAAGGAACACATGCTGAGAGTGGACTTTACATGAGTACATCGACGGAGGAAACAAGAGTTCAGGGTTAAACATTTCCTGCCTCATGATGATGATGATGATTATGATGGTGGTGATTATGACCAGTTCATAGCATATTTAAAATCCCCAGGGCTCATCTCTTTGATATACTTTCTGGGCTAAGTCCAGCACCATCCTCCTGAGCCACTCCAGAATGAAGACACTCACCACCCCAGGGTGTTTCAGAGCTCACCGTTACAGTAGATCATTAGCTAACAAGTATGTGTTTGACGTGATTAATGATACATGTTGTTTTGGCTCAAAGAGCCTTTTGGGAATAATGAAATGTCTCCTGTTGTTGGCCTGGTTTACCTAAATCATTCATCCTCAGGTACCATGTCTGTACAACAAGAGCTCAGTACTGAATGCTGAATGATGAGGTTAAGAGGGAGTGAGGGGGTAGATGGTGGTGAGGCATGCATACATGCACACATATTGACTAGTATACATACACACATATTGACTAGAACTATATATATATATATATATATATATATATATATATATATATATATATATATATATATATATATATATATATATATACGTATCTTAAAGGGATAATTTTCAATTTGTTAAACTAAAATGCCATTTTCTTAGTAGTAATTACAGATGCTTCACAATGCTTCATTTTGGCTTGTCAACTACAACGTTATGTTGGTGCTGTATCAATTCTTGTTTTCCCAACCTACGGGGCGGGCCGAGGGTCATACACAGATCATGTACCTTGTCAAATAAGTTATTGCCATTAACTAAAATGAAAGTTAACACATTATTACCGCATCAATTTCGACACCCCATATATATATATATATATATATATATATATATATATATATATATATATATATATATATATATATATATATATATATATATATATATATATATATATATATATATATATATATATATATACACACACACACACACACACACACACACACACATATATATATATATATATATATATATATATATATATATTTTTATACACACACACACACACACACACATATATATATATATATATATATATATATATATATATATATATATATATATATATATGTGTGTGTGTGTGTGTGTGTGTGTATATATATATATATATATATATATATATATATATATATATATATATATATGTGTGTGTGTGTGTATACATACACACCTTAAAAATATTTTGTTTTACTTTTACCTTAAGGTGATTTTTTTTGTTTGCACTTAATTTATTTATTTAAGAAAATAATTCCACAGTTAAAGGATAAGTTCAGTTAATACAGCTTTTACATTGTTTATAGAATGAAGTAGAACAAAATACTCACCCTGAAGGTTTTCCTGATCCAAGCAGTGCTTCGGAAGATATTTAGATCAAAAATCGTGCAGCGGACGTCCATATAATGGGATCCATCAGGGCATAGACAGCGCTGCTCCTAAAACTGCATTAATCGTCCAAAAAACTTGTGTTTTTCACCAATATTCCATCATGGTCTGCTCCAAGTTAGTCCTCTGCTGCAGTCTGTGTCACTCCAGACAGCGCTGTGTGGCTGTACTGACCTCTGAACTAACGATTAATGCAGTTTTAGGAGCGGCGCTGTCTATGCCCCAATGGATCCCATTATACGGACGTCTGCTGCACGATTTTGGATCTAAATATCTCTCGAAGCACTGCTTGGATCAAGAAAATCTTCTGGGTGAGCACTTTGTTCTACTTAATTCTATAAACAATGTAAAAGCTGTATAAACCGAACTTATCCTTTAACAATGCTTGGGGGAAAACTTGTTTTATTACTGTTCTGTTGTTTCTTAACATATGCCCGTGAATCACAACATGCAGTAAACCTGGATCCAAAAGGGCTGATGCAGGATAACAAATCCAGAGCGCTGTTAACATGCCTGTGTTGTGGTCTGCAGCACAGACTGTATAATGAATGGACAGCGTGGCTCCGCCTTTTACCATTGTTCAGTTTTAAAAACCATGATTCCCCTGTTGGAGGTGCTGCCATTAGAGTCTGCGCAGTAAAGACTTTAAGTGAAGCCAGAGGACAAATAGAAGTTGTTTTTTTTCTTCTTTGGAAAGTATAGCCTACACTGTTAAATTTAATGTATTGACTTTACTTGAAAAAATGTAGGAAACAGATTGCCTCAAAGTTGTCAAGTAAAATAGATCATAAATTTTAAGTTGTTCAAGCTGAAAAGAACTGTTTAGACAACTCATGTCATGGCAGAAACCTTGAGTGTAGTTAACACAAAATCATTTATTAGGTGAACTTTAAGATCTCAATTCAGATAGTAATTTTCTGGTGTGATGGTGTTTTGTAATCGTGAGTGAGGAGGGAACACGTGTATATGAGACCCTGCTGTTCTTTGACATGTCACACAGAGGATACAAGCTGTCTGTGTTCTAAATGGCACAGACCAGGCGTTTATGCTCCATGTCAATGACCTCCTCTCTTTTCCTTATAAACCCTGACCCATCAACACATCTCATTTGTTAGCATCAACACTAAGCACCCTGTAAAAATCATTGAGTACATGGGCCAATGCCATGTGGAGCACAGAGAGCTTGTCCGAGCAGTGGAGCACAGACAGCCTGTGCCCCCCCACAGTGAACAGCAGCGTCTCATATCCACAGTGTTTCCTCTTTACTCACAGTTACACAACACCATCACAACAAAAAATGTCCTTTCTTTAAAACAGTGGTTGTTTATCATTACACTTAAGTATTTGGAGTCACCTTTAACTTTTATTAAATTCTGTCTTTTGTTTAACAAAATAATCAATAGAAAATAATCACAAAAACACCTTAAGGACAGCAGTTTGATGATACATCAACCTTAAACATTAAAAAGTATCGGTATCGGTATCAGTATTAGTATTGGCGATACTGGCCCTGTATTTACTTTGTATCGGATCAATACCAAAATTACCAGTATCCAGTATGGGCCACCTCTAGTTTTAGTGTTTGTGTTTACATTTTCTAAAAGAGAGTTGGTCATCATCATTTGTGTGCATCCATGGTCTGAGGAAATTCTGCATTTGTTCGCAGAGTAAGAACAAAATCAATGTTGATGAATTACAGATTTGTGTGTCAAACATTTGTACGCATGATTTCGACACAAATTTGTGCATACACACTGTTTGTGAATGAGGTCGACTGGTTCTACTCTGTTGTCTTCAGGCTGCCTCTCAAATCCTGCAGGACTGAGCCCTCTGGATCAGGTACACAAGATTTCAATTTCAGCTGGATGCCAAAGCAACGATGCATCAATTTACACAGAGCAGATTGGGACAGGAAGTCAGACGCTGAAACTACATTAAAACATCCAGTAACTTCAAAATAAAGTAACTTGTTTCAATAAAAAAAATCGATTTTTCTTTTCCCTCAACAACCTTTCTGTGTTTCAAGTCTGAAAAGAATGAAACCTTTAAGTTTTGATAATGCCACTCTATTATGTTGTTTTCCACTGTTGATGAAAATGTGCAAAACCCATTCATCCTAAAGTAAACAGTAGGGCTGAGACAATATGCTAGTCTCGATTCAATTCTATTACCATTTTTGGGATGTAGATTTGATTTAAAGTGCGAGTCTTCGATATTTATGATTTTTAGTTCGCTTTTTTTACATCAGACTATGAAAAAAAAATCAAATGATGATGATGATGATGTCTACAGACTATATCAGGAGCCACATTTTCCCATAAAATGCACACCACATGAGTCAGAGAGAAACATTTCACCCTCTGCTGGAGAAAAGTGGAAACTTTTTCCCAATCCAGTTTATAAACAAAGACTGAAATGAAGAATCTGAATTTCAAAAAAAGAAAATAAGAAAAGAAAAAAAAAAACTTTTTTTTTTTTTTTTTTTTACAAAAAATATCATCATTTTGATGTTGCCATAAATAAATAAATGAATAAATAAATACATAAAATCTGATTTTAAGTTTTTCTCCCAGCCCTAATAAATAACTAAAGTAGAGGTGATCAACAAAGAAAGGGTGAATAATTACTGGTTCCTGTGTGTGTATGACGCCCTCATACACAGTCCTTCTTTCTTCATGTCATCCTCTCACCAGCTCTGCTCTCCTCCTCTCTCCTCTGTATTTACTGTACCTCCTTCTTTTTTTCTCCTTCCTCCTGTCTCACAGCCTCTGCTCTGCATCTCTCCACAACTTCCTTCCTGCCTTCACTGCTCTCCCCCTAACCTCTTCCTCTGTCTCACCCCCACCTCTTTCTCTGCCTCCATGGATAATTCATCAGTGTTCCTCAAAGCTGCTGTCTGCCTGCCTGCCTGCTGTGATTTCCACTGGGACCGTTTCAGGGACCATTCCCCCCTCAGCCGGGAATTAGGACTGCAGCTTTGGAGGGAAATTAATCACAGCCACCTTATACCTCTCTCTTATTCACACACACACACACGCACACACGCACACACACACACACACACAATATTGTCCTTAACTTATTCCTTTACACAGTCTCTTGATATCACCTTTTTCTCTTAATTCTCACTGAAAACTTGTGAAATACAAACTCACATGGCTTCCTCTTGTGTAACTGAGCATGTTCTTGATTTTAAAACACAGATACACACACGTAGAGACCAGCAGCCTCCTTTCATTAGCCATACCCCCTGTGGCTGAGTGTATCTTGACTTTAAAGAGCTGTTTGACACATTCCCATTAAAGTGACTATCAACACGAAACAACAAAACGAACACAGCGCAGAGACAGAGAAGGAGGGATGAGCCGACAAAGAATGAGGAAGAGAAAGTGTTGATAACACACGAGATGAACAGAGAAGACAGAAAAGAGAGGAGGAAGGGAGACTGTTAGTGCTAGACCTGTGCTACAGAGCAGAGTCAACCTGTGCGTGTGTGTGTGTGTGTGTTATCGAGGAGAAGGCTGTGTATTGATTGTGGATCGTGTGTCTCCCAGTGTTCAAACCAGCTCTGTGAAAGTCACTGTAAGTGTGTGTGTGAGTGTGTGTGTGTGGTGGGTAAGAGGGAGCATGAGCAGTGTGGGCACTTTCAGACTGCAGCACCAGATATAAAAGAACATCTGCTTAATATGTCCATCCTGTTTCCTAAACCAGCCTATCAGCTGAAGCGCTGGTTTTGTGGTCTTTAAGTACAACCTGTCTGCTCTCTGGAGGAACCAGGATAATAAAGCGACTGTCAGTAGAGTCAGTGCTGTAAGGGTGCACTCAGTCTCTCACACAGTTGTACCATCCTGCATCCTACCCTCATGAGCTTACACCCTGAACATACAGTATTGACCAAATAAAGGATGACCCCAATCTTCAGAAATTGATTTTGTTCAAAGAAACTGCTCTTTCATTGAAATTGTGAGGAAATCACAAACAGCTCTGGTAATGGGCATGCCTTTGTTACTTTTCCCAATAAACTCACACACCCTCCTGTCAGTCTCTCTGAAACAGCTGCTATGAAGACCACGATAAACTTCTCTTTTACAGTTCACATTTTTCAGACAGTCTTTATAGATGAGCAATCTTTGGACATAACACTCCATAAATCCTTGTTTTTTGTCTGCCTGGCAGTTGTTTAACATCTCTGCTGTGTTGACCGTCACCATCTTAACCCTCATGTGGTATTAGTATTGTTGTTACTCAGCCAGTGTTTATGGGTCTATTTATGGGATAGTGTATGAGAAAAAAAAGGTTTGGTTCCCGTAAGACAAAAGGGGAAAATGTGTGGGAATGTAAGAGTAGATGGTGTTTGTTGAATTTTCAACAATGTTTCAACTTTCAAGCACGCACACACGCACAAATACACACAGACACACACACCTTGTGCAGGAACAGGAGGGGCAGAAAACACTATCAGGAGGCCCAGAAAGGAGGAAGACAGAGTGGGGGTACACAGGACCTACACGTTAGCCCCGGGTCCGGTTGACCAAAACACCCTGTATGTAATATAAATGCGTAGGGTGGGTGTATAGTATGTGGTCAGAGAAAATGTGTTTTGATTTATGTTCTTCGCAGAAAATGAGCCAAAGCCAATGAATTTCAGGTTGAAAAAATAATTAATGGTTCCATTTTTATTTCAATGAAAACGGGTCCCACAGACCCGAATTCCATACAAGGATTAAAAGGTCTCTGACTTCACCAAAAGCGGGTGCTCTCTGCTGGCGTGGTCGACGACCCTAGATAACTATCAGCATGTGTCAATACTTAAAGGATAAGATAATAAGATACACACATACACACACATATACATACACACTTTTCACATCATTTTCATCAAAATAAAAACTCATCTTATATTTGGGTCAATACAGTACCAGTTTTAGGGATTTCTACTCAAGGAAGTAAGTGATACCTGGAGCCCTCCAAACATTGGATGTCTGAGAGACATGAAGATCACGTCAGTATTGGGTTGGTCCATTGTAGACCATGTCTAGGCGTCAGAGCAACAAGCAATATGGTTACAAATTTGGACAACTAAATCTGACAATTTTTGGACGTTGTAATGACGTTAAGCATTTAGACGTCATTTGCAGACCAAAAATAGACGTCAATGAGACGTTCAAAATAGATCCAAACATTCAGATGTCATTAGTAGACCTTTTTAGACATTAATCTGACCTCCATACAATGCCAACAAAAGACGTAATAAAAACTTTCATTCTGCACTTTCAGGAACCTGATGTGGACGTCAAAAATTACGTTAAATATATGTCATTTCAACGTCACATTGCGCAGTAGGGGCCAAGTGTTTGCTGTTAGGGGTGAAGTCTGATGAAGGTTGCAAAAAATCAGTGACAAAATGTGAGTCCCTATCTTTCTTTTTTTCTTTCTTTCTTTCTTTCTTTCTTTTCTTTTCTTTCTTTCTTTCTTTCTTTCTTTCTTTCTTTCTTTCTTTCTTTCTTTCTTTCTTTCATTTTCTTTCTTTCTTTTCTTTTCTTTCTTTCTTTCTTTCTTTCTTTCTTTCTTTCTTTCTTTCTTTCTTTCTTTCTTTCTTTCTAAGGATTTATCATGGCGCCTGGAGGTTTCAGGTAGACCCTGATAAGCAGTGTTGTGTCAGCTCACACAAAATTAGAGTTAGCTCTAAGTTGAGCTCGCACCTATTTAGATGAACTGGTTCATGTTCATTTTTTGGCTACACGTTCTCTTTTTTGGTAGAGCCATCCATGCTTTAATCCAGAGTTTCCCAACCCTGGTCCTGGAGGACCCCTGCCCTGCATGTTTTAGATGTTACCCCACTCCAGCACACCTGATTGAAATGAATGGCTCGTTATCAGGCTCCAGCAGAGCTTGATGACGAGCTGATCGTTTGAATCAGGTGTGTTGGAGTGGGGTAACATCTTAAACATGTAGGGCAGGGGTCCTCCAGGACCAGGGTTGGGAAACACTGCTTTAATCCATACCTCTCAAGCTAAATCCCCAAGTGTATGAATCCCTGTACGCGGTCATAGAACAAAAAAACCTTTTCTGTATTGTGTGAACTACCTGCAGGATGAGCTGTGCTGTATGCACAGACTGCCGTAGTAGTAGATCTGATTTCTGTTGCCATAAATCACAGTACCCTGCATCAGGGGCGTGCGACTTTTCAAAACTGACTACTGATGCACACCTTCAAAATGTGGACCCAAGAAGGACAGCTTCTGTTGCTCAGAAAAAAAAAAAACAGCCAGTCACTGTGTTGTACTGAGAATGTCTCGCAGATCATCTGGAAAGCCCAACACCAAAATATAAAAGAAGTTGCTTCTGACTTGGAATGGAGGTCTTTAGGGGTCTTTGGAGGTTGTTGGGTTTTGGGGAGAAGCTTTTTGCGCCTTTGGGGGGAGGGTTTTTAGGCTGTTAGATTGCCAAGGAGGATGGAGTTAGTTGAGTCTTAGCAGACCTCTGACCTCACTTTGTTCAAGATGGCTTGTTCTGAATAAAGTTTTTTAGATTCAGGCTGACTGAACTCCTTAGCTTATTGGACTCTGCGTCTTCTTCCTCATCAGTCTAAGATCAAGGAATTAGAAAGTTATGAAGTGTTTAGGCAGAGGAATTAGGGGCCCTTCCCAACAAGGCCAGCAGGAGGCCCGAAGCACCAGAAAAAGTTACTACAAGATCTGGATTATGAAATATGTACTGGGTCATCATAATTTTCAACACTGTCAGGTAACAAATTTTTGTACAAACCTGCAACTAACACCAAATTGTAGCAGACAGTCTGCAGAAAGGGAGTATAACATTAAAGTAAGACTAAAGTGTTGATGACAATCACAATAAGCTTGGTGGAGGTCTGCACTCTGAGTGCTTTTCTTGTTTCTTATGGAAAAGAGAAAGTATGGTTGCAAAGTCTAAATTTTAGAACATTAAGATAAACTAGGCTGATATCCAGGTTTGAAAGCAATCTTTTCCAACTGAAATTAAAAGATTTCAGTCAAACTGACTTACCCAGAAAGGAGGAGAGTGGACATTCAAAGACTGAAATATAAACATCATAAAACATGATTGCTACATGTGAGTCATGTGTTGGATGGCATGTCTTTAAAGGCTTGATAGGAACATGCAGAGAGTGGAGAGGAGCATCAGTCCCCTTTAGAGCAGCTTGATAGAAAGGAATGAGCCCAATTGATTAGAGTCAATTAGAGAAAAGGTCAGGCCACAGCTGGGGCTATTAGGCTACCGTCTGTGGGATTACTGCAGTGATAACACACACACACACACACACACACACACACACACACACACACACACACACACACACACACACACACACACACACACACACACACACACACACACCTCCTGCTGCTTATCTAATCACTGTACTGAACAATTGATCAATCCCTCTCTTGAGTAATGAGCCTTGCAGACCATGTACTACTCTGTTAGATCGTCTTTCCTGATACTTAATATGTGTGTGTGTGTGAGCGCGTGCATGTGGGTGTGTGTTTCTACACCTCTGTAAAACATTTATATTTCATGTAGCCACTTATCTGATCACTCGAGGTTGCATCCTCAGAAACCTTCTTCCTTTTTTCTTTTCCACAACCAAACTTTTAAAATCTGAGTTTCCCTTGACATCCACACACACTCTCCACCTAATCACCATTTTTTCTTTCTCCTTCTTCTTCTTTCTGCCTTCTTCACTAAATCCATTCATTAGTATAACCTTCACTCTCTTACAGCCCCCCCCTCGTGTTCACTCCTCCCTTGCATACATCTTCATAATCTGTCCTTCGAGTCTTCATGTCCCCTCCATATCTTTTATTCCTCCCTCTCAGGTTTTCCTCTGCTGTCTTGCCAGGACTCCCTTCATCCATCCACTCAACTCTCTCTTTCCCTCCTCCACTTAACAATAACAATATAGAATTTAAAACAGCAGAAGAAAAGAAGACTCCCTCTAAAGAGGCATCTCTAAAAAAATAGTGTTTACAATGAAGTTATGTTACTTTAATAAAATCACAAGGAATACTTTTTAAAACAGTTCAATTCGTAGTAGCTTAAACAAGCTCTTGTTTCAGCAGAGCCCCTCCCTTAAAGCTATCACAGTCAATATTATGATTGCTATCGTGAACCCACTTTAGCTGTCTTAATTTGTGGTTTCTGGAAACCATCTTCAGAGATGTTTCTCCATATTGACATGATAGCATCACACAGTTGCTGCAGATTTGTCGGCTGAACATCCATGATGAGAATCTCACGTTCCACCACATCCCAAAGGTGCTCTATTGGATTGAGATCTGGGGACTGTGGAGGACATTTGAGTACAGGGAACTCATTGTCATGTTGAAGAAACCAGTCTGAGATGATTCCAGCTTTATGACATGGAGCGTTATCCTGCTGGAAGTAGCCATCAGAAGATGGGTACACTGTGCTCATAAAGGGATGGACATGGTCAGCAACAATACTCAGGTAGGCTGTGGACTTTAAACCATGCTCAGTTGGTATTAAGGGGCCCAAAGTGAGCCAAGAAAATATCCCCCACACCATTACACCAGCAGCAGCAGCCTGAACCGTTGATACAAGGCAGGATGGATCCATGCTTTCATGTTGTTGACGCCAAATTCTGACCCTACCATCTGAATGTGGAGCTCACAACCTAACCCATATTACAATAATGCCCCTTTCGTCTAAACTTTTTTTATGTTAGGATGAAAGTGGCATGGACTCCTTCATCTAAACCTCTGTGGAAATCATCTGTGTTGATCACAAAGACACTCAGATCACTCAGATGTCTTTCTATCAGCTCCAACCAGTCTGTCCATTCTCCTCTGACCTCTGGCATCAACAAGACATTTTGTCCCACAGAACTGCGGCTCACTGGATATTTTCTCTTTTTGGGACCATTCTCTGTAAACCCTAGAGATGGTTGTGGGTTAAAATCCCAGTAGATCAGCAGTTTCTGAAATACTCAGACCAACAACCATGCCACTTTCAGAGTCTCTTAAATCACCTTTTTTCTCAATTCTGATGCTCAGTTTGAGCTTCTCCATGTCTACATGAATAAATGCTGCCATGTGATTGGCTGATCAAATATTTGAGTTAACAAGCAGATGAACTTTGGACCCCTCTTCCAGGTCTACACTCCTCTTTGCCCACTACGCTCTGCTTGTGAAAGACGCCTGGTGCTCCGTGCTCAGTGCAGCTCCAAATCTCTAGCCAGACTCTTCTCTTCTGTTGTTCCTAAATAGTGGAATGAATTACCTACCTCTATATGATCCACAGAGTCCCTTTCTATTTTAAGAGATGTCTGAAGACTCATCTGTTCAGGGAACACTTAGACCCTTAATCTGACCCTTCTCCTCTTTGTCCTCAGGGGTAGAATGAGTCAGTAGGTCTCAGACCCAGCTCTCAGTGAATTTTCAGCACTATTACTGAATGTTGTTGAAGGTTGAAGTAAATCGCTGCAGCAATTTATTGTAGATAGTTATGGCTACATTATTCTACATTTAACAAAAAGAAGAAAAATAAAAAATCTTCTTGCACCTGCAGCCAAATAACTTGTAGCTCTGTTGTCGCACTAGCTAGGTTTCCTTCTCTCTAAATTCTTGCTTGTGTTGTACGTCACTTTGGACAAACGAAAGTTTCTGCTAAATGAAACTGTAAACTGTAGAAGAACAGGTGTATCTAATAAAGTGTCCAGTGAGTGCTGATGGTTGCTGCCATAGACTCTTTTAGCCTTGAACATTTTTTCCACTCTGCGTGGTTGATTATCACCAAGGAAACAGATTTCTGTGAAGAATAATCTTTCTAGTTTTATTCACACAGAGTCTTTTAGATGAGAGGCCAGTGTAAGATGTGGGCTTTTGTCATTAAGTCTTATAAAATAAAAATGTCACCAGTGCTCACCTTACCTGGCTTAGCCTTATGTATTTGTCTTATGTCATTTTACTGGAGACTTTTGTTTAATGTGCTGAAAATGGATTCACGTTCTTATAAGGAAACTGGGAAATATCATCGACAAATTACTCATTATGGTGTTGATAATCTCATTTTAAATCCTGGATTATGGAGAACCAAAGATATGAATATGAGTTTAATTTTGAGATCATTCACAGGGATCCAGACTAACTGTTTTCATTGGCTGCACTGGTGCACCTAAGTTTTTTTTAGGTGCACGATCACAAAATTTAGGCTCACCCAAATTTTTATTGTGCCACCTTAAATGCCATCAGGTGACCTTTTCATTGCTTTTTATTTCATATCTATGATAACACGGTGCTGGGCACGCTGGCAGCTTCCATAGTTACTCATACTCCCCATTATGTGTCTTGGAAGGGATGAAACTGAAATTCATTTTCCTGAGGGGATGATGCAACTTTATGTTTAATACAATTTTTTCACTAAAATCATTTTTTAATAAAAGATCTTTACAATAATATTTACTTGTAGTTGTTAAAGTAGAGAGTGAAGTTAAAGAGGAGAAATGGTAATAATATGTACTGTGCACATTCTGTCACCCCGACCTATGTCACTGCCTTCATTGGCCCCCTGGTCAGAAAGTCTGGACACGCCCCTGCACAGAGTCACATGGTGACATTGGTAAGAAAGCTAACAGGCCTTCAAGTTAGTTCACCTAAAGCTGGAAGGAAACTCCTCTCCTGATTTTTAAAGTGTGGAACAGCTCTCTGTGCTCCATGGGCATGGCGTGGCTGTTTGTGCTCATCTGTGCTCATCTGTGCTCCAAGGGTACTCATCAGCTGTCTGTGTTCGACATGCGCAGACTGGCTGTTTGTGCGGACCACCTTTTTGTGCTCGACCAGCATGGAACCTGCAGTCTGTGCTCCTTATGGCCAATGTACCAAATGGTTTTTTCCATTTTTTTATGTTAATAGAACAAAATGTGTTGACAGGCTGTGCTTTGTTACCAATTTTTAAACTGAAGTGTATAAGATTACACAGCCAGTCCATGCAGTGGAGCACAGACAGCCTAAATTGCTTTTGTTCAAAGCAGCATACGACACAGCTCAACGTACAGCAAGGTCTTATATCCACTGTGTACCCTCCTCACTCACGGTTCAAATGTCTCACATTAGTGGATCTGTTCAAACAACCTTTACAAATTAATTTGGACCCACACTTTGCAAATAAGTAATAGTAACACCAAAACTTTATGTTCACACAACATATTTATAATTAGTTGGTTTACTTGCCATCTCTGCAGTTAGGCTCCAGTTCCCACCACTACTACAAAAATGATCACAGAGAGTGAGAGTTTTTAGCAGAGAAAAACACCTAGATTCTTCTCACTGCTCACTTTATCAGTCGGTGTGGTGTTGTCAGAGACTTCAACATGCCATGAACCAATCCTGTCCTGCTCGACTCGATTGGGAAAGTAAGAAGTAGCACTTAGGAAACACTGGTGCTGATAGTCTCATTTTAAAGTGTGGATTACAATCCGGCATATATCTAGAAGGGATACTTTTTTACGATCACTTTTAAACTCCTTATAGGCCCTTTTAAGTATGACCATAGGCTTATATTAAGGTCTTTATTAGCGGTCTAGCAGCGGTAGCAATTTTCCCTTTGCCTCCTCCAATGATTAGAGCAGCTGGTTTTGTAGTGAACAACGACATGGCACTGATGTGCTGTAGTCTTCTGTTCATGTGTCTTTTTTCTCTCTCAAAGAACAAACGTCTGAGTCGCCTTTTGAAATATTTTTACTGTAACAAGCTGAGAGTTAAAGTCTGTTTTTATATTTTTTTGCTGCTTCATGCTGATAAGACCTGTCCCTGTGTGGACCAGATCTGAGTTATATGAACCCCTGTTACAGTGACTATAACAGAACTGCAGAGTGCTTTCTCTTGTACAAAGTAATAATACATACAGCCAGTAATTTCTATCCGATAATTAGCTGTGTCATGAACCATAATGGACTCCTGCTTGATTAAATAGTTTAATTTCAAAATTAGGTATCCAAGTCTATGAATAACTCCATTTATAATTCATTAAGAGACATGAAATTATGTGGAATTGTATGTTAATCCAGAAATATTTAACAGTTATTAAACCTGTCAGTTAATATAAAACTTTAAGTTAAAGCAGAAGTTTCATTAAGAAGTCAGTTCACTTTTTAGCTGTGTTCATTTCTTGTGATTTGTTTCACTTTTCTGCCTGTGCCTTGTATTGTTGAAAAAGAAAAAACTGTGTGATGTGAGGGCACTGGGGGTGCATTTGAAGCGGCCACCAAGAGGAATTTCCCCCACTGGGAAATTCTATCTGGGGCCATGTCCACATGAAGCTGGGTATCTGGGAAACCACATATATTTTAAACCTTTGAGCATGTCCTCCACATGAAACCGCAGCTTTGCGTAACTGAAAATGATGCATCTGGATAACACTGCCAAATATGGGTTTGGCATGCTTCGAGCTGCACTCACCGGCGGATTTACCCGCTGTGTGTCAACGTAAGAATTTTTGAAAAATGGGGGAGGGGGGGGGGCGTTTTTTGAAAATACCTGGCTATGTGTGGACATGGCCTTGAATACAAATATACTGGTTTTTGAGACCACTTCAGACAGATGATAATACAATAGTCTTTAAGTTTATTTTCTGACAAATCTTCTTTAAAATGCACAATTTATAAACAGAAAAAACCCTAAAAATAGTTCTAGAGTAACTGAACTAATTCAAATCGTTCCAAATAAATAAACTGAGGTAAGCAAATAAGGAAAAAAAAAGAACTCATGCAAACAAAAAAAATGAAGCAATAAACTGATCACAAAAATAATCAATCAACACACTCATGCAAGTAAGAAACACAAAGCGCAACAACTAAATACAAAAAAATAACCAGCAAAAATAACCACAGCCATGCAATTTAGAATAGCAAAACAATTTAACTCATTGCAAAAATAGCCCACAGCATGGGTAACCAAATAACCACTCATACAAATAGGAAATGATTATTTACAAAATACCCACTTGAGAAAACAGACTACTTACTCCTGAAAATGAGACACAAGACTTCAGAACAACTGTCCACACAGCAGCAACAGCCAGCTCCAACCATGCTACAACAGATGGATGCAGAGACACCAACAGTTAACAGGAAAAATTGGCGCTTCACCTGGATGGGAGGTCATGGACCGCACCAGCCAAGATCCTGTTAACCCAAGTATGCACACTTGCCAAACCACACGACACAACAAGCCTAGCCACCTCAAGGAACAGAAGTAGAGGCTGAGCAATTACCCACACCTGTATATATAGACACCCGGTGTGGAGTGGACACACACTTCGGTGGCAAACTTGGCTCACAGTGCCAACAGTGGCCTAGTTCAGTGTTTCCCAATCCTGGTCCTGGAGGACCCCTGCCCTGCATGTTTTAGATGTTACCCCACTCCAGCACACCTGATTCGAATGAATGGCTCGTTATCAGGCTGGAGCAGAGCTTGATGACGAGCTGATCATTTGAATCAGGTGTGTTGAAGTTGGGAACATAAAAAACATGCAGGGCAGGGGGTCCCCAGGACCAGGATTGAGAAACACTGGTCTAGTTTAAAGTCCACAGCCTACCTGAGTATTGTTGCTGGCCATGTCCATCCCTTTATGAGCACAGTGTACCCATCTTCGGATGGCTACTTCCAGCAGGATAACGCTCCATGTCATAAAGCTGGAATCATCTCAGACTGGTTTCTTCAACATGACAATGAGTTCCCTGTACTCAAATGTCCTCCACAGTCCCCAGATCTCAATCCAATGGAGCACCTTTGGGATGTGGCGGAACGTGAGATTCTCACCATGGATGTTTTGAGCATCTTGTTGAATGTATGACACTTAAAACCAAGACAGCTCTGAAGGGGGGGGGCATCCAGGCAAGGTGTCGTTAATAAAGTGATAGATGTGTTGAAAAAGCACTACTCCTAGTTAGCAGCTGATTCTATCAGTACAAAGATCTTACATTTTCATGTTTCATTGCCAAGCATTGCACTACAGCTTTGTTGCAAAGTGAGCTCCCATTAATGAGAATTTCAGATTTTTCTTTCGACTACATCTCCTGGTGATTTTTTTTTTTAAACTCAGCCCCATAACTAATTCACAAAAATGGGCAGCAGAGAACAAAGATGCACTTCACTTTTTAATTTACTATGCATGAGTGTGCTTGAGAGTATTCCAGCTGCCTTTTTAAACCCTCACAATTAACTGCCTTTACATTACAGCTCAGTGCAGCTCGATGCTGCTTTCCACCGTACGTGTGACCATGTAATTCACAGCTGCCTGATCTCTGCACAGTAAAGCTGCAGCCGGGTGGGAACACATTTTCAACTCAAGGTCAAAATAAATGAATAACTCTGACACAGATTTCTTCTTGGCTGCAGCTGAGTGTTTGTTTCTCACTGCTCAAGGAAACTGCTGGATGGACAATGACCTTTCTGAGCAGACTGCTGAGTTCACACCAACACTTCAGCACCTTCGTGTAACGTCTTTGAGCACAGACATAGTATTTAAGTCTATGTGTTTGTCTGTGTCAGTGTCCCAGACCAGTGGAGTGTGTTTACACACACACTTATGTGTAAACCCAAAGAGGTCTGCCACTTCATCTTCGCTCTGTTTACTGAGGCATCCGGGAGAAATAAAATATTCATCTGTAAAAACCATCCAAATAACCGGGAGCAACTCCTGCATAAGATACTCGCTTTTCACCTAAGACACGCTCTCTTTCTCACACTATGCTGGGGCCAGGAAGCATATTGCCATGTGCACACATACAACCAGACACACACACACACACACAAACACAAACATACACACTTGCAGGTACCGTCACATGCTCTCTTGCTGCCTGTGTTAAGTTATTTGGTCTTTCTGTGAATCAATCCTGTTTAATCAAATCCAGCTTTTTTGTTTTGTTTTGCGTCTCTCGTGTGAACATGTATCCAGCCCGAAGTGCTTCAGGTAGAACAGACAGACAGAAACAATACAGCAGTGGTTAATTTATAAAGACTTAAGTAAAGAAGATGATTATATAAGATGTGATGGAAATGAGGTGCTGCATGTATCATCAACATACTTTAAAATGTATTAACTTGACTCCATACTTCTCTCACCTCTTTACGTGCAGATCGTTTGATGAATTTAAGTTTATTAACAAAACATCAAGAATGTGAAATTACAGAGTCTCTGGGTTCAGTTATGCTTCCCCTGACAACATCATGTTCCGGGTCATTTCATGAAATCTGACACACCAACATCTCCTTCAAATCCTTATAGATATATATGACACAATGGCTGGCTGAGGGTGGGATGAGTCTCTTTGGGTGTCTGCTCTTCCTCATTGGTTGTTGTCATCTCACACGTAATTCTTTTCTGCCTCCAGGTCGCATTTCTCTTCTGTTCATCCAGGTTAAAGCTGCCCTCTCCATGCTTTACTGTCTGCAGAAACTGATCAAACCACGTCTCCTGTTCCCAACTTATTAACACTAACTCCTAACTCCTTTAAAAGAAAAATATACCTGAACTCTGCAGAAGCAAATTCCTGAGTTAAGTTTTCGGAATTACAAACACACCTCAAAAGCACACTTAAAAAAAATAAATAAATAAAAGAAAAAGGTTATTTCACGGGGAATGGTCTGTCATTTCTAACAGATTTTTCCTGTTTTCTTATAAAACAACAGATATTTTCAGTAATTTAACACAGTCCAAAAAACACCCAGAATTATTCATTTATTAACCCTTGATTTTTAAAGTATTTTTTTATGTTTTCCACAAAAAAGTAAAATAACAGAAATTTTCTGTAAAATAACATCCTGGGTGTGTTTTTTTAAGGTAATACCCCAATAATAGCATAGAGCCAAACCCTGTACCCTCCTCACTCATGGTTGCAATTCACTGTAAAACAAACAAACAAACAAACAAAAAAAAACAGTCAAAGCACTTGCAGCAAAGTTTCCAGACAGATACTGTAAAATTACAGGCAAACACAGTAAAATCATGGAACTACATGGCATAACTGTAAAAACACAGGACTTCACTGTTAAAAAAAAAAAAATCTGTTTTGGAACAATTTGTTTGTTTTTTTGTTTTTTTGTTTTGTTTCGTTTTGTTTTTCAAATATCATCTCTCCTATTCAGGCTTGGTTCCTGCAAAAGTAAACCCAAAGAGTCACTCTGGCTGCAGCAGGGGTTCCCCTCCTGTGTAATTCAGTACAAACAGCATTTCCTATTGAAATGATCCATTAAAGTTGTGAGCCTGGTTAGTGTACTGTTTTTACTCTAAGTTGACTGGATGGTCTGTAGCATTTTCACACCTTACTTCCTGTCCAGTTTGATGTTCAGATTGAAAAATACTGGGAGTGCATAGAAAAATGGAACAAGCGTATTTCTTCAGCTGAGTTGGTCGTTCCCTATATGAATCCAAAAAATGGACTCTGCAGAGGGCTGATTCAGTGTGACGTTCTTTGCGTCGATGCCTTTTGTGTGAAATAAGCCTCTGGAGTTCAGCTTTATCAATATTGTGCTGATGACGACAGGCTTCGAAATCTGAATCTCTCCATGACGTTACGGGTACTACGTCCATTTATTCGACAGTGTATGATGAAAACACAAAGATAAAACAGAATGAAATCAAGAAGATCAAAATTTAAAGCAAGCCAAAATAAAATCAGGGAAAAGACAAAATGTGACCACAGAACTACCTCCAGAAAATGAACAAACTGAGAAATAAAGGTAGGGGGAAAAAAAGCTGGATTAAAAAGACTCTTTAATGAAGTTTTAAAAACAAAGTGAGTTTACTGTGATAAGGTCCAGAGGCAGTAAGACCCAGAGTTTTCCAGCATGAAAGCTGAACGCTCCTCTGCAGCGCTCGAGTGGGACACATGAGGGAGAAATAGGAGGAAGCATTCGAGGCCATCAGTGATCGAGCTGGAACATAAAATCAGAGCAGAGCTGTATTGTTTGGAGGAGCAAGGTTGTATTGAGCTTTAAAAACAAGATGATAAACTTTAAATCCAGAGCAGAGCCAGAGCAGAGTTTTCAACAGTGAGGTTATTCAACCACTTTTCTTTTAAAGTATACACAAAAAACTGTGGCTGCAGCACTCTGGAAAAGCTTAGAGAATAACAGCAGTCAATAAAAATGTGTTTATGTGTCAGCTTATTTTTTTTGTATAAAAAAAGTGTTTCTGAGATGATTAAAGTGCTGATGACTGGGTTGAGATGTGCATTTAAATTGGAATCTGGATCAAAAACCGCCATTTGTTTTTATCTATTTTTATTTAATGTTTGTTGAAATTTGCCCTATAAAACCTCTCATCATTTCAGTTTTCTTCAGGCCCTATTAGCTCCTACTAAAATGTTTTCTGTTTAATCTTCATTTAATTAAAGACAATCTCGTTCATCAACACAGTATTGTTGGAGAGACTAGCAATGAGTGACTTAAAGAGGCTGTGAGGAATTTCTGTTTAAAGTGGACTGCAGTGTCAACTTTTTGCCCTTTGGCCTTGTTTTCCTATACAACAACAAAATGCTAATAGATTTACAGATATTTTGTTTTGGAACTACATGAAATAACTGTAAAAATGCAGGACCTCAAAGTAGAAAATAATATATAAATTTTACAATTTTCCTTTTATTTCACAGCAAATTTGTTTTTATTGTGCTTGTGACCATTTGATTTAATGATGATGATGATGATGATTTGATTTATTTCGGTCATGTCAGCACACTTATACAATATCACACATTTTCAATAGATCACATTGTACATGTCCGAAAGGGAAGACGGGAGAAGCAGAACTTATCTAGTCCCGTCCCCATTTCCTCAATATTTAGTCTCCTCTTTTTCACATATCATCAGATTATTATAAATTTTGATTCCATTTACAGATGTATGACATAATTCTTGATTGATTTTCCATGAATGAGGAGGACACACACTGTGGATATGAGACCCTGCCATACAGGGGGCATCGCATGTTTGTGCTCCCTGGGGCAAACCGGCTGTCTGTGCTCCACGGGATAGACAAGCTGTCTGTGCCCCAGGGGGTTGACTGGCTGTCTGTGCTCCACTGCACCCAGTGGTTTTTACGTTGGGTTTTGTTTTTGATAGACAAGGTGTGTTGATTGTCTTTACTATTTTGGTCAATTTTTAATAACAATATTATTTGAATTACACAGTCCGTCCATGTAGTGTAGCACAGGCAGCCTGTTTCCCTAATGCAATACTCTAATGTTCAGCAGAGTCTTATAACCTCTGTGTGCCCTCCTCACTCAGGGTTACAAAACACCATCACAACAAAAAGTATTTTGCTGTAAAATAACCATATTTTTTGGCAGAACTCTTTGCATTGTAACTTTATTGAAGGTGTTTGACCGTAATAATTTGGAAAAAATCTGTTAAATAATGGTCACATTATTGTTTGTGGTCACACCACAATCCACTGCTTCGATATTCCTCCTAATCCTGCCCTGCTGCTGGACTCCATATTGCCAGGTTCATGGTTCATGAGCCTGAGGAGCACTGAGGAACTCATTCATTCATTCATTTTCTGAACTGCTTAGCCTGATCAGGGTTGCGGGTGTCTGGAGCCTATCCCAGCTGTCATTGGGCGAGAGGCGGGGTACACCCTGGACTAGTCACCAGCCAATCACAGGGCGAATTGAGGAACTCCTCCTGCTGAATTCTTCCTCTTAAGTGAGAGGAGGGACAGTTGGATCCATATTTATGAATGTTACACAGAGACAGAGTCAGAGGGACACCCCCCCTGTGACGTCATGTTCAACTGACAGTTTTTAATCAGAAAGAAAAAACAAATGTGCAAAAATTTCCCCAGGAGACTCTGTGGTTTATAAATTCAGAAATTTTTCTTCAATTTTTTTTTTTCCAAAATTAGTTTCTGATAGATTTCTTAACTGTTGCCTTCAACCTGCTATGTGCTCTTTAATTATAATTAATCTTAATTTATAATAATTATAATATTCCAATCGAAAATTCACTGAAAGTCCTAGAACAAATGATTGGGTAAATTAAAGTTAACTATCAATACTAATGTAACAATTTTCACATAACATCTTTGGAAATGAGGGGGCAGTGGGTGGAGGGGTAGGAGGGCTGGAGGGTGGGACTTGGAGTATATATGACACCATTCATTCCATTCCATTGTGCTAATATGTACTGTTTACTTGCAGTGTATGTTAAAAACTAATGCTCATCAATGCCTCTGCTAGAAAACCCAATAAAAACTGTTACAATAAAATAAAATAAAATAACGACCAGTCCATCCAGTCTTTGGTTCAACAGCAGCAAGAGATGAGTAAGCAGAGATCTGAGTGTAGAGGAACATGTTGGACCGAGCTCACACTGCAGATACTCCAGGAGACCAAACCTATCCCTGTCATGAGGATTCAAGCCCGTGTTTTGGTATCCTGCTCATATTTCACACATTGACCAGTGAGTGTAAAAATACTCCACTCTGAGACACTTACTCAGAGGGAGAACAGGAAACCTAAATGTCTGAGAAAAATAAGTCCAACATGAAGTGTGAGACATCTTTAGGTTGTTAGAGAAAACATTTAAGCACAAAGCCTGACGGAGAAATCTCTGAGACAAAGTCCATGTGTTGATCTCTGGAACTCACTGTCAGCTGCTGTTAGAGAAAGCCACAGAACATTTTCCCTTTCAGCTGGTGCTGCTCATTATTGTCAGGCACACACTGTCAGTTCACTGTGTCGCTTTATTCCAAACACGTTCTGCCAGAACTCTTTGATGGTGTTGGGTGCAGTGCGACCTCCCAGTTCAACTACAAATTACTTGCAAAACTGTCCATCCGAAACATTGTTATCTGCAGGAGACACAATTAAAAGTGACAGGTATGCCTTATTTAGTAAAAACTAATTATGAAGTGTTGGATGTGTTGACTTCTCTGGTCACAGGAAGTGAAGAATTAAAATTTAAGTGTGAAATTTAATTTGAGTCTCATACAGCAGAATGAGCGGGCCGCAGTTTGTCCAAGAAGAAAAGCCGCTTTTTTCCTCCTTCATTACAGTGTTTCCTTTGTTATAAAGCATCACACACTAAAGTAATGTGAGTTTACTGGAGCCACCTTACAGGGGTTCTGGTTGTTGATGTTCAAACACTCGTTTCTCTCAGCTGAAAACATGCTGAGCTGGCTCCTGGTGGTTTGATCTTTAGTGGTAAGAAGAGAAAAAAAGTGGAATAACCAAAAGATGACTTGTACCATGGAATCAACAGTGGCAGTTTTGTGAATACCAAGAGAAGCATATATTGCATGAAGCAAATAATATTGCAAGAAGTAAGGAATACACATAAGTTTAATCACTTCAAATATATATATATATATATATATATATATATATATATATATATATATATATATATATATATATATGTAGTGTTTTTGAGCTGTTATTCTCTAACTGGGGCTTTGTGGTCCCAACCTGAGTGGTCTCCACCCCCAAGAGCACAGGAGATGAACCTACCTCTAAATCTGTCGGCGACTCAATTGAAGGACCACTATCACTGAATGACCTCTAAACTGTTGACCTGTTGACAGTATCTGGCGTGACCTAGACCTAGCCCATTTAAGCTCCAGGGTTGTTGTTTAAACCACTTTATTACCTTCGCCAAGGAGGTTAAGGTTTTTGGGAGAGTATTTTTTTTTCTGTGTACAACATATCTCAGAAACTAATGAACAAATCTTGATGAAATTGTCAGGAAATGTTCAAAATGGGATAAGAAAAAAGTGATTACATTTTGGAGGGGATCTGGATCACCGTCTGGATCCAGGATTTTTTTTAAAGGATTCTTTATCATTGTGAGATAGGGCTGTTTTCACCATATGTGTATATAACTCCACTATAAATGATTGGATTGTTTTGAAAAAACAATATAAGACAAGGTCACCATAATTTCTGACAGATGTAAAAGTAGGATCCAGATCCTGCCAATATTCTGGATACTAAGATCCAGAATATGAAATATGTACTGGGTCATCATAATTTTCAACACTGTCAGGGAACAAATTATCGCACAAACCTGCAACTAGCACCAAATTGTGACAATCACAATATGCTTGGTGGAGGTCTACGGTCTCTGACTACTGTATCTCTTTTTGGATTAAACGTATTTCATCATGGGGGGTTTGTTATCTTATCTATAGTGTTTTAAAAAAAACAAAACAACATTAAATTTAGGTTTTCAGATGATAGCACTGCAGCATCATTGAAAACCTTTTTTCTTAAACCCATGTATCTATGTATGTTCTGCTGGAATGAAACTACGAGACATTTATCAGCTTTGCATGGACTTTCTTTAAATACACCAGATTCATCCCCAGTCCATCTCCCCTCCATCACAGCACCTGATTAGAAAGGTTTCCATTCAGGTCAGTCCGTCATCTGACACTTAATCCATTCTATTGAGGCCCCTGCTCTGGCAGGTCACAGCTAACATGCAGCCATCCAAGTTTCCCCAGATGCCAGAGCTGATGCATTGAGTCACTGTAGGGAAGATCAAGCAGGACAGGAAGTAGCGTTATTAGTCACCCAGTGACTTTCAAAATAAAACATACTGTGTGAAACTAAGTAAAATTAAAAAAAAAAAAAAAACTAGGACGCCATCTTGCTTGGTATGGAGTAAGGTCACTGCAAAAACTGCTCCCCCGGTGATTGGCTCCCAGCTCCCCAGTCATACCAGATGGGCTGTGGTCAAACTTTAAAAAACAAATACACCTTGTAGAAATGTTTTTCACATCTGTATTCTGTGTTGATAAGAAGATATGATTAGTCCATCTCGTGTTCAGGTCCCCTTTTTCTGAAAAGTTTAGTTTTCATTAGTTATTAAAGGTTAAAAACAGGGTGTTACATCACATTCAGTAATGACTGACAGCTGCTGTTCTTGTGTACTTTTCCAAGAATAGTAAAATATGGCAGAAAGGATGAAATTAAAAATCAACAAAACAATCGTCACCCAGAGTCTCTCAAAGTCTCTACTGCGCAGACTCTGGTTGCTCAATGGTGGTACCTGTGACAACTGTATAATGGTAAAAGGCAGAGCCACATGTTCCATTCTATACATTCAGAGGTCAAAACCACATCAGATTTATCTCGAAATTGTCGACAAATGACTAGGAGTCAACGGGTTTGAGGTTTCTCAGCTCAACATGAATGAAAAGAAGCTTATCAGTGGAGTGGAAAGCGCAGAAGCTCCTCGCGATGTCAGCCGTCAATCATGTGGCTTGCCAGCAAGCTCCATTCATGTTGTAGTGTGAGTTGATGAAAGCAGTCAACATGCAACAGAGCAGAGC
This sequence comes from Halichoeres trimaculatus, assembly GCF_033239565.1. NCBI lineage: Eukaryota > Metazoa > Chordata > Actinopteri > Labriformes > Labridae > Halichoeres > Halichoeres trimaculatus. The sequence continues at coordinate 6,656,765 of NW_027437187.1, read as the reverse complement.
TGAGCTGCAGACATATTTGAGGTGTGAGTGTGGTATACATCCTGTGGCAAAATTACAAACCTCCTCTATGAGGAAATCCTCACAGTCCAAAGAAACTGCCCAGGCCTGGCACAAAGAGCAGATGAAGAATTCCCTCCATCTCCCAACGTGATCAAAAGAGCGATCAAATACAACGTTTTCTTTGCTTTGAAGCAACAGCCTCTGACCAGAGACAGATCATCAAAAATATCAAAGAAGGCATCGATTACAAAACTAAGAGCTGCAAACACAAATTATAACAGTGACTTGCAAAACAAAGATACCCAACAATATTTGCCAAATTAAATTAAAGTCATCTGGAAAATGTCAATTAAATTAAATTTAAGTATCTAATAGAAACTGAATGCAGCACAAAAAAGTAAGAAAAAACTGTGTTTTATGATGTTTATTTCTTTGTTTGGCACTAAACCTTATACTGCTGTAAAGCATGAGATATTTATAGTTTTGTAGTCCCTTTTTTCTTATTCAGGATCAGGCAGTTTCTCTTTGCTTTATGCCAGTTTTTCAAAGCAACTTTGGCTTGGACCACCCCAAACCGAATAGTTTTTAGGATTAGCAAAAACCTAAATTATCAGTGCCTCAAAAGGGACAAGGTATCAATATGTGGGCTTCCAGCTACGTAAAGAACAACAGTTAGAAGAGCCACAACAAGTGAAATGCAAATATACACAAACATATACATTGCGGATGATTCAAAAAGTGTTGTATACTAAAAATAAAAAGAAATACAGTCAAAAAAAAGAGGCTAAATGTCCAATAGTTAATACACAAAAAAAAGGACATTTTCAAGCCCTGCTTTTAGGAGCCGGGTCTGAGGTTTCACTCCGGTTTGCTGCACTTTAGTCTCCTTGGTTTGTTCCTCTGTCGTGAGTATCTACTCTTTCAGTTTCTCTTTAAGAAGTGGTTGTTTTTCAGTAACAGGGCTGAGATTGATAGAAATGAGGGGCTATATACACTACCTGGCCAAACCCCCCCCCCAACACCACCACCAAAAATAAATAAATAAAAAAGAACAACACGCATTTGCTGTGGCATTGTTTCGATAAGCTCCTGCAATGTCAGAAGATTTATTTCTATCTAGTGTTGCATTAATAATTCACCAAGATCTTGCACTGATAATGGTAGAGTCTGACTGCTATGCAAAGCCTTCTTCAGCACATCCCAAAGATTCTCAATAGGGTTAAGGTCTGGACTCTGTGGTGGCCAATCTGTCAGGAAAAGTCCAGAGGGAAAAAAACAAAAAGGTGGAGGACCCAAATGCAGATTGAAATGAAACTTTATTTTAACTGAACTCAAAAACTCAAACCAAACATGAAACTCCAACAAAAGAAACAAAAACCAAAAACACTAAGAAACTCACAAAAGGCACTGGAGACACAGGAGGCACGAAGACACGGCGACAGGAACAGCAAACAAGGACAGCATACAATGAACCCACACGAAACATACTGAACACAGAGACTATATAGACAGGGAGTGATTGGCACAGGTGTGAAACAAGACACAGGTGAAACACATGAGGAGCAATCAACAAGGAGGGAAACACTAGGAGAACCAAACCAAACACAGGGAAACTCAAGACAGCTACTAAATACATAAGACACCAAAACACTAGAAATGATGATCACAAGACAAACACATGACAAGAAGCACAAACTAAAGACAAGAGACAGACATTCCACAAGACTAACACAGGTGACACAGAACCAGAACAGAATACAAAGAAACACAAGGGCAAAAACACAAGAAAACTCAGAAACACAGAAACCAAAAACCCAAACCATGACACAATCCATTCCATTGTATCCATTCCGTTTTCCACCGCTTTTTCATGTCCGGGTCGTGGGGGCAGCGGTGCCGTCAACAAAGACCAATAGCTCCAGTCCCCAGCCACTTTCGCCAGCTCCTCTGAGGGGATACCAAGGTGTTCCCAAGCCAGTCGAGAGATATAGGGCTCTAATTTCGTAGACCAGGCGCAGGCGCAGGCCTTCGCCGTGCGCACAGGGCGTGACTGGCGCACTTTGCAAGTTTCCTGCAGTGCCAAGAGAGGCGCAGTACAGCCGCACATGAGCGCAGAGCTGCGCGTCCACGCCTCCCTCCGCGCAAATGGCAGAGAGGGAGGAGAAAAGCCGTGAGTGGGTTTAACACAGCCGAGCGCTGTCTTCACCAATCAAATGAGCGCCTCTCCTTGCCTTTAAATGCCCTGCGACTGAGGCGCAGCGTCTGATTGGTCTGAGTGATCTCCAGCACCACGGAGAGAGTGATGGTAGCGGAGACGGTCAGAGCCGCTGTCCCTGCAGCAGGTCAATGGACAGCGGGGCGCATCGGAGGACACGACGCGCGTCACCTTGTGGGCCAGCTCCCGGGACAGATTTAATCCGTTCCTTTGTCTTTATCCGGAGTAAAAAATTAAGAGGCAGTTACACAGCTGGCTTATCCATTCAGAATACTTTTGATCCACCTGCACTCCTGGTTTGTCATCGCCAAGCAGAACCTTTGGTGATATACTGTATACTCTCCCGGTGTCTCCGCCTCATCCTCCTTACAATAATGTACGCCATCTTTTTAGGTCACGTTAAAAATAAAGACTAAAACAGAGAAATATGGGAAATCACAGGTTAATCCTGAGTGACATACATTTATTTTGTCTGTGTTTTTCTTCGTCTTTTCTCTCCCTATTTTCTTTGAATTAAATGAAATGAGAGAACCAGCTATACTCTGTATCAGATGTTAAGGCTGTTTATTGTTTAATTGTAAGATGTGCATCAAACTTCCAGCTGCTGTCAGGTTAACTTTCCATTATGACAAACGGCTTTAATCTGACATCAGATGTGACGGGACAGTTAATATAGATACAAATGTATATGCTGGTTCAGACAGTTACATTAAATAGTGATTGCTGTGATTGTTTATTGCATTAAAATGTGCCTGACACTCTGGAAACCTGCCTCTGAGGCTTTGATGACATGTGTGCACATGTGCGCCTGTCACCAAATTACAGCTGCGTGGGGTGTGCTCGGCTTTGTGCCGAGGATAGACCAGGTTGGAGCTGGCGAGCTTTCAGCGCACTTTTTTGGCACAAAATTGTCACTGCGCCAACATGAATCTGCTGACACCTCCCCTTGGTGCGCCGTCAACTCCCCCTGGCGCGCCGTCACACCCGTCTCTGCGCAGACGGTCTACCAAATTGTCAAATTGGCAGCGCACGGCGGTGCGCCACACGAAATTAGCACTGCGCAGGCTGCGCCAGGCTTGCGCCCCCTGCGCTGCGCCACGAAATTAGAGCCCATAATCTCAGTCGAGAGATATAATCTCTTGACTGGCCTGGGTCTTCTCCGGGGTCTCCTCCAAGTTAGACATACCCGAAACACCTCCCCAGGGAGGCGTACAGGAGGCATCCTCACCAGAAGCCCAAACCACCTCATCTGACTCCTCTTGATGTGGAGGAGCAGCGGCTCTACTCCAAGCCTCTCCTGGACGTCCGAGCTCCAAACTCCAAACAGGCTGAGCCAAGACACCCTGTGGAGAATGCCCATTTCTGTCACTTGTTCCAAGATCTTGTTCTTTTGGTCACTACCCACAGCTCGTGGCCATAGTTGAGGGTTGGAACGTAGATTGACCGGTAAATTGAGAGCCTCACCTTTTGGCCCAGCTCTCTCTTTTCCAAAACAGACCAGTATAGCGTCTGCAACACTGCCAATGCCGCTCTGATCTATCTCTCAATCTCTCGCTCCATTTTCCCCTCACTCTCTCCCTCTCTCTCTCCCAACCTGTAGTGGGCAGTCCACCCTTTTCTGACTGAGAACCATGGCCTCGGACTTAGTGGTGCTGACCTTCATCCCAGCTGCTTCACACTTGGCTGCAAACTGCCCCAGTGTGAGCTGGAGGTCAGTGTTTGATGAGACCAACAGAACCACATCATCCGCAAAAAGCAGAGATGGGATCCTGAAACCCCTGAACCTGACTCCCTCCTCCACTTGACTGCATCTAGAAATCCTGTCCATAAAAGTAATAAAGAGAATCAGTGACAAAGGGCAGCCCTGGTGCAGTCCAACCCTGACTGGGAACGAGTTTGACTTACTGTTGGAAATGCGAGCCAAGCTCTCACTCCAGAAATACAGAGACTGAACAGCCAGTAACAATGGGCCATCAACTCCATATTCTGAGAGCACCTCCCCACAAGATACCTCGGGGGACACAGTCCAAGGCCTTTTCCAAGTCCACAAAGCACATGTGGACTGGTTAGGGAAACTCCATTGCCCCCTCTAGCACCCTTGCAAGGCTATAGAGCTGGTCCAGTGTTCCACGGCCAGGACGAAAACCACATTGTTCCTCTTGAATCCGAGGTTCGACCAGCCGTCAGACTCTACTCTCAAGCACCCTGGAGTAGACCTTACCAGGGACGCTGAGGAGTGCGATCCCCCTGTAGTTGGAATACACCCTCTGGTCCTCCTTAAAAAAGGGAACCACCAACCCAGTCTGCCAATCCAGTGGCACCACCCATGTCCATGCAATGTTGCAGAGACATGTCAGCCAAGACAGTCCTGCAGCATCCAGAGCCTTGAAGAACCTAGGACGAATCTCGTCCACCCCTGAGGCGTTGCGGCTGTGGAGTTGTTTAACTTCCTCAGCAACTTCAGCCACAGTGATGGGCGGGCCCAACCCCAAGTCCTCTGGCTCTGCTTCGTTGACAGAATGCATGGTAGTGGAATTGAGGAGATCCTCAAAGTATTCCTTCCAACACCTGACTATACTCTCACTTGGGGTCAGCAGCTCCCCGTCCCCACTGTACAAAGTGTGAACAGAGGGCCGCTTTCCGCTCCTGAGCCGTCGGACCGTAAGAGCCACACAATGCTTGGCCTGCCTGTACCTGCCAGCTGCTTCTGGAGTCCCAAAAGCCAACCATGCCCTGTAAGACTCCTTCTCCAGCCTATGGCACCCTCACCTCTGTCCACCAACAAGTTTGGGTATTACCGCCGCGAAAGCACCAGATGCCTTGCGCCTGCAACTCCAGACAGCCACCTCAGCATTTGCACCGCTGAACATGGTCCATTCAGATTCCATGTCCCTGCCAGGGATGCAGTCTAACCTCTGCCAGAGGTGTGAGTTGATGACCATCCTGACAGGGTGTTCAGCCAGGCAGTCCATCAACTGAACACCACTCTGGTTTAGATCAGGCAAGCTGTTCCTCCCAATCACACTTATCCAAGTCACGCTGTCATTGCCCACGTGAGCGTTGGAGTCCCCCAGTAGGACAATGGAGACCCCAGTGGGGTGTTTTCCAGCACCTGTCCCAAGGACTCTAAAAAGGGTGAGTACTCTGAGCTGCTGCTTGGTGCGTAAGCACAAACAACAGTCAGGACCTGTTTTCCAACCCCAAGGTGCAGAGAAGCAACCCTTTCATCCACCGGGGAAAACTGCATCACACCGGCATAGAGCTGGAAAGCTACAAGTAAGCCCACACCTGCTCTCCGCCTCTCATCCGGAGCAACGACAGCAATTGGTGGCCAATCCATGTGTGAAAATAATGTCTCATGCTCCCTGAACCACTCTTTTACAATCTGAGCAGAATGAATCCTGGTATTGTCATCTTGGAATATGGCCTTGCCATCAGGGAAGAAAAAGTCCATTGATGGAACTGGTCATTCAGTATATTCAGGTAGTCAGCCGACCTCATTCTTTGAGCACAGACTGTTGCTGAACCTAGACCTGACCAACTGCAGCAACCCCAGATCAGAGCACTGCCCCCACAGGCTTGGACAGTAGGCTCTAGGCATGATGGGAGATTGCTTCATCTGCCTCTCTTCTTACCCTGATGACCCATCACTCTGGAACAGGGTCAATCTGGACTCATCAGACCACATGACCTTCTTCCATTGCTCCAGAGTCCAATCTTTATGCTCTCTAGCAAACTGAAGCTTTTTCTACTGGTTAGCCTCACTGACTAGTGGTTTTCTCAAGGCTACACAGCTGTTCAGTCCCAATCTCTTGAGTTCCTTTCACAGTGTATCTGTGGAACTGCTTAAACATAGCCGTGAATTCTACTGTTGTTTTTCTTCCATTTGATTTCACCAAACGTTTCAGTGATCGTCGATCGTGATCATCCAGGATTTTTTTCGGGCCACACTTCTTTCTGGAGGATGATGAGTCTCCACTATCCCTCCAGTTTTTAATAATGCCTTGGACAGTTTTAACCCAGTTTTAGTAGTTACGGAAATCTCCTCAGATGTTTCCTCTGCTTGATGGATGCCAATGATTTGACCCTTCTCAAACAGACTAACATCTTTTCCACAACCATGGCACTTTATATCACCAAATAATCTTAAATTTGATTCATATGACATCATACTTCTCTCATCTCTTTGCTCTGACTGTTGATAGGGAAGGAAGAGCAGGAGGTGTCCTGGTTCTCAGATGAATTTAAACTTATTTAGAATACCTGTAAATAACAAGACCTGTAAATTTAGTCTGTAACTGAAGCTTTTTGTCGGCCTTCTCAACAATAAAATGATTCATATTTCCCCCCAATGTGGACTTTAGAGCCTTCTGGATGATCTGTGATCTTTCTGTCTCCAAAAAATCATCAACAGCATCCTGTGAAATGTCTCCTAAACCTGCCATAGCTTCTGTCACTGAATGTTCATTGTAAATACGGTGTGTGCTCGTTTTGGAAATGAATGGAGATGAGAGCTTCTTTTAACTTCACTTTTTTTTGCTTAAGACAACTTTTTACTGGGTACAATGTGATATGGTAAGGTATTTACCAACAGTTATGTAGCTCTGTTGTTTTAAAACATGACAACAAGCAAACTGTTTTTGGATTGCAAAGAGGCATATATCTGGAAGTGAGACTTGGAAATTCCTCATAGCTCCTTTAAAATAAAACCATTATGTATTTTGTGTTTGACTGCTCAGAGACAGATGAAAAGATTGATGCACTCACTATAAATATAGCAGTGAGATTATTATGCTAAGCTAACTTTAGAAGTGTGACAGATCTATCATTTTTCTTCCCAGTCTTGGCAAGTGCACGAATGAGTATGCTATAAAAAGGGAAACCAGTGCTGTGTTGTCATTTATGCAGGGCTGTTCATTACAAACCAAAGCTTGATAATTCATTCTCTTTTTACTAAACAAAATAATTGAGTGTGTTTCTCTGTTGTTCAGCCAGCAGCTCGGCCAATTTCTTTCACCTCTTTGAATTCCAAGAAAGCAGCAGTGAAGTGATTTTAACACCATTAAACCAGGATTATCATTTGGAGACATCTCTGTTACTTTTGTTTAACCTTGCTCAGGAGATGTTACCCTTCTCACAGCTGAAATAAGCATTAAAAAAGAAATCTCAAAACAGAGAGCACACAGATTGGAATATACCCAGGAGAGAACCATGCTGAACAAAAGCAACAACACTCTTCCTCACCCGGGCTCACAGCTTCTTTCAGCTTCTTTCAGCTCAACTATTTATTCTGACCTTGCTTCTTTTCAATTTTGTTCTGCTCCCTGAATTTGTCCTTGCTCTGAAAAGTTGACTTGCAGATGAATTATGTTGAAATTTGTCTTGTTCCCTTTCAAAAGCTGGGCCGTCAATGAGCTTCAGCGGTTGGATTTCAGCTGAAGAGGGAACACACAGGAACATGTCTGCGGCAAGGACACGGTCCACATGCTTTCCAAATCTGCAAATAACTTGAAGCCAGTTCAATCCACTCTGTGCTTGCAAGCTATTTATGCTGTTTTAATGAGATGGATTTCTCTTTCTCTGAGTGTAAACAGCCTTGTCTTCACCATCGCACATTCATATCCAACCAGAAACAGTGATTTGAATATCTGAGAGTCACAGAAACACAATCAGTCAAGAGGTTGTTCAGTCAGCACCGGTTTAATAGTTTTCTATAAAGGTAGCAAAACGTATTACACATGGATTGGTAGGCAGGTGGAGTGATGGAGGTACTACCTGAAAGAGGAGCAGATGTGAAGGGAGGGGAGGAAAGACAGAACACGCTGAAGGTGGGAAACAAGCAGTCAGAATGAAAGGCAGCCAAGGACAAACAGACTTTCTTCACAAATTCTTTCAGAAAGCTGCAACATTTCATCCACTGATGTACGATACAATGCTTTTGTATCCGTCCGCACAGAGATATACAGCCATGTGATTCTGCAGCTTCCTGCTTTCATCCCTGGAAAAGTCCACTCCTCATCCATGATCCCACACGTTTGAATCTCCATTCTGTTTGATGCCGGCCCCGAGCAGCGCACGCAGCAACACTTAAAAGCCAGTCCAGGTTTTTTTTTTAATCCACAGGAACATCATGTGTCTCTCATCTCCACATGGGTGTGCGGTGTGTGTGTGTGTATGATGGTTACATGTGTCACAGGATCATATATGTACACACTTTGTTTTAGTCCAGCTAATGTGTTTTCACACTCAGAAAGCTCAGCTGCATATACATGCTGTATCTACAAACAAACAAACAAACAAACAAGGTTAGGGAGTGCTTTTTAAATCAGAAAGCACAGGGGAGAAGCAGTTTAATCCTTAATGAAATGAACATATGTAAAGTGGATAAGTGGTTAACACAATAAACTCTGACTACACCACAGTGAGATATTTAATCTCCTCTTACCCCCACACACACATTTACACACAGCTTTGAACACACTGAACAACTGCCTCAGCTGTACAAAGATGATAATGAGGTCAGAAAAACAACTGTCTGAAATCCAGGAACTTCTTTCAGCTGTGCATTTAAATAAAAGAGTTCATCTGAAATATACAGCACAATGTTCTGAATCAACCTGTGTCTCCCCGAACGCTACCGTCAATACATTTTAGAAACACAAGATCATATCTATATCCATCTGAGTCATCTGTAAATTTTTAAACCTGTGCTGTTTATCAATGTAAGGTGCTTTTAAACCAGAAGGTCCACAGGCTTTTAGTTCCCGGCCAGTGACGTGTAGGGAAAATAAAAGTAACTGCAACACAACGCTGAGCCAGTAGGGGGTGTTAATTCAATGATAAGCACAATTCCTTTGATTTCAGGATGAATTAAGAATTTTGGATTGAATTGAACAAGATGACACCATGGAAGGTGAAGACAGCCTGACATTGTTATGTGCAGCAATGTAGTTAGCATGTTAGCATGTAGGATATTCAGCTTGTGCCGGTTTTGATTATGTTTTGTTTAATTGAAGATAAATTTGTTGAGACTTGAGCTAGTGACAGGGTTGTTGTGAGTTGTGGCTGTTTGAAACAACACAGCTGTGACTGGAGAAACAGAGATCAGCTCTGCTGTCAAAGGTATGAAGGCAGCAGAGATCAACACATGTTCTAGCTTAAGAATGAGCCGTAGATAGTCATCTTTCGAGGAGATGCATCCTTTAAGGCAGTGTTTCTCAACCCTGGTCCTGGGGACACCCTGCCCTGCATGTTTTGTATGTTCCTGACTCCAACACACCTGATTCAAATGATCAGCTCGTCATCAAGCTCTGCTCGAGCCTGATAACATGCCATTCATTTGAATCAGGTGTGCTGGAGTGGGGTAACATCTAAAACATGCAGGGCAGGTGTCCCCAGGACCAGGATTGAGAAACACTGCTTTGAGGCAGCTTAAATCAGTGGTGTGCACAGAGGGAGGGCAGTTGCCCCCCTCATGGCTCAAGAGTGGTAAAATGTGTGCAGAAGTGATTCCTTGCAAGCCAAAATTTGAGTTCCTTCATGGCTGCCAAAACACACCAAACTGCGATCTTGGGAGGCAATTGAAACTGCTCCTTTGGCTGATTGAAGTATGATTAACTGTCTTGTTGGGTGGCAAAAACATGGGCTGAATGTGCCCTTTTTTTTGCCCCTGCCTTTAAAAAAGTCTGTGCATATCGCTGTTTTACATCATCATTAAATAATCATTTGATGAGGAGATTATGAAACGGATATCAAGCTAAACTAGGATGCATTCCCAAGGACTTCTTCTGTGTTTAAACAGCTGTTATACACTGGATATTCACCGACACATTGAGATTAAGGTCTCCAGTTTACAGGGTCAAAAATCTGTGTTTACACAAAAATGTTGTAGTTAGCATGCCAGGCCTGTAGTTGGCACTATAACTTTCTTGTCCAGAAGCATAGAGTTGGGCCTATCATCTGGTGTTTTGGTGAATACTCTGTGCAGAAGTAGAGCAACAGATGCACATTTTGTTGAAAGGCAGTCAGCAGATTCAGTAGATTGAGCAGCAGAAGCTCAACATGGTAGACCGCAATGATCATAACAATGGTACTGTTGTCCTGTTGTATGCACTTGCGCAATGGGGAGCATGATGTCAGCGTTTCCATTAAAGGAAGGGTACCGAATTAGGTACTTTTATAGGTACCGTTTGAATTCTGTCAAAAGTACCGGGTACCGATTCAAGTACAACCCCCATAAATGCATCCTTGTGACTGTGAGGGGTTGGAAGAGTAGGAGATTTTCCATGCTGAACATAAAAACAGCATTGCAATTTTATATACTGAAGAATAAATATGTCAAATTGAAAAGAATTTACCTTTTATAAACAAATTCATATTAATTACCACATAATCACACACAATTGCCAATACTAATTGCCAGGTACCAGGAATCGGTACTGTATCGTTTCGAATGTGAAAGGTACCCATCTCTAGTTTCCACTGAAAACTCTGGCTTACTGTTTACACGGCAACGGTGGCAGCAGCGTATCAGAAAAATTCTACTCAGGAGGCTGTTTTCAAAAGTTTGCGTCTTAGGTCAGCTCGATTTGACACAATTTTGTATAGATGCAAGGCCGAAACACAACAAAACCTTTGCGTTTAATTCTAAAAATGTTGTAAGGTAAACAGCCTCTCACCAAGTCCATCACAGCTGTCATCTGATTGTGAACTGAGAGAGGGGGAAATAAAAACACTGTGGCTGCTCCACCAATCAGAAACATTCAGTTCACAGGCGCTGCCTCTCATAGTTCCTGGACTTCTAGGATGTAGTACCTCATAGGCAGGACTGTTTTCAGAGGTGAATCAGTTACTACAGAACTGAATTTGGAGCCAACTTCTTCTGCACTCAAAAAAATAACTCATTGGACTAACTCAATTAAATTGTGGGCAGGTTTTCCATCCAATATATTTACTTAGCCCAAACTCAAATTATAAACATTAGTTAAATGTAATTTAATCAAGTTAGTCCAACTCATTTTTATTGGTAAAAGCCAAAATAAATTCAATACATAAATTTAGTGAAATTGGTTTACATTCATCTAACTTAATTAAATTGAGTAAGTTGTACTAGATTAAATTAATCATAACTAGAACAAAATAATTACTTTAATTCAATTGAATTTATTTTAATTCATCCAAATTAAGATAAAATCTATTATAACTTATCAAATTTTTCATTTGATCCCCCCAACTGAAATAACATTATACAGAACATTGTATTTACTCAAATTTCTTAAGAGATAACCACTACATCCATGTTCATCGAACTAAATTATATTAAGTTATTGAATTGACTCATTTCAAACCGTGAGTGAGGAGGGAGTGCAGTGGGTATTAGACTCAGCTGTACAGTAAGATGTTAACCTGCCAAGGGCACTGGTTTTCCGTGCTCCACATGGCATGAACCTACTGTCTGTGCCCTGTGGCATGGACCGTGTACCCTAAAGCATATGTAATATTTTATATGTTAATAAATGAGATGTGTTGATAAGCTAAAATTATGATCAGAAAGGACAAACCGGGTTTTGTCTTCAGTTATATTCAAATTACCATTACTGAGAGGGTATTTTAATTGTAGCCCTCACTGTTGTGGAGCACAGATGGCCAAGCAGCCTATGCCGTGGAGCACAGCCAGGTAGCCTATGCCATGGGGCACAGCCAAGCAGCCTGTGCTGTGGAGCACAGACAGCCAGCCAGCCAGACAGCTAGCCAGCGCAGTGGACCACAGACATGCAATGGAGCATAGACACACTGTCCCCGCGTGGTATCTTCACGTGCATCAGGGTCTCATATCCACAGTGTTCCCTCCTCACCCATGGTTTTTCCTTTTAGGTTTCGCAGATTATTGAGTTGAAACAACTTAAAATTTTATGTTAGATTAATGCAAAATATTGATTTGAGAAGAATTAAAATATTTAATTTATTTGACTTATTAAGTTGTGTTAATTGAACTTGTTAATTTCATTTCAAAGAACTTAATTAATTTAGGTGTTACCGATTGAAGCAATTAATTTAAGTTGGTCCAACTACTTCTTTTTATTAGTTCTCTGAAAAAAATGTTTTGTTGAATTTACCCAATTTAATTAATTTTCACAAGGCACACAATATCTTTGTCTATATCTAGATAATTTATGTAATCTTATGTATATGTGATCTTTAAGTTATTTCAAATTAATAACATTCATTGTTGTAACTCAAATACACATAGTAGATTTTACTCAAATTTCTTAAGAGATCACAACTAAACCCATGTTAAATAATTTAAGTTGGTCCAACTACTTCTATTACTTGTAGCAATACAGAATTTCATGTTGATATGGTCCACAAAAATACATTGGAAACCTTAACTTAAATATTGAGTTGAATTGATAAAAAAATTACATCACTTCAACTGATTGACAGACTTTTTTTGAAGGTTATCCTCTGGCTCTGCTCTCTGATGAATAGGGCCTATTGCACATTACTGCCACCTCCTGTTCTGGAGAGGTGTTGCAGATGGGATTCCAACCTAAACCAATTAGGTTGAGTTAACATAAAGTGATTTTGTTGTTTTAACAATTTTGCACATCATGCTGAAACAACATGATTAAATCATGTTTAACCACTGAACATGAAATAATTTAGTAGAAGCTACATGTTTTATTTATGCTGATTGAACAAACACCAATGTTCCTTTATGATTCAGAGCTTACGTTGGTCTTTATGAAGCGTACACACTCTCCAGTTTAAAACAAAGCATCTGACCGCAGGAGTTATTTATATCTGCTGCATTAATGATGTGATTTAACAAACCACTTTAAATTAATCATCCTGTGAACTCAGATGCTTCAATCTGATTTGAAAGGCACACACCTTAAATGTTACATCTACTCAATTAAATCGTGTTTGCATGAGAAATGTAATCTTATTGTGTTACATTAACTCATTTTATTTAAGTCAAGTCAAAGACCCACCAAGTGCCGTTTTTTGAGTGTGGTTGAAAAGCAGCTTAAAACAGTTTAAAACATTACATTTAAAATAAAAAACACACTGGATTAACTTACTTTAAAAGAGCAACTTCTTTAGTTGACATATCCAGACAAACACCCCGTTAATAAATGAATAAATAAATAAATACAAACATAGGTCATCTTGTTCACTGAACTGGTGCTGTAGGAGTTAGCAGTATGTTCCATGTTTAAGCAGAGTTTGATTATTATTGCAACCTTTTAGAAAGTGATTTGTCCTTCATGACATTCCACATCCATCCTGGGTATTATCCATCTTATAGTGTACTGCTAACTCCATCAGACACCAGATGGTTGAATCGATTGATCAGAATTCACAGAGGATATCACAAGCATATGATGGACAACATGTAAAACACAAATAACAAAAATAGCTAAGCTTTAAAAGTAGCACTTGCATGGCATATATGACTTTATCTATATACATCTGAACTATCATACAGTTATGTACATTGATATTCATAAAGCTGTAAATATTCACATTATAGATGTCGGGACTCTAGCTGTAAAGTCTTGTCATAAAGGAGTGTTTGGGTTTTTCTTTAAACTACTCTCTTCTCTCTGTGTGTTTCCAGGATTGTTTGTGTGATGACGAAAGATAGTGTGTGTTTAACATCGTCCTCTTTAATTCTGTGAAAATACACCCCTGGAGAATCACTTAATGTTTCTACATTTTCAGCACATGAGCTGCCTCCAAATATCCAGCTCTCGTTTGTCAGTTTTTGTGTGAACGTAAAGGAAAAACATGTGATATTTAAAAACACCATTCTCTAAAGCCCTAAATCTTGACACTTTCAAAGAGGCTAAAAGTCCTGTGAAGACTGGTCTCATTTTTATATATTTGCCTTCACATAATCTATAATTTAAAACAAGATGATCAACTCTTCAATGTGTTATTTCTCAGTATCTGTGTTTGGGTTGGATTTTCATGGGGAATTTACACATTTATGGCTGATGGCCCCCTTTGATTACCGATGTGTACTTTTTTCTCTGCTGAAAAGGATTTATTTTGGAGAAATGGTGGACTCTGGAGCTGGACAGACTAAAAGAAAAAGGAGGTCTGAGCAGAAGAAAGGTCAACAGGAGAGTGATGAAAAATTTGTGTTGAATAAAGTGGTGTTAAGAAAAGAAAAAAATTTGCTTTCCAAAACAAATGCAGTCATGTCCTTACAACAGTGGGCGATGCGATGTCAGTGGATTAGGGCTACATTAAAGAAATCAAAAAAGTAAATATACCAGATCATAAATATACAAGAATGAAGTCAAACATTTATAAGAATAAACTTCATTTAGAGAGCAGTGGCCGCCTGTAAAAAAAAAAAAAAGGACCCGTGCAGGTAAAGGTTTCATAAATAAATAAATATTTCATCTTTCGGCTCATCATTGTAACACTGTTATAAGTATAAGCACCTCCTCCACCTCGCAGAGGAACTTGCATTGTACTCCATGAAAAGCTGTACCTTCTTGAAATGAAATGTCTGAAAATTACAGCACGGATAAATTATGATACAGAAATATAAAATAACTTCACCCAGGAGAGGTATAGCATGATTAAAATCATTCCACACATATGTGATCTCACATTTTTTATACTACATTTCTTAGATCATAGCTTATAGCTTTAGACTAAAATAATGAGTTTATTCTTATACATTTATACTGGATTCAAGGGGCAACAGTAAACTAGAGTGAACCTTAAAGACATTTTTTATTTTAATCAAACTAAAACTTAAACTAAACTTTTTGGGAGTTTTGGGGTCAACCCAACCTTTATCTACTAAGGCTGAAAAAGTTGGGACATATCTTGTTATTATGGCTGTAAAAGGCTCTGAAAATGCTCTATAGCCCTGTTTCCACCAAGTGTTTCAGTTCGGTTTGTCTTGGTACGGTATGCATCTTGCGATGTTTCCTTTGACTAAAACTGGTACAAGTCCTCAAACTACCAACCTGTCCCGTCCCATTTTTTGGTACCCTTCTGTTGGGGTGCCAAATGTACCAATCAGACCCCAGAAGGTGGCGCTAGAACACTGCAGTCTGTTGATTGGTTGAAACAATCATCACTTCCTGTGCGATTGTGGTAATAAAACACAAAAATGAAAAAGTGAAAATGCCCAGTGTCAGTGCTTTGAACCCCTTTTGTTTTTTAACACCTGGTAAATGGTAAAAGCAGAAAAGCACTAAAACAAGTTTTGATAGTTTAGTGAGCAAAAACTCAGGGAGTTATAACTGCTTCGCATTTTTTCCATGTCACATGCTTGTGATTACCGTAATGTACCATATAAACCTGGAAAGCTCATATTCTTTGGTTTTGAATTTTTCTGTTTGAGAAAACGGTAATAGAGTTACGGTACAAGACTCCAGCCAAGGTAAATGTAGCGTTAGCGCTATGGCAGTAGGCAAAGGGTTAAAGCTGGACTGTGTTAGATTTTCCCAAAGCCCTCACCTGAAGACGGCTGTTACACATCAGCAGTCTTTGTAGCTCAGATAGACTAATGAAGTGTCAAGTGGCCTCACATTGAAGTTCAAGAGTGCGTGTCTTTAAGGATTAAAATGAAATGACTCCTATAAAAGCTCAAACACCTGACGGCTCTATCATCCCCAGAGCAGAGCGAGCACAGAGCACATTAGAGGAGGGAGTTTCCGTACGCTGCAGCACCTTTGCTGTGACATGAAGCAGAGGCCTGATGTAAATATCCTCATAAAAAGCCACATGAGCACTGACAGCCGCACTGTATGGAGAGCACCAATCATCCCTGCCGTTCGCTCTCTGTAATAACACCACATACACTGCTCCGTTAATGTGACAATGATGCATCGGTAGTGAGAACGCCTCTCCTTTCCCTCCTGCCATTTCTCTCCAATTTAACCTGTTTGTCAGAGCACCAAGCTGCCGCTGCAGGCGAGGAGATGTACAGTCTACAAACGCACTGCTGCAAAATAATTCCCTGCTCTGTGTGGTCATTACCGGTGCGTTTACTCTGCGGTGTTATTGAAAACTACTACCAAACTCGATTTGTGTATCTGCCGTACTTGAAACATATCTCCTCGTAAAAGATCATTTATGAGAGCCTCTGTGAGAGCAGTTTAGAGCTCCTCTGCACAAACACAGAGGCCGTTAGTTACCCATGATACTGTGCTTTTGGTTAGGCTGTGATAGCTGAACTAGCAACATGCTGCATTTATAACACTCTCCCAATCTGAATTCTCATACAGTATCTTAGTGAAGTACTTAGTTTGAACCTCCAGTGGCGTCTTATCTGAGCTCTGTAGAGATGGTTTTCAAATTGCTGCACCTTGGTGAATCAGCCATTGAGGCCTCTAATTGCTAATTCTGTCAGTTTAATTAAAGTTCAGAACTACAGCAGCCTCCTCAAACCATCCAAGCATATCTCTGGGCTAAATCCCTTATGAAAAAAAAGGAAACAGCTCCAGGCTGAGTGAAGATTTTATTATTACATCTTTAAAAAGATTTCTTTTTATTTCTACACATTTAAGTTTGCCTTGCACTCAGAATTACCTCCAGAAAATTCTCTTCATGGACTTTTAAAGCTGATAGGTCGATTTTCTGAAAATCCACTTTCCAGGGTCAAGGTGAAACGGTTAATTCAATTAGAGCTTCCCACTGAGGTTTAAAAAACAAACTAGAAAAGCACCCAGAGAGCACAGACCTCCACCAAGCATACTGTGGTTGTCACCAACATTTTAGTCCTACTTTAATGTTATACTCCCTTTCAGCAGACTGTCTGCCACCATTTGGTGTTAGTTGCAGGTTTGTATGATAATTTGTTTCCTGACAGTGTTGAAAATGATGATGACCCAGTACATATTTCATATTCCAGATCTTAGTATCCAGAATAATGCCAGGATCTGGATTGTACTTTTACATCTGCCAGAAATTATGGTGACTTTGTCTTGTATTGTTTTGCAAAGCAATCTGATCATTTATCATGGAGTTATACAGTGGGGAAAATAAGTATTGAACGCGTCAACTTTTTCTCATCACATTTATTTCCAAAGATGCAATTCAAACAAAATTTCAAAAGGTCCATAAATAATGATTATGTGGAATTAAGTACAATAACACTGGGAAAATGTATTGAACATGCTGAGACTCATCTAATACTTAGTGGAGAAGCCTTTGTTTGCAACGACAGCTTCCAGAAGCTTCTTGTATGTTTGAACTAATGGCCCACACTGCTCAGGTGTGATTTTGGCCCATTCCTCTGCACAATTTGTCTTTAAATCTTGGATATTCTTTGGTGCCCTCTGGTGAACTCTTTTCTTTAGTTCTTTACACAAATGTTCAGTTGGATTTAAGTCAGGTGATTGACTAGGCCATTCTAACAGATTGATTTTCTTTTTTTGAAACCATTTGAGAGTCAACTTTGCCGTGTGCTTTGGATTGTTTTCCTGCTGGAAGGTCCAGCCACGTCTCATCTTCATCATCCTGGTGGATGGCAGCAGATTCAAATCAAGAATTTCCCCATACATGGCTCCATTCATTGCTCCGTCAATTATATGAAGTTTGCCAACACCATGAGATGAGAAACAACCCCATGCCATGATGCTTCCACCTCCAAACCTCACTGTTGGTTTAGTGTGTTTTGGGTGATGTGCAGTGCCATTTCTCCTCCAAACATGGTATGTAGTATGACAGCTGAAAAGTTCAATTTTGGTCTCATCTGACCAGACAACATTCTCCCAGTATTCTACAGGCTTGTCAAGATGCTGTTTAGCAAACTTTAAACCAGCTTCAACATGCCTTTTCTTGAGGAATGGAGTCTTGCGGGCTGAGCGTCCATAGAGGCAATGGCGGTGGAGTGCACTGCCTATTGTTTTCTCTGTAACAATTGTACCTGCTGCCTCCAAGTCTTTCTGGAGCACTTTCAGGGTGGTCCTTGGCTCGTTGAGTACTCTTCTGACTATCTGTCTGACTCCCTGGTCAGAAATCTTCAAGGAACTCCTGTGCGTGGCCTGTTGATGGTAAGGTGGTGCTCCTTCCACTTGCGAATTATGGCCCCAACGGTGCTGACTGGAATATTCAGATGCTTTGATATAAGTCTGTAACCAGTTCCATTCTGTTGCTGAGCAACAATCAGGTTGTGAATGTCTTCAGAGAGCTCTTTGCCTTTACCCATCATGAGGTGTGTCGTATTTAACTGCTTGGTGAAAAAACGACCTTTTTTATGGGACCATCAATTTGCTTTAGCCCAGCTGATGTTGGTTTGCACTAATTGGAAATTCAAGTAATAATTACTGACAGATTTCAGGTGGTATGGTGCATTGCCTTGCCAAAGTATACAGCCTTTCCATGGTGTGTTCAATACTTTTTTCCTGTGTTATCGTACTTAAATCCACATAATCATTATTTATGGACCTGAACGTTGTGATTTCTTTTCATGTGTGGATTATTTGAGTTAATACCAATGTCTGGTAGAAATTTGAATTGCAGCTTTGGAAATCAATGTGATGGGAAAAAAAGTTATGCTTTCAATACTTATATTCCCCACTGTATACACATATGGTGAAAACGGCCCTGTCTCACAATGATAAAGAATCCTTTAAAATAATCCTGGATCCAGACAGTGATCTAGATCGCCTCGAAAATTTAATCACTTCTTCCTTTTCCGATTTTGAACGTTTCCTAAAGATATCATCTAGATCTGTTGGTTACTTTTTGAGTTGTGTTGTTCACAAACAAACTCTCCCAAAAACACAACCTCCTTGGTGGAGGTAATAAGGCAGATAAAAATCCAGGTGAGTATGAACCCTGTCTGGATCTTTTCTCCATATTTCTCTGTCTAATTCAGCCTTGTAGGTTGGGTGTTTAACATACTCGCCTACAGGCAGGCTACACAGGTGTGAGGGGTTGTTATGGTGAAGCAGTCCCCCCCTGGGCCTCTCACTCCAATCCATTTTTATTTATTTCCAACCTGCTTTGAGCGTGCAAACTCTTGTAACCTTTAAGGATTTGAGTTTTCTGCGTTTTCACATTCTAGCCCAGCTCTTTAAAGTCAGTCTGGCTTTGATTTATTTTTCGTGAAGAAAGAAAGCAACTTGCAACCTGGAGCCCCCCTGTGTAAAACACGCTCGCTGCGAGACAGGTGGGTTTAATCTTCCAACCAGGCAGGACGGTGTTTGTTTTCCAGGTGTACTCATCTCTCTTTCTGTGTCTCTAATCTGATAGTGTTTCTGAACCCGGGCCAGACAGAAACAACTGTTACCCACAGCCACTTAGAATAACAAGCAGCTTCGGCGGGCCTGCAGGGCCAAACTACGGCTCCTGGAGCATGAAATACACTTGGCACACTGGAGGATCGTGATTCTGGCAGGCAAACATATTGGCCCCCATACCGCTGGGCTGCAGCACAGGATGCCAAGAAGGAGCCCTGGAGGATTTCATACCTGGGCAAGCACCAAATAAAAAACAACTCCAGTACACTCTGACTTTACTTTAATTTCAGCTCCAAACTCATTTTGCTGCAGCAGGTGCACAGGACAGAGTTAAGCTGTTGGAAAACATTCACGTGTCTGTGTTACGATGAACACAACGTAACTTCCTCAATCTGTAAAATGTAAGAAGAAACACTGTGTGCATGAAAAACTACAGAGTGTATCTGTATCCTGTGAACCCAGTGCTGCAGTTTAAACTGTATCTTCCATCTTTGTCTGGGTCTTGTTATCTTTTGTTTGAAGTGTGAAGACAAATTGCTGGTGCCACTTTTTCAACTCCGATGCCATTTATATCTCAGATCCCTCTGAATGATGTTTGTTCTAAAAAGTCGCTGACAAACTAACAACGTTTATACACCAGCTGAAACAACACAACTGCTTCCTAAAGTGTTCACTGACAGATCTGCACACTGGAGGAGAAGGCTGCACACACAGGAAACACTCACACTTCATTTTAAGGTTCTGGGGCCCTGAGCTCTACGTTATGAGAATCCTTGATCGACAAAAGTGTTTTTTCACCTTACCGAGCCAGCATTCTTGGGAAACTAAACTTAGTTTAAATTCATGCAGGAAGATTTAAAGCAACCACTCAGCTCATAAAACCAGATTGAACTAGTCTCTGTGTTTTCACCTCAAGCAACACAGGATTTGAGAAACAGTGTATTGAAGGATGAAGGACTTAAAGATTCTCAAGTACGATGTGGCCCTGGTTATTGTCTGAGTTACTGGAAGAGGAGTTCGATCTATTTTTGATTTGATTTTAAGATAGGGATGATTTAAAGAGTGAGAGGACCTCATCAGAACAGCTTTACCTTGTGTGCTCTTTATGTACGGAAATACAGTGGTGGCCAAAATTATTAGAAGACTTGGCATATTTACAAGGTTAAAAGTTTTTTTTTTTTTTTTTTATCAAACTAGATGTTAAAACACTCAAAAAGTAATGCCAGATCACAGAACAGAGCCAACATACACTCCAGGGCTGCATCGACAAATTGATAAAAATTGATTGTTAAAAGCGTCAACGTTTTTCCATTCTCGATGCACTGTGCTGCGTCATTACTGTATTACTTTCTCAACAGTTTATTTTTCTTCTACCTTTTTGTTGGATTATTTAGCGGTTGGACACTTGCTGAAGCTGATTACCGCCACCTACTGGACTGGAGTGTAGATTACCTGGGCTGTATGTGCCACATGTAAACAGATCAGCGTGGAGGTGAAGCCAAGCCGGCAGGTGAGGGAAACAAGTAAACGTGAATGATTGCAGAGCCGAAGAAAGACGTTCATACAAAAATCTCCAGAGTTTGGGAGAATCATACGCACACACCACTGTGTTTGGAACAGCAACTGGGAAGATGGAGTTCCAATCATACAGGGAGCTGATGAAGACATCCCGACTGTTTCAGAGTGATGAATCAACATGAAAGTTGAAAGAGACACACTGCTGAGACTTCATGAACTTCACATAAAAGCACACAGTGTGTCAATAGAGAAAAATGACCTCGGATGGCACAGCAGTACGACTGAAATGATCCAGCACTTAAAACACAAACATGTTGAGCTCATCGATGACGAGACGAGGAGCTCAACAACGAGGTGAGTAGCTACAAACCCCACATACACACCCTTCGTATGTTGTGAAATGCATTTTTTTTTCTTTTAGGACTCGTTTAGTCTTTTTATTAAATCGTCACCATGTTTAAAAACCACAAGGAGTTCATTAAACTAATGTTAGCATTAGCATTAGCTGCTAGGTAGGGCAGAGGGGGTGTACTGTTTGACCTGCAGGTGAAAAGATTGACGACACATTTTTATTTATTTACCTTTTTGGCCCACTAAGTTCTTTATCTGATGACATAACAATATATTTTCTGTTATTTACTCATACTGTTGATTCTGTGACAATACTTCCATATCACTTTTTATACTTGTAAATGTTTAGGATCTGGTCAGTTTAATTATGTTCAAATATGATTTTTCTTTGTGAATATCTTCAAGCAAACAACAGTCATCAACTCAAATCACAACAAATGTTTGGTTTTGCGAATTTTACTATTATGCATCCTCATCCTTTTTTTCCAATTCATCGATTAATCGTAAATATAATCTTTAGAGAGGTTGATTACTAAAACAATCATTAGTTGCAGCCCTAATACACTCTACAAAATATGTCATTGGATGAACTTGGTTAAACTGTCTGCAGGATTTTCATCCAATAAATACACATACCCCCAACTTAAATTTCACTCAAACAAAAATGAGTTTGTCAAACTTGTTGATAACAAATCATGTCAAGATGAAACAAAAAAAAAAAAAAACATGTTTGTTTCTTTTTTTTTTTTATACCTGGTTAAGTGTGTTTGTTGTTTCCTACAGAGACAGAATCAAGTGAATACTCCACAAACTGCAGTTCTTGGTAATTCCACATTGCCTTGTATATTTACTAGGGCTGTCAGGGACGTCCTTTTTGGAAATCTACAGCAAATCAACCGTTTGCTCTAGCTCAATTCTGTAAAAAAACAGATAATTCTACACTCTTTATTGCATTAAATAAGCCCTGAATGATCAATATTTGTCCTGTATTTAAATCTAAAGAATTCTTTGAAAATTTGCTTCCATCTTCCTGGTGTCATGTTTCAGCTTGGGGCTGCTCTGCACCAATCAGCAACAGTTTGTGTGTTCAGAGTTTGTTAAACTGAAAATACTTCACTTTTCTTTGATCCAAGACTTGAAAAAAGTGTTTTGTACATAGTTCCTCACAGTTTTTAGCCTTTAGCCCTGGTTCTCCTGACCTCATAGAAGTATAAAAGTTCATATTGCAGTGAAAATTGAGTCCACATCAAGTAAAAATGTGACAGAAGCAAAAACCGTCCTAAAAATCAAATCAGCTTACCTTAGGTGCAGGACTGTGTAGATTTTGTAAAGATAGAACCATAAAACTTTTTTCATGTGTTCCTTATGCCTCAGGGTGCCTAAAAATGTGTTGTATATAATCCCACCTTATTTTTAAACGTTTTTTTTAATGTCTTTTAATGTAATTTTAATGTCCCGGAATTTAAATTCTTTAATTTGGGACCTTAAGCAGATATGAGATTAAAATGCAATTAATTAGATTAATTAATTACAAATCCTGTAATTAATTAGATTAATTTTTTTAATCGCCTGACAGCACTAATATTTACACCAGAGGTTGCCACTCACACACTCATACCCATCCACACACTAACCAGAAGTATGGGCAACTTGGGGTTTAGCATCTTGCTCAAGGGCACTTTGGCATGACCGCAGGACCTGGTATCGCACCCCTGATCATCCAATTGAGACAACAACTCTACCACTGAGTTAGCTGCCATGTCAAATATTACAGGGCAAAAAAAAATATTAAAGTAGATCAAAACAGAGGGAATTACTTTGTTTCATATTTCTAGCGCTCAGAGCGACTGTCCGCATGTTTCAGGATCAGGGTTTAGACACAGCAAAAAAAAAAAAAAGTCAGTACGTTCAGATCTATCAGCTCTGACAATTTTGGCCACCACTGTTTGGTTAACAACATTTCTCTTAATTGAGGACATTAAGTCGACTTTACCGTGCCCCCCTTGGTGTAGCCCTCTGCCAGCCACCCTCTGACTCTATAACAGAGAGAGTACAAGAGGAGCATCGCAGCACTCAGTCAACCTGACAAACACACTCATGTGTTGCAGTTTGTTTATGTGATATTTCTGGTATGATGAAAGGTTTGTTTGAACAGCTGAGGTGGGCTGACAGGGTACAGTAACTCCCGGGTTAATGTGCTGTGCAGTTTGAAGTTAAGGAGCAAGATGGGCTACCCACAAGACAACAAAAGGAAAGCAAACAGCAGCGTGACACAAGGAAAAGACGCTGTAGATGTACAGAGCTTGACAAATGTCTCAGACCACCTGTCATGAATCAAGAACTAGATATCTTTCTTTTTCAGTGAGTTCTCCATTCTTCCCCATTTCAGTTCTTTGAAATCTGAGCCGGCACACTGAACACCGAGGACTCTGAAATGAATCAGGAATAACAAACAACCACTGAAACACATTTTCTGTTCAGGAATGAAAGTCAATAACTGTAATTTGGAAGCACCTCATGATGCTGGATGGTTTCTTGTTTTTATGACAGGTGGTCTGATATATTTGTTAAGCTGCGTATTATCATTTTCCCTTTTAAAGAATAAGCTTGTCACCTGAAGGGTATTTTTTTCCAACCCTTTAAGATTTTACTTGCTACTTTTTTCTTCCCTGTTTTTGTGAGGAGGAATAGCAGGTGAGGATGCCTCTTTTGTGTGCTCTCTCATTTATCAACTCATACTGGCTTCATGTGCAGTGCAACCAAGGGTAAGGGTAAGTAAAAATGAAGCCTGTGTGGAAGTGCTAAAATTCACTGTTCGTCGAGAATCTGCTTGAGGCTGGCTGCAGACAGACCAGAAGTCAGGCACACACCCAGCCATAAAAACTGACTTTTGGGCATGGTACAGCCTGGTTCAAAAAACAGTTTGAGTCTAAAACCACCTGATTCCACTGTCGGCACACACTGTACGGTGAGTGATTTTTTTTTCTAACTCTGCTGTTAAGAAGTTATTAGGATTGTTTGATTTTCCAATCAGAGGCACTGCTCAGGTCACGTGACCGCCGGGCACCCTGTATCTACTCGAAGAAAAACTCACAGCATTGTATCAAATGTGGCTGCATCTGCTGATTGGCTTCAGTTCACTGTTTCAGAAACAGACGGGTGACGTCACGGATGCTTCGTCCATGTTTTATACAGTCTACGAGTGTAACACATATCAGGACTGCTGGGGTTCCTGCGCTTCCCGGCCCTGTGATGAGCCTTTTCCCTGGACTGTATAAAACATTGACATAGTCTCTGCGACGTCACCTGTCTGTTTCTGAAACGGAAAATGAAGCACATCGGCTATAGCAGCCATATTGGTAGTGGCAAAGGCTTCGCATACAGCTAGAGGGCGCCTGTCGGTCACATGACCCTGAGCCGTGCTTTTGATTGGGCGAGCTTGGGATCTTGATCTTCTCTGAACGGCTGAGTTTTTAAAAAATTCACCCCCCGAACAGTGTGTGCTGATAGTGAAATTAACAATTCAGACAGGAAATGTTTTTGAACCAGGCTTTAAATTAGGTAATTTCTGCTTTGAAAACATCATTTTTTTGTCTTGGTGTGTATGTGATTTCCTGTACTTCTGGAGCCAGCCTCAAGCGGACACTTGAGAAACAGCAGGTTTTAGCTCTTCAGCACTGTCTCATATTTTTAGTCTTTCTTTGTTCATGTTGGGCTTTAAAACCTCAAACTTATTGACTCCTGCTCTGTCTGTGATCATTATGTCAGTTTGTTATTGGGGTAAAGTGAAGTACGATGTGGTATAGACACAGATGTTTTATGTGGTTTCAGTGCTGACTGATGTATCATTACTCAAGCATCATATGAAAAAAAGAAGCGCAAAGCCCCGTTTCCACCAACCACTCTGCTATAGATCAGTACCTTTTGGTACAGGTTGGATCAGTAAAGCCTGATCCTGTTTGAATTTCATAGCCAACTCTGTACTTCTTAGTAGGTGCCGTGTAGGCTGTACATTGATAGCTGCATCAGTTACGCAATAGCATGGCTGCAGAGTGTACCCCGCTAATCCAACGAAGAAGAAATAAACAAAGAGCAACAATGTACGGCATCCAGAAATTGATCTTCTTTCTGATTAGCAAAGAGTGGCTCTTTGTTACAAAGCCGACTGAGATTTAAACATGGCAGAGTAATGTGTTGTTCTTTATTACCACTGTCACACAGGAAGTGACGATTCTTTCAACCAATCAACCGACTGCAGTGTTTCCAGCTCCACCTTCTTGGGTCTGCTCGGTATGTCTGACATCCCAACAAAAGCGTGCCAAAAAGTGGGATGGTGCACTTTGGTAATTTGGGGACTTGTCCCAGTGTTGGTTAAAGGAAATGCCACAAAATGCGTAATGTACTGAGACAAACTTCACTGAACCACTTGGTGGTAACAGGTCCCCTGCGGCCCCCTACTGGAGCTGAGTTAATACATTGACTCAAATTCAACCTCTCTATTCCATAACGGAGCAGATACAGATCTGGTTTGATTTGGTTGTAACCTTTAAATAACTACAAACGCTTTGCCTTGAAGCTCATAAATAAGAGCGCTTAGCTAGACTTGTAGTTGGCGCCTCTGTTTTCTAGTTATCAGATTTACATGCAGGTTAGAATCAGATCTCTCTCCTTAAAATGTGATCCACAGACCCCTTGTTGAACAGCTCATACTACAGCACAGCAATGAGAGGGTAGGGGATCTGAATGTGCTGTTTGCAGTGTGGTGTGTATCTGTGGGTGATTTCATGTTTGTTTCTAACAGAAAGTGTTAAACAGCTGAGGATATGCATGACACGGCACAAGCAGTTTGAAGAAACCAAAAGACTGCTGGACCTCTGAACATGCAGTTAGAAATATTAAGCCTCTGACCAAGCAGAGGAAATAAAACAAGTCCATGGATCTGTAAAAGAAAATGCTCAGAGTTCTTATATATTCACACTAGTCCCATTTGTTGTGGGACAGTTATATAAAAAACCACACTAACAGAGGAGCAGAGAGTAGAGTGAAAACACGGAGGCTGTCGGCCGCGTGGTCGGCACCTCCTTTTAGAGACTCCTGGTTGATATCCTCTTTGTTAGGTGACCCGCGTGGTGTGGCCGAGGCCACTGGGTGATTGTTGCGGTTGGAGCACATGTCGTACAGGTTCCCGGAGAACTGCATCTTCTTTGACTCTTGCCGGAGAGATTCCCAGACAGCTGCTGCCTCGTCCGGACAGCCCGCCATCGCCACGTTGGCGCAGTCATGAAACTCATCCCAGGATCTGCAGGAAGGAGGGGACAGAAGTGTGATTAGTCAAAGGCAACTACATCCTCCTGTTTGTCCACTTCCCCTGCTTCTAACACATCAGCTTGTTTCTTTTGTTGGTTATTTGATCACATGACTCTTGCTTATGTTTGCAGGTGAAGATCTTTTATCAATGTCAGGGCCTCTTCTAACCTCTGGAGGACTTCTGTTCCCTTTGTGCTCCCTGTACGATCACTCTGTTGTACGTCTGAACTATTTCACTGTTTCCAGGTTCCTCATGCCCCCTGTCTGTCTCTGCAGGAATCTGAGCAAAAGTGGTGTGCTGTCACCACTGTACCAGAAAAACACTCACAAACATGATCTGAACAGAGTCAAACTTTCAAGATTCCCTGAGATCCTCATTCCAATCATTTCACCCAAACTGAGAGATCCAAAATCCATCTCATTTGGTACGGGTCAGAATAAGAATTTGGAGCACAGGTCAGAAGACAAAAAGTTAATAAAATTTAAAATATTTTTTGTTCTTTAGGGTAGCACTGCAAAAAATTGAAATTTTATTAAGTGTCTTTGTCTTATTTTAAGTAAAAATTGTCTTGTTTACCTGATATGAGCCACATTCAACTGGTCAGTCCAGTGAAATGTCTTGTTTTATGTTGTTTAAAGACAAAAATGAGGTCTGCATGGCTTTGACAATTAAAAACAATATGCCAATGGTAAAAGAAAAAAATGCTCAACATTCAGTTCTTAATTAAAGTAACTTTTCTTTTGGGCTATTGGGAGATTTTTTTACTTGTTCCAAGTGATTCAGGCCTCATTTTTGTCTTTAAATAACTTTAATAAGACATTTTCCTGGACTGGTCAGGTTAATGTGGCTCAAATTAAGTCTTAAGAGGCATTTTCTACTGAAAATAAGACAAAAACACTAGATAAGATTTCAGTTTTCCACAGTGCGGTTTATGTGAGTCATGGAGTATCGAGCAAACACAATGATTTTTAGGGAATTTTTAAAGCTGTTGAATGAAAAGGTTAAATTAAACTACCACACATATAAAGCCCCTGTAACCAGAGGTCACATGATTTGGAGGAGCTCAGGTTACATGTATCGTGGTCAGAGTGTTGCCATGGTAACTCTGTCACTGTTTGTTCAATCAGAAAACTTCAAATAGCACTGGAAACCTATAAATTTGTGTTTGCCCAGCCATCACAAGTAGCTGACATAGCCCCACAAATGCTAAACAGATGTAACACGGCACTGTATAAAGGGAATCTTCAATCAGTTGAAGTGATGTAACTTATTTAATAAATCCAGCTCAATATTTTTAAGTGAAGGTTTCCAAAGTTTTTTTGTGGATCATATCAACTTGAAATTCTGTGTTGCTGCAACTAAAAAAAAGAAGTAGTTGGACCAACTTAAACCATTGCTTTAATTGGTCACACCTAAAAAGGAAGAGGCGGGAACGCTATGGATATGTGTGTCTGTGCTCCATGGCATGGACCAGCTGGCTGTCCGTGTGTGCTCCATGGGATAGGCTGCTTGACTGTGCTCCACGGCACTGGCTGCCTTGCTGTGCCCCATGGCATAGGCTGCCTGGCTGCCCCACAGCAGTGAGGGGCTCCAATTAAAATACTCTCTCAGTGATGGTATTTTGAATATAACTGAAGACAAAACCCAGTTTGTCATTTGTGATCATAATTTTAGCCCATCATCACATCCCATTTATTAACATATAAAACATTAAACATACTGAAAGTACATGGTCCATGCCACAGGGCACAGACAGCAGGTCCATGCCATGTAGAGCACAGAAAGTCTGTGCTCTTGGCAGGTTAACATCTTAATGTAAAATGGGGTCTAATATCTACTGCATTCCCTCCTCACTCACGGTTTGAAATGAGTCAGTTCAATACACTGTAAAGTAAACTTTACAAGTAGACTTAAAGTAAACTTAACTTAAGTTATATTTACTAACCTTTTTAGTGCAATTGTTTTCCTAGATTCTTTTAAGTAAGCTCAACTTGTCACATTTTTGCAGTGCAATTAAGTATAAAAACACCTCATCAGATTTTATTTTGAGGTTTTGCAACTTTTTGAGTTGAAACAACTGAAAACCTTAAGTTGGACTGATGCAAAATGTTGATTTGAGAACAATCACATTTTTAAGTTCATTTGACTTAATCAATTGTGTTGATTGAACTTATTCACTTCATTTCATATAACTTAATTTATCTAGTTGTGACCAATTGAAGCAATAATTTAAGTTGGTCCAACTGTTTTTTTTAGTTTGGCTCTGACAGAAAGCAGAGAAACTGTGCTTTTCATGGATTACAGTGTTACTCACTTAACTCCTAAAAAGTCAAGTTCAGTTGTATGGTTTTCTTCTTTTACACTGCTGATATTCCATACAATGTGCGATAACCATTTATCAGATGTTAAAAATTCAAGTTTATGGGAAAAGGAGAGAAAGAACTTAGACATAAGCCCTGTTTCCACCAAGCAGTCCAGTATGGATCAGTACAGTTTGGTACTGGATTGGTAAAGCCTGATCCTGTTTGCATTCCCTGTGCCCTTCTTGGTAAGCGGTGTGTAAGCCTGATCAGATGTGTAACAATGTGACACCATAGCAGCACAACACAATGTACCCAGCTAAGAAATACAATTCCAATTTCTCTTGGGGTCAGAACGGTCTGTCTGGCACCCCAACAGATGGATACAAAAAAGTGGGAAGGTACAGGTTGGTCATTTGGGGACCTGACACCACAAAATGCGCACTGTACCAAGTAGGGATGGGAACCCGATTGGGTACTTTTATCGGTGCCAACCAAATTCTGCCAAAAGTACCAGGTACAGATTCACATTAGATCAAAAGTACCATGTTCAGGTACCTAAACGCTTCCTTGTGACTGTGAGGGAGTGGAAGAGTAGGTGATTTTCCATGCTGGACATGACCACAGCATTGCAAGGTTATATATTGAAGAATAAATATGTTAAACTGAAAAAAAAATGTATTTTATTTTTAAACAAATTGATATTTTTACCTCAAACACAAAAAAGAGAAACCATTCCAGATCACTTTAGCCTCAGCAGGTAAAGGATTAATAAAGACGTAAACAGTAATGACATAGCACTTCTTTCTGACCACTTATAACAATTTTACAATGGCAGACTCATTAACCCATACACACATCATACATGCATTAATGGGCCTAAGGGGCCATCAATGTCAGCTTAGCTCATTCACACACATTTACAACGTGTGTGTTTGTTCAATGCTAACCAACAGCAGTGTGGCCCAAGGACACGTCAGAGGGGGTGGTCATTAATTGTTCGTGGATGTAACCAATGAAAAGCAGAAGAAAAGCTGTGTCGTGAAATGCAATCATCACATCCGCTAAGTGTGAGGCTGCAGTGTCTCTTCCTGGACAACTCGATCTAAATACTCAGCAAAGCAGAAACATGCACCAAACGTTCATGTGGCATGTGTCCTTTGTTTTGCTTTTGCCTGTTCATTAATGAACTCATGGATATGTCTTTCAAGTCAGTCACTCTGATCACTCCCACCCCATTAACCCTTCTGTAATGGACTGCAGAGTCGTACAGTCAAATGTTACTAAAATGTGGCCAAACTTTGGGATGATGCAGTAACCTTGAACTGATGTGATACCTCATGCTACCATCTCTCAGATAGCTACCTTTGTAATCTGCTCCTATTATTTGCTGATATCAGCTAGCCATTGATTTTTTTTTTCACACAGCCATCCACTCGAGGCCCAACACTCCTCACGATGCAGGGTAATAGCATTACATGAGTCAGTCCATCCAGAAGGTTTTTCAGCCTGCTCCACAAAGGGCTTTAAAGTTTCAAGTGTCCAGCTTTCAGGGTTGCTTGGAGCTGATTCTTTTCCCTCCAGAAAGCTGACCAGTCTGTGGGAAGTATGGATGGGGAGGGGGGCCTCCAGATACAGGAGCTGAAGAGCTTTTTAGGGGGGATGAAATAAGAAAAATAACTTTTTTCTAGCTCTCCTTCTCTATGACACTCTCTAAGAGGCGGCTGGTTTTTCAGGCTTTTTTGCTCAGCTGATGTCGGAAATGGAGATGTAAACACTCTGCTGCCAAAGCAAGAGATCAGGATGCAGTAGCAGTGAAGTACGAGTGCTTTCACTGAGATAGTTAACCCATTGCTTGGCTCCCTTCACTTCTTTTTTTCTGTTGCCAAGAGACCATGGGTTTTTTTCTCTGCTCTGAGGCCAAAGGTTGCCCTTCGACTTGGTCTAAAAAGTGAAAACTGTCGTTACTTCAGGGAACAGAAGAAGCGGTCTTGAACTGGCTGTTTGGTGAATCATCGCTCTATTAAATGTATCAGAGGCGAAACAGACTTCTGAAACTCTCCTGCACCCGAGAGAATCAATAAGGAAAGAAGCGAAAGGTAAGCTCAGCGAGACAAACGGATATACTGTATTCATCTTTTTATCAGCTAAACACAGCATTAATATTAATCTCAATTACTTTCCAGACCAGCGTCTGTCTGATCCTAATTTGCTTTGTCCTTTTTTCATTATTGTTTAGGCTTGGATGGGAGACGGATGATTGGAGGCTTGTACACAGCAGATGGCTCTATTTCAAAGTAAAGCTCTTTAATGCAAAGACATTCACATAATCCAGACTCAGCTGTAAATCAGTGTTAATAGAAAACTGCTTACCAGCCCGTAAAGAGGAGAAACATGTTTATTGTTCTTTTATTAACTCAGCTTCCTTCACCTTGGCTGCTCTCTGTTTCACTTTAGTTTGGTTCACTTACACATTAAACTCCATCAAAACAGACTGAGGAGGAAATCAGGCATAGAGAATATTCTCTCAGCTCTTTAAGATTTGATAAAAGCAGAAAAACAATGCCACAGAAGATTTCTGGACCCTGGAGCAACAGGAGTGACATCACAACCTCACCACTGACCACAACACACTTAAGATCAGATTTACAGCGTTAAGACAAAAAATGGATTTTGTGGATAGTCTGACTTCAACTGAAACATTTGACAACAGCCACCAATGTGTACATTTTCGGAACCACTGCAGCCACCATTGGAAGTAAACAGGAAGCTGTGGTTTTCAGAGGAAAGACTGACGTCACCCTCTGATTAGGGCATGTGCATTACCCTCTGATTAGGGCATGTGCGTTACACTTTTGTTGTGTGAACTCAAAGTGCCAACAACACTTACAATGGTGGCCCCTCGTGTTGTGCTGCTGAATTTGCTGAATGCCTCTCAACAAAAAGTGCATCTGTTACATCACTGAAGATGTGTTCAGTATATAAACTGGAAGCTACATGATTAGCCCACCATTACTTCAGAGGAGGGCTGGATAACAATGCCTCTGTCTGTCGCCAAAAATAGGCCAGACATGTACATTACAGCATTTTCAGTAGCAGTGTACAGTGTAGTTTCCTCAACTTTCAGGGTAACTTTCCAAAATGTACACATCATTATTTCCTAAAATTAGAGAAGATTAGGCTAACTCTAAAAGGTAAAGATCTCTGTTTTGAGAGAACGTGGAATCCCTTCATGTCATATGTTAAAAGTACAGTCTGCCAGATTACTGTGGGCTGAATGTCCACATGAGTGTGTTTTTTATTTTTTATATATTTAATTATTTTTTTTATTTATTTATGTATTTATTATTATTATTATCATTATTATTATTATTATTTTTTTTTTTTAATTATCATTATTATTATTAATTTCTAATTTAAATTGTTTTTTTAATTATTCTTTAATTCATAAACTGTAATTGTTTTTGCTATTATGAGTATGGTTGATATTGTCTTTTTTGTCTGTGCTTTTTCTTTTCTGTCTTTAACATGCTTTAATTTTGCTTTTGAAAATCTACCACAAACTACTTACAGACTATGTGCTTAGGTAACAGGTGCCAGCCTGGGGGGGGGGGGGGGGGGGGGTTCAGGGTTCTTTTCCTTTTTTTAAAATTTTCCTTCTGTTGTTGTTGTTGTTGTTGTTTATGTTTACATTTCAGTCTGTGACTTTATATGTTTACTGTGAAGAAAACCAATAAAACAGATTGTTGAAAAGAAAAAAAATGTACACGTCATTTCGTGGAACCTATGTAGTAGTTACACTTGTGTCTTAAAGCGTAAGTGCTGTTGTCTCACAGTGTAGTTTTCTGTGTCTTAAAGTGTAGTTTCCTCAACTGTTGGGGTAACTCTCACACATGTACCATGACATTTTGTGGTATCGATGGGGTAGTTAAACTTGAGTCTTACAGTGTAGTTTCCCGTCTCTTACCATGAACTTATTAAAACTGTAATTTTTCTGGACATTTGCTTTTACTGTGCAAACCTTGATGTGTCGCTCCCTCTTAAGAATCAGTTAGAGTTAGCCTTTTTTAAACACTAAATTTAACCTGTTATCGGCATCAAAATGTACGGTTGTTCTGTGGTCAGTCGTCAGAATGGATACTACACAACAGAAGCAACGACTATCAAGTTTTGACCGTCACAGAGCAACTGGTGTTCTACGCTAATAGCGTCCAAGTTACCTAGTGACTCTCATCCGACAGTATCAGTGATTAATGGCTGAGAGTCATCAGTTAACTGGGTCACACTTTACCCTGAAACACCAGTGACGTCTGTGGCTAAATAAATTACTCTGGACGTTGTTTTCTGGTTCTTTTAGTATGAACCAGGTCTCAGACTCACAGGTCTGTGCGCTCTTTTTGGTTTGAGAGGGTTTCTGATTTATTGACACGTTCACATCCTGGTCTGTCACAGTCTGGTAAGTGTCCACGGATAATGCAGTCATGAGCATAGTGTGACAGTTGTGTGTTTAAGTTCCTCTATCGGCACACGCAGGGTTTCTCCACTAAAAACGTCTGTCTACCTAATATCTGTCCACTCGCTGATCTCCTCATCCACTCACTGATATTTCACAAACCTGGGAGCTGTTTACCGTCCGTCAAGGTGATGGTGTTAAGTTAAAAAATGTATTTTTTGGTGGTTAACTCCTCCACGTCAGTTGACAAACCATTATACTCTGCAGTGCTTCTGCACACAAGTTGGGTGCGCATCCGGCGTTGTTGATAAAGACGACTCTCTCTTTTCAAGACCAATCATCAGAAAAAGGCTGATAGCTAAAATTTACTTTGTAACTATTTTATTGAAATTCTGAGAAAATCATTGAAATAATAGAGACTGCTTTCATTTTTAGCTATAAATCCAATCACTAAGACCTGTGTTTTAAATGTAATTCTGATGACAGCTCTGGTATTAGGCATACCTTCCTTGGGTTTCTCAGTAACGAAATCCTGCCAGTCTCTGGGAAATGGAAGCTTTAAGGACTTAGATAAGTTTTTCTTTTACAGTTCACATTTTTCAGACAGTCTTTGTGGACATGCAATCTTTAAAGTTACTCTCTGTAAGTCCATACTTTTTGTCTGCCTGACAATTGTTTAACGTCTCTGCTGTATTGACCATCACCGTCATAACATTTAGCATCATCACTCAGTGTCTCAGTTGTCTGTTAACTTGCCCAACTTTGGTCCACTCTGCTCACGATTGCTGCGCCTCTCTGCATCTCATCTCCTGTCGCTGTGTCTCTGCTGTGATTGGTGGATGACCACAGCCACAGCCAGGTCACTTTATAAAAAGCTGGCGCTCTTTGCTTTTGTGTTGCGACCCTAAACAACTAAAAACTCGTATTATATTTGGGTCAATCCAGTAACCAGTGCTGATGGACACTGGCTAAATGTGCTGGTCTCTGAAGTCCACAGCTGAGACAAGCAGCTCACGTTATTCCCTGAGTCAAGCGACTCATTTCTAAGAGTTAATCAGTTTGGTTTCCAGATGGAAATGATCATTATTCATGTTAAATAACTGAGATTAATGAGTTTGGGACTCTCATTTGATGATTTCTCACACAGTGATGTTCTGAAGGTAAACATCATTAACTCTCACCTGAGCTCTTCAGGAATAAAAGGAGAGACTTCTCCTGTCCCTCACTGTTTGCTGTTTGAGGACAAAAGTACCTGATGAAGCACAGCTTTCTAAACACACCTTCAGTAACTCCTCCTGGCAGCTGGAGCACACAGCTCCCCTGTTTGCTGTCACAGTCTGCACACAAACAGGGATTCTGTCGCTACTTTGAAATTAATTCGGAGACTCTGTAGCTTCTCCTGGAAACACACGCTCAGTAACATACACAGCGTTCTGTGGAGAAAACACAACATCCCAGCAGGTCTGCTCTGCCTTGATGACGCCGCACGTGTGTTTGGCCGTCGTTCAGGACTTGACTCTGCAGTGGGAGGTCCAGAGGTGCTGGGAGGCTGCTGTGTGACAAAGTGCGGTTGAACGAGTTTGCTCACGAGAGACAGCAGGACGGTGGAAGGAAAGTAGACGGCACCATATGCAACGGCGCACATTTCTCTTTGTGTGTGTGTGTGTGTGTGTGCGTGCGTGCGTGTTCAAGGCAGAGCTGTGCCGGTTTGTGCTCAAGTCACAGGTGTTGCAGAGACAGCAGAAACACCACGAGGACACTGACAGACAACCAGCTGCATTCACAGGAAAAAAAAAACCTCTTGAGAGTTTTACTGTGCTGCTGGTATCAAAAAAAAAAATCATCCAAACTCACATTCTGACCAAACAGGGATATGTGTAAGTATGAAACGATTCAGGGATCCGTTAAGATTACGGATG
The DNA here is from genome assembly GCF_033239565.1 of Halichoeres trimaculatus. Taxonomy (NCBI): domain Eukaryota; kingdom Metazoa; phylum Chordata; class Actinopteri; order Labriformes; family Labridae; genus Halichoeres; species Halichoeres trimaculatus. The sequence goes on along the minus strand of NW_027437187.1, from coordinate 6,621,479 downwards.
GAGCGGTTCACATAATCCATGGTTCAGTTCTTATCATGGTTCTAGGTTCAGTTCAGTGTACATTGATGTTGTTTTTAACACCCCAGGTTAATGCATACCCTAATAACCCACTATCAACAGATTATTTTTAATCACTTCTGTCATGTACAGTCATGAAAACATGAAAGAATGAGTCTGTTTCCCATTTAAAAAAAATCATTAAAGCTGAGTGAAACATTGCTAGTTTCAACATGCCAACTCCTCAGTAAGGAAAGTCACTATTGGCTGATCCAGAAGTCAGTAAAAGTCACTAAATGATGCTGCTGTCTAATCTGTATAATAATCCATTGGCATGTAATTGTCATGGACTCTGTAGGAGAGAGAAATAAGGAGGGAGAGACAGGAAGCAGGAAAAACACAACTTCATAAATATGTTTACAACTACAAATGAACTTTCTTCTGTCCATTCTTGTTTTTTTTATGTCTAAATATCAACCCTCCTCCTTTATCTGGGCTGGAGACCAGCAGAAGTGATTTCATCTGCTGTGAGTGAGGAGGACTGTTTGTGTTTTGTATAGAGGAGGGTCTCACTCACGCTGACCATTGAGGAGATCAAAACACACTTTAACCTCAGATTCTCCAAACTCCAGAAAAGTCACAAGAGTTGTCATCTTTAAAAAACTCATCAGAGGGTCTGAAAAGTCATTAAATGTAGCAACAAAGTCTCTAAGTTGAAAACACTCAGTCGTGGTTTTATCCTCCACTTTCTTAGCGTTGTCATCAGAGCTCACACTGAATCTAAAGCCACGTTTCCACCAAGCAGACTGGTTCGGTTCATCTCGGTAAGGCGCGCTTTTTGCGGCGTTTCCACTGGCTTATCCCAGGACAGAGCCGGCCTACTTTTTTGGGACTCTTCTGTATGGGTGCCAGACAGAACCGATCCGCTTTCGGAAGGTGGAGCAACAAACTGCAGAGTGTTGATTGGTCAAAAGAATCATCACTATGTAACGCTCAGCCTATGTCCTCGCATTACATCGAAAAAAGGGGGACTCATTGGGGCGATGATAGTGTAAGATACTCTCCGATTTATTTTTACAAACTTTGAAAATAACCCTATAACCCCTACCGTTTTTTTAAATAACTAAATACCACGACCACAAATCATTATAAACAAAAATACAAAACACTTCTCTCCATGTTGCTTCTTTACTGCCCGCGACAGCGTACGTCTCCGTAATAAAAAAATACAAAGAAACTCAAAATACCATTCAAAACCTAGACTTCAAGAAACAGAAATTATCCTTAAATAACCCTCTAACGAAAATCAAACTTTCCCCGCAAATTGCCCAATGTTCAAGAGTCTTTTTTTTTTATTGTTAACAACAGAAAAGTCCTCCTTTGCCTCCTGCCCTGAAGGTTTGGGCTCTCGAAAAAAAAGTCACAGAATAAAGGAAAAATAGTCCACAAAAAAAAAAAGGAACGATCGAAATTAAAACACTGGTATACCAGGAAAAAACTTTGTGATAAAAAACAACAACAACGACCTCACCCAGGTCTGGGAGGAATATCCACGGCCACGCGGCTCCTTTGTTCTCTCCGCGCGGGGACGTCCACAGACAGGTCCGAGAGGAAACAGCCTCCACAGTAGGCACCGCAGCTTAACGATTTTCTTCCAGCTTAAATTCAACAGCTTTTGGGACTGATCATTTACTGTTTTTGTTCCTTTAACCCCACGTAAGTCCACGATTTCTGCATTGTTTCCTTTGGCACCTCCTTTCTCCTGGTCCTCCACACACACCTCTTCCCCCACGCCACATCCTCCCTTTTATCACCTTTGTTTCTAACATTATTTTTATTGCACCCCTCACAAACTTTCAGTACAGGGACTTACATCAGTACCAAAATGAACCAAGCCTAACTTTTTTGTCGTTACTTAGTTCTTTTATTTTTTCTATCATTTCCACTCATTTTTTTTTTTTAGCAAGGTGACCCTGTCACAACTTACCCCGACAGCGGCTGCGTTTCTCCTGGTGGCACACAGTCTTCTCTGAAACAAAGCTTGATTGCACTTTGTAACAGAGAGATACATGCTGATCACAGAGAGGACGAAATGTCTTCCATCTATGCTCTTGGTTACTGTGTCGCCTTTTTCTTCTTTGTTTGATTTCATAGCGCGGTAAGCTGCTACGGCGTCACGCTATTGTTTAGCAGCTGCGGCTTTCGGCACCCGGCTTACTCGCCACCCACCACAAGAGGGCACAGTTTGCTGTGGAAACGCAAACGGGATCAGGCTTAACTGTACCAAACCGTCCCAAACTGTACTGAACTGACCCGGACTGCTTGGTGGAAACACGCTTAAAGAGCTCCCAGACAGCAGAACGACTCGATGCCACAGGTACACCCTCTAACTCTGTCTTCTCTGCTCGTCATGTAAACAACACACACGCCTCCCCACTAATGTCCTGCTGTCCTGTGGGTATGATCGGAGCTACATACTCGCTTCAAACTGAGGAGTAAAATGAAGAAAAAAGAAAAACACAAACCAAATAAAGCACACGCGCCCCAGGTTCACCCCGTGTATAAAGGCGACAGTCCTGTTTGTGTAAGTGCTGGTTCTAAAAGAGGATTAAAAACACTTAACACTTTTATAAAGATGACCTCTGTGTCCTTTGCTACACGTTGGTCACAAAGTTTGGATCAACAAACAGCTGTAAAACCTGTTGTTTTTTCCCTGTAGCTGTAGCTGAGTTGCAAATAAAAAAGGAAATCTTCCAGCTAGTGTTGTGGTAGTCTACACAAGACTGGCTGCAAGACCACTTTTTATTTTCACTGTCTCATTTTAAATCAAGACCAGGCAAGACCATCATCAACAGGCTGTTTATCTAACATCAATATATGGATTAATCAGGAGAAAATATCAATGACTTAAGAATAAATATCTGCCTTGGCAGAAGTTCTTATCCCTAAACTCAGAAAAATACTGAATTCACTATTATTGGATGTGAACACCTCAGGGAAGCTTTCTGCAATGACATAAACCACCTTAGAGACATCAGCCTGGCATCCAGAGAGAGGCTGGGAATTCCTTTGACCAGGATTTGTCCTTAAACTCCTGCTTCCCAAAATATTCTAGGACAAGCTTTTTCCACCTCTTCACAACATCCTGTCTTACAGTAATGCAGAGAAACTAGTCCATGCTTTGTTTTTTTCTATGTTGAGTTACTGTAACTCTTTTATAAGGCTGTCCTACCTAATCCACAGAGACTCCAGTTGGTTCAGAGCGCTGCAGCTCAGGTACTCACTGGGACCAGGAGGAGAGGGTACATCCCTCCACTTCTATTCGCGTCTCTACACTGGCTACCTACAAAATATAGAACAGAGTTTTTCTTCTGACTTACAAAGCTGTTGATAACAAACCATCCTTTCTTAGGGTGCAGTCACACTGGCCATCAACTTGCTCAAGCACTACTGGCTCCCCCCATCTATGAACCAGACTTAAGGCACACATTTGGCCAGCTTACGTCATCATGAAGCATCTGTCTATAAGGAGCATGGTATCATCAGAGTCAGCACAATGACGGGCACAGAGAACACTGCTACATTTTTAGTAACTAACTTTGATCCGACAACCGGTCCAACCACCGTTACTGTTTAAGATGGTGAGTGGGGAGCGGTCGCACCTCTCTGAAGTGTACCATAGCCAAGCAAGATCTCTAAAAGTAGTCTGGGAGGTTGAGCCTTCAGTTTTCAGAGTGACACTCTGGGCTCTAATTTCATAGACCAAGCCCAGGCGCACCTGCCCTGCGCCGGCCTTCGCCGCACAGACAGGGCGTGAACACCGCACTTTGCAAATTTCCTGCATTGCCAAGAGAGGCGCAGTCAAGGCACAGAGGAGCACAGAGGAGCGCAGAGGAGCGCAGAGCTGCGCGTCCACGCCTCCCTCCGCGCAAATGGCAGAGAGGGAGGAGAAAAGCTGTGAGTGGGTTTAACACAGCCGAGCGCTGTTTTCACCAATCAAATGAGCGCCTCTCCTCGCCTTTAAATGCCCTGTGGCCGAGGCGCAGCGTCTGATTGGTCTGAGTGATCTCCAGCACCGCGAAAAGAGACTCGATAGCGGAGACGGTCAGAGCCGCTGTCCAGCAGGAGAATGGGTAGCGGGGCGCATCGGAGGACACAAAGCGCGTCACCGTGTGGGCCAGCTCCCGGGACATATTTAATCTGTTCCTTTGTCTTTAATAGGAGTACAAAATGAAGAGACAGTTACACAGCTGGCTTATCCATTCAGAATACTTTTGATCCACCTGCACTCCTGGTTTGTCATCGCCAAGCAGAGCCTTTGGTGATACACTGTATACTCTCCCAGTGGCTCCACCTCATCCTCCTTACAATAATGTACTCCATCTTTTTAAATCACGTTAAAAATAAAGACTAAAACAGAGAAATATGGGAAATCACGGGTAAATCCTGAGTGACACACATTTATTTTGTTTCTTTTTTCTTTGTCTTTTCTCTCCCTCTTTTCTTTGAATTAAATGAAATGAGAGAACCAGATATATACTCAGTATCAGATGTTAAGGCTGTTTATTGTTTAATTGTAAGATGTGCATCAAACTTCCAGCTGTCGTCAGGTTAACTTTCCATTATGACAAACGGCTTTAATCTGACATCAGATGTGACGGGACAGTTAATATAGATATAAATGTATATGCTGGTTCAGACAGTTACATTAAATAGTGATTACTGTGATTGTTTACTGCATTAAAATGTGTCTGACACTCTGGAAACCTGCCTCTGAGGCCTTGATGACATGTGAGCACATGTGCGCCTGTCACCAAATTACAGCTGCGGATCATGTGCTCCGCTTTGTGCTGAGGCGAGCTTTCAGCGCACTTTTTTGGCAAGAAATTGTCACTGCGCCAACATGAATCTGCTGACACCTCTCCCTGGTGCGCCGTCAACTCCCCCTGGCGTGCAGTCACACCCATCCCTGCGCAGACGGTCTACCAAATTGTCAAATTGGCAGTGCATGGCAGTGCGCCGCACAAAATTAGCACTGCTCAGGCTGCGCCAGACTTTCGCGCCTTGCGCTGCGCCACGAAATTAGAGCCCACTGAGTCCCTGTTTCCCTCTCTCTGTCTGTCACTAACTTTAAACCTGAATGTCTCAGGAAAGTTCTGGGAGACCCTGAGCAGCAGTCTCCTGCTGCTGCAACTACTGATACTTTTCCCTTTACCATCAGAACAGCATTTATTCACCAAGTATCTCAAGAATACAAGGAATTTGACTTCCCTTCAACCACACTTTCTCTGTACAATTGCTGTAAAGAAACACTAAATTTTACAAAAAAGAAAAAAAAGAAGAAAAAGAAATAAATATGAAGAGAAAATATAATGATAATAATAACAATTTTAGAAATTTGCACAGGGAAGAATAAAACATATTTACATATTTAAGTTTAAGAGAAAAATGAATAAAATAGTGCACAGATTAAAACATCAAAGTAATCTGCAATTTGCAAAATAAAAAATGAAAGATGAATGTGCAAAGAGAAAGAGACAGGCTGTAGTTGTTCATGAGATATATGAATGATTGTTTATGGTAGGTTTAACTGTTCAGGGTTAACATCATCATTACAACCTTTTCAAATCCTCAGTTTTGTTCCTTGGACCTTACTTGGACACAGTTTGATTTTCCGTTTTCAATTATGTATAACAAACCACATGTAGTCTCACCCCTAATTCACGCAGAAAGAACGAGCACCGCGCACTACGCCGTACTTACAAACCACTCTAGTCAACCATTGCATTCACACAGCATGCACTGCGGTCTGCCAGCGCCGCGATCACCAACGGCTGAGAGCGGCTGTTACGCTGCCTGTCTGTTTTTGCTGGAGTGCACTGCAGAAACGGGTCGATCTCTGCAGAGCAGATCATACCAAACAGGGAATCAGACACGAAAAAGATCAGAGTATCCGGTCATTTCAAAATAAAGTTCCATGTTCTGGCTCCTGATCGTAAATCTCATCCTTGTTTATCAAAACTACGTCTCTGGCACATGACCAGAAGTCATCAGCAGGTCAGCTCCAGAGGAAATCTGAGCTTTTGGACAAGGAAAGTCAATCTTGAAGGTGAAAAACTTTATAATTCTGTACGGTACAACACAACCTTTCTATAAGGACACCAACAGAAAGGAGAAGGCATGGACTGAAGGAGCTGAAGATTGTGTGATTAGGGGTAAAGGTGTTGGGGCTCAGGGGAGACCCTCAGCTCTGGGCTATGGGTATTTGTCAGGTCTCCACAGACTCTGACAGCTCTGATACTGCTGTAACATGCTGTAACATATAATCTGTGGTCAGTTATGTGCCTTGAGTTGCTGTGAAACATAATTTATGGTGATTGGTTGGTTGTTCCATGATTGGCATGATCTTTGCTCTGTTCAGCAGAGAGTTAGATCAGGTCTCCCTTAATAACCTGTCAGCGAGTCCCAGGTGATTCTGCAGATCAAAATTTCCACACCTGATCATCACCTCGTGGCTGGCAAGCCGAGTCCTCCTCTTTCTACACACCCTAACACCTCAATGCTAATGTTTCTGGATAACCAATAAACTGTTTTCAACACTGTGCTGCTGTGAAGTGTTCCCTTTTATTCCATCCTCTTTCACTCTTTTCAAAGCTGCAGCAGAAAAGTTACCATGTAATTCTATTGTACTTAATTCCTTTTAAACAGCTTTAAATATTTCTTTTTCACCTCACCTGCTCTTGATCCACAGTGAGTGACTGGGACTGCATAAAATCTATTGTGAGTATGTGAAATAAAAGCAGCGCTGCACTCCTGGGAGCACTCTGACAATGGAGCAGCCTTGGCCTAGATGCAAATCATCCACTTGCATTCAGACGACTCTGTGGCGTGCACGTGTGCTCGTGCATGTTCAAGTGAGCACACACAGAGGTGTGCTGTGCTACCTCCTCATTAGGTGGCTCCGATAGAAGTGCTAAAAACCCTGTTCCTGAGTGGAGGGAGGGATGAAGGGAGCTGAAAAGAAAACAGAGTGGAGGGATAAAGGGAGGGAGGTGGAAAAAGGAAGGGATGGAAAGAGAGACGGAGAACAAAGAGAAAGAAGAGAAGGTGAAAATCAAAGGAGAGAAGTGAGAAGAGGACACAAAGTGTAGTTTGGGGAGAAGGGTGTGTGTGTGTGTGTGTGTGTGTGTGTGTGTGTGTGTGTGTGTGTGTGTGTGCGTGTGTGTGACTGTGTGAGCTCACTTGTTACAACACTGGGCAATACACTGCGTTATGTGGCTGGGTTGCAGGATTAGTGGTTTAATTGGTACCTCAAGGAATAGAAGAGACTTAACAACAGTGGAGTGATACTAATGGGTGGGCTGCAAGGCCACAGTGACACACACAGACACACACACACACACACACACACACACACACACACACACACACACACACACACACATCAATGTAACAGTTTTATGTCAGTCTTAAAAAGGGATAAATATCGATCACAGACTAATGGATGGCACAGCCATGACACCAGCATGAGTCAGTCTATTCTATTCTATTCTATTCTATTCTATTCTATTCTATTCTATTCTATTCTATTCTATTCTATCATGTTGTAGTTTTTCGCATTTGATATGATATGGCCATTACATAACTGATTACTTCACTCCATGAAAAATAGATTATGGTTACCTTATGCAGCAGCATGTGTGGAACACATCTGTAACTGATTCATGGAAAATAAAACATATGTCAGGTTATAGAAAAAGACACATTTCAAAATACAACTCGTGTTAAATTATTAATGATTTGGATGATTAATCAGTGTCTCTCGACATTACTAGCTTTTAAAGAGGAGAATTCTGCTTCAACCCACAAGAGCAAAGCTGAGTCTGTATAGTAAAGCCTATGCATCAGCTCAAAGGCTCTGTGAGGACGTTGTGTTTGTTTATATATATATATATATATATATATATATATATATATATATATATATATATATATATATATATATATATATATATATATATATATATATATATATATATTCATATACATATATTTATATATATATATATATATATATATTCATATACATATATTTATATATATATATATAAAGTCAATCATTACCTTGAGACTTTGCATCCTGGGAAAAGTTGTCTTGAGCAAAGGAAAGTATATATATATATATATATATAAATATATAGTGTCTGCTGTACACACACACAGACACATCCATCATTACTGGCGGTCACTCAGTGCAAGTGTGACTGTCCTTTTCTTGGGGACAACTACTCCTGGGTCCTCAGGTTGGCGTAGAAGCTGATCTACATATTTTTGTGCAGTGTGGGCAGGGGAAAGTGGTGCTGAGTTGTGGTTGTGCTGGAGCCTGCTTCTGTCTTTCCTTACTGAGTTGTCGCTTCGTTTCTGTGACACCGGTAAGTTCCTTTTCATGATGTGCTGCACCTTCTTGCCCTGCTGCCCTGCCCAGCAGTTCTTGTTGAAGGAGGTGTGCTCCCTGTCCTGGGATCTTATCAGGAATTTCTTTATGTTAGTCTTGATGTTGTCCTTGAAATGTTTCTTTTTTTTCCCAAATAAAATCACCATTTTTGGAAAAACAAACCTAAACACATTTTTTCAGCAGGACTAGAGAATGATTCGGGGAAAGACTGTTGATTTTTGTCATTTATTTAGAAAAGGTTAATGGCACCACTCTTATAATCTATGAGAAGCTGTAGCCGTGCAGCCAACTGGAGCGTTTGAGCTCTACTTTTTGGTCAGTTCCATGGACAGAGATGATGGAGAAAAAAAACAACAACAAACATTACAAACAAGTGATCAAGTATTCAAAGAGCAAAAAGCAGCTTACAGATAACTTTCTTGTCAAATTAGACTTAGCTTTAAATTTGCTTTTGAAGCTAACACCTCAAATACACCAGATACGTCTGCAGTCGAGGTCTGTTCCGTTTTGTGTTGATGGGTTTGACAACTCAACCAACTGCATGTTCAGTCCATCAAGTCACATGACTGACAGACAGCTGTAGTCACAGACTGAGGAGTTACCACACTTCCTTCTCCATTGATAAGTCTCTCTTCATTCATGTTGGGCTGTAAAAACTCAAACCTGTTGACTCCTGGTCTGGCTCCACTCATTATGGTGGTTTGTCATTGTTGTGTCAAGAGAAACATGTGGTTTGACACAGTTTGTTTTGGAAGTTAGTTTCTGAACATGACTTCCTGTCCGGGACGTGTCGAGGCTCAGACATATAGTAAAAATAGGATTGCTGCATATTACCTCATGCAGTTGGACCATAACGGAGACAGAGCGGAGACACACTGCAAATGCATCTGGTGTATTTCAGCCATTGTTATTAGCCAACTTAACTATTTTATACCCAGACCATTTGTAATAGTGTTATTCTTGACCAGTCAGTTTCAGCAGGCCTAGATAACTGCAGGGAAAACAGACTTTTTAGAGAACCAAGTAGAATGAACACTGACATAGGATAGAATAGAATAGAATAGAATAGAATAGAATAGAATAGAATAGAATAGAATAGAATGTAGTCACGGTGATACCCCTGTCTCTATTTAGTTATCTGACAATGACTTGTTTATGACTTTAAACAGATATCTGGATGCAAGAGCAGCTAGCAAACTATCCAAGATTAAAATTCCACTTTGAGACACATCTGTTTGATGCAGTTTGCAAAATCTCATCAGCAGTTTGATTTCCCAGCATGCACCAGATATTACCCATCCAGCCTTAATTTAGAAAACATTTTAAGAGATCTTTTATTCTCCTCTTGTGGACAGATATGATCAAGTTTGCACATCTATCACAACACAGTTATTACAGCAAACTGAAGACCACAACTTGTAGAAAGTATTTTCTTTCTGGAGGGTTCATGATGCTGATAGAGTGAGACACATGCTGCTGAGCTGAGACCATCCAGAGCTTGAAACAAATAAAAACTATCCTGAGCGATGGGAGAGGCTAAGAAATGACAGCACTGATGTTGAAGTTGTTTATGCAACACAGAAAAAGGAAATCTTGGCTGTCATAATCACTGGTTCACACCAGAATAACTTAGAATTTAGCGTCCATCTCTGCAGGTTCACACACAGGAGTGCTAATGGGTCCAGATACAGATCCAGAGCCTCCAACGACTGTATCTCGATTTTTATTCTGGCTCCTTCTTCTTACAAACCAAACAGTGCTGCTGTTCTGATCGTGTCTGTTTGATGTCTCCTCCACTCAGCTCATCGTGTGTTGAAACATCCCACACTGTTATTTTTTCTGCTGTTGACTGGTTGGCCTCTTACCATGAACCTAAAGCTCTGTGCTCTCAAAATAAAGTGAAACCAAAGAGTGCTTTTGAACCAGATCCAGGAAGTTTTAGCACCTTGTAAAACATTTGTAAACTGGATATCCACTGACACGTTCAGCGGAAGGTCTCCAGTTTACAGGGTCACTCTTTAAACTGGAACACCAGGAGCTGATAGAGACACATTCACACTATCAGGGGCCGTTTACACAACAACTATTTTAGGGTGAAACGCCAAAGTTTTGTTGCGTTTCAGCCTCGTGTTTACATGGAAACTGCATTTCAGCCGACCTAAAACAAACTTTTGACCATGGCCTCTAGAGTGAGATTTTTCTGAAATGCTCCTGACAACGTTGCCGTGTCACCAATACAACAATACACCAGATGATTGGCTTAACTCAACTTCAGTGGAGATCTACCAAAAGCGGCTTCAGGAAAAGACAGTCATAGCGCCACCAACAGGCCTGGCATGCTTACTACAGCGTTTAAGTGCCTTGGCATTCACATGTAAACACAGACTTTTTTTTACTGCATTTCATGGATGAAAATGTTATCGTGTAAATAATAATAATAATAATAATAATAATAATAAATTTTATTTGTATTGCCCTTTACATCAAAAGATCTCAAAGGGCTTCCAAGTAAAAAAAAAAAAAAAAAAAAAAAAAAAAAAAAAAAAAAAAAAAAAAAAAGAAAAAAGGGCAGTTAAAAAGATCTAAAACAGCGACAGCTAAGAAGAATCAAAAGCCTTGTTAAAAAGGAAAGTCTTTAGGTTCCTTTTAAAACAGTCTGTGGACTGTGGAGCCCTCAGGGTATCAGGGAGGGCATTCCACAGACGGGGTGCAGCAACACTGAAGGCCCTGTCACCCATGGTCCTCAGTCTAGACCTGGGTGTCTGGAGGAGGTGGTTTGAGTCTGTGGAGCGGAGGGAGCGTGATGAGTGTTGTGGAGTGAGAAGCTCTTTGAGGTAGGGGGGGGCATGTCCATGGATGCATTGGTGAGTGAGGAGGGAAACCTTGTATTCGATTCTGCTGGGGACCGGAAGCCAGTGTAGTGAACGGAGGATGGGGGTGATATGATCATGTTTGTGCACTCTCATCAGGATCCTGGCTGCCGAGTTTTGGATGTATTGTAGCCTTTGCAGGCTCTTGCTAGGGATCCCGATGAGAAGTGCATTGCAATAGTCCAGTCTGGAGGAGATGAAGGCATGGACCAGCTTTTCAGCATCTGGAAAGGAGAGGGTGGGGCGGAGTTTGGAGATGTTTCGGAGATGGTAGAAGGAAGTCTTGCAGAGATGGTTGATATGGGATTCGAAGGTGAGCTGGGGGTCCATTTTCACACCAAGATTTGTGACTGTAGATGAGAGGGGGATGTTTGTGCCAGAGAAAGTGATGCTGATTATGGGCGATGATTTAGTTTGGTGCGGAGTGCCAACCAGGATGGCTTCAGTTTTGGAGCTGTTGAGTTGGAGGAAGTTGTGCTCCATCCATGCCTTTATCTCCTCCAGGCAGATGGTGAGTTGTGATGGGGATGATGATGAGGGAGGGATTGCAGCTTTGGCATTGACGTACAACTGTGTGTCATCGGCATAACAGTGGAAAGAGAGGCCATGACGACTGATAACCTGGCCAAGGGGAATCAGGTAGAGGATAAAGAGGATGGGGCCTAGGACAGACCCTTGGGGAACACCGCATGTGACTGTGTGGAGGTTTGAGGTGGAGTGGCCCATGGAGATGTATTCTGTCCGGTTTGTGAGGTATGATTGGAACCAACTGAGGGCGGTGCCAGAGAGACCAATGGTGAAGTGGAGCCGGTTTAGTAGAATGTTGTGATCAACTGTGTCAAATGCTGCGGAGAGGTCCAGGAGGATGAGGAGGGATGGAAAACCAGCATCTGATGACAACAGAAGGTCGTTTGTGACTCTTACAAGCGCAGTCTCTGTGCTGTGGGCGGAGCGGAAACCGGACTGGAATTTTTCAAAGAGGTTGTTGAGTTGTAGGTGGTTCTGAAGGTGGGTGGCAACTGCTTTCTCAAGGACTTTGGATATGAAAGGAAGATTTGAGATGGGCCTGTAGTTTGAAAGGACTTCTGGGTCGAGGGTGGGTTTTTTGAGGAGTGGTCTGATAATGGCTGTTTTTAAGACAGAGGGGACGTGGCCAGCTTGGAGAGAGTGATTAATAACAGAGGTGATCAGAGGATTTAAAGCAGTGATATGGGTTTTTACCAGGGAGGATGGGAGAGGGTCCAGAGCACAGGTGGAGGGTTTCATTTTCCTGATGATGTGCTGCACTTCTTCTGATGAGACCGGGGGAAAGCAGTTTAAGGGTTGGGAGATTCCGCATGTTGGGGAGGCGGCTTGTGTTGGAGGACCAGGAAATGCAGAGCGGATACGTGCAATTTTGGAGGTGAAAAAATCCATGAAATGATTGCATTGCTCTGCTGTAGTACTGGTGAGTGGAGGGGGTTTAGGTTTGAGGAGGTGGTTTACAGTAGTGAAAAGCTGTTTGGAGTTTCCTGGACTATTTCTGATGACATCGGAGTAGAAGAGTGACCTTGCCTCTTTAAGAGCAGCTGAATAATGTTTTTGATGTGTCCGGTAGGCTTGCTTGTGAACGGTGAGGCCTGAGGTTACACAGCGCCGCTCAAGGACTCGTCCAGCTGCCTTCATTTTCCGAAGTCCATCTGTGAACCAGGGCGCTGAGCGGGAGAAGGAGACTGCCCTAGTTTTAACAGGTGCATGATGGTCCAGGAGATTGCTGAGCTGGCTGTTGTAGTAATCCACTGCTTCGTCGGCCGATGAGAAATGTGAGGAGAGATGTTGAAAATCTGAAGCCAGTTTCTCGTGGTTAATGTTTTTGAGGTTCCTGAAACATATATTTCTTTTGGGATTTGGGAGGCTGGATGAGGATGGCAACTCCATGGAGACGGCTTTATGGTCAGAGACGCCTAGGTCATACACATGCAGGTTGGTAAGGAGAGCAGAGTTTGTGATGACCAGGTCCAATGTATGTCCCCGGCAGTGTGTAGGGACATCAACAAGTTGTTTCAGGTTGAAACAGTCCAGTAGTTGGAGAAAGTCAGCAGCAGAGCGGCAGGAGGGGGTGTCAACATGAATGTTCATGTCCCCTAAGATGACAACATCGGCAGAGGAGGTGCAGAAAATTGTGAGGAGGTTTGACATCTCAGGGATGAAGGCTGGGTTTGGTTTGGGTGGTCTGTAGATAAGGAGAAACACCACAGGGGAAGAGGGGGACAAGGGGGGAGAGGAGGGGGGCTTACATTTAAATGCAAGGCATTCAAATGAAGTGAGTGCTGGTAGTGGTAGTGGGGATAACTCCAAATCAGTGTGGTGGATGACTGACAGGCCACCACCACGACCTGTGCTGCGGGCTTTCTGGAGGTAGTTGTATCCTTGGGGACAGCTTTCATTGAGAGTGGAAAAATGATCTGGTTGGTGCCAGGTTTCAGTAATGCAGATCATATCCAGACATTTATCCAGTATGTGGTCGTGTATGAGGCAGGACTTGTTAGTGATTGATTGGGCGTTTAACAATTCAATTTTAATGTTGGATGAAATAGAAAGTCTTTGTAGTGGCCGAAGTAGGCTGAAATCCACTCCACGTTTGCCATCTGAATCCCGGAGGGGGGTTGCCATGGAGATGCCAGAGCTACACCTCCGGTAGGAGGCAGCGCTCTGATGACGACACAGGGGAGCGACAGCTCGCTTGGCTGACCAGACAGCCGGGATGTTTGAGTTTGTCCGTGAGTAGAAATGGGGCCTCAGGCTCAATGAAGACCATCCCTTAGAAGGTACTAAACCAAGTCCATCACAGCTGGGGGTCATCTTATTGTGGTCAATCGGATAAACAAAGAGAATTGCAATGAATATGAATAACTCTACAAGCAGCTCTTTATGAAGTCCAAAATTTCACCACACTCATCTTGAAGGACTCAAGACCCCAGACAGCACAAAACTGACTGCAGCGAGACTTGCTTCTAAACCTAAATTTGCTGTATGGCCACACATCATCATACGTTTCCATAGGATCAGTTTGATCCCCAAATATCTGCTGTCTTCACACATTTCAGCTTCAACAGTCACACATAAGTAACATGTCCGCCTTTGAACAGCCCAACAGGTGCGGTAGCCTGATCCTGGCGTTAGCGCCCATAATGGTGGAGTCTACTCTCATTAGATCTAATACTCTGATTGGCTGTTAACCTGGATCATGCAACAGCAGAAATCAGAAAAAAAACTATTTCATCCAGTAAGAAGACCCAGTCTGTTTTTACTCAGAGCAGTGTTTACTGATTTTAGTTTCTGTGAGATACGGCGTCTCAACAACAACATCAGAAATGCTCTACCAAATGGTTGAGCAGCAAGATAAAGGGTAAAGTCAGAAATGAGACTTTAAGAAGGCTGGGTAATTATTTTAATCCCATTCAAAATAACTGCATTCAGACCTCCTTAAAGACCACAGATGGATTTTGCAAAAGTGTGTCTTATTATATTCACTTCCGCTGGTCCCCAGCCCAGAGAAAGGAGGAGGGTTGATAGTTATACCAGGGATGTCCTGATCAGCATTTTTTTTATCCAGATCCCGATTATTTAATATTAAGTATCAACCGATACCAAGTCCCAATCTGATTTTTTGGTTTGGAGATAGTCTTTGCTAAAAAAGGGAGAAAGTGAAACAGCACAGTTTTTGTTCTGTGTGTGAAACCCTCTGGATCCCAAACCCGTCGGCGGGATCAAAATACCACCTATTTTTAAATGAGTGGCATTTAAAAGCCATTTGTCCAGTCCAAAAAACTGGAAACACTGGGGTTATCATCAGATTCTCAAGTTTGCGAGGGTACCTGAATGTATCACATACAAAGCTGGAAAACTGGCTTAACAACACGCAGAAGAGGTCATTTGCAGAAAATGACCGGTTTGCTCACTAAATTTAGTTGAAAAAAAGTCTGTGCATGTAATACAGCAGGCTAAAATCAGAGGCTGCCCTGAACGCAACTCTCCAAAGGCGGTGAGAGACTTTGAGTACATATTAGACACCAACGGGACAATCTCATGTTTTTTTTCCATTTCATGGAAATATTTGTTTAGCTACAAACTGGATTATAACTTTAACTGACATGAACCATCCATGGTAAGGGATCAATCTTGTGTGCTGCAAGGCTCAACAAAAACATCGGACAAACTTCTGTTGTCAAACTGAACTCACCATCATCACATCCTCACTTGGCATCAGGGAATCACACTACAGTTTGTTTGTGTTTGCTCTTTGAGCCGTTTGTCCCTGTAGAGTTACCGTAGGGTGCTGTAAAGCAGATGTCATTGCTGTAACGTATCTGGTTGTGCACATGTTCTGTAATAAAACTAAGTGTAGCTGTTGTTCTGCATCACTGTGCCTTATTTTATCATTCTCTCATTAACTTTATTAGTTTGGGCGCACTTATAGTGTGTGTTTTACTGATGTATCGGCAGTATGACAGCTACAGTGAATGATCGGTTGAGAGAATTGGCTACAATTCCCGATCACTGATACTTTAAAAAATGCCAAAAATCTTCCTGATCCGATACCAGGGATCAGGATCAGGGCATCCCTGATTTAGACATTAAAAAAAAACAAGAATGGGCAGAAGAAAGTTAATTTGTAGTTCTAAACATATTAATGATGTCTGGTTTTTCCTGCTTTCTGTCTCTCCCACCTTATTTCTCTTTCCTACAGAGCCCATGACAATCACATGTAAATGGATTTTTCTGCAAATTAGACAGCAGCATCATTCAGTGGCTTTTAGTGACTTCTGGGACAGATAATAGTGACTTTACTTACTGAGGAGTTGGCATGTTGAAACTAGCAATGTTTCACTAAGCTTTAATGATGTTTGAAATAGGAAACAGACTCATTTTTTCATGACTATACATGACTATACATTATAGATTCATTATAAAAATCTGTTAATAGTAGATTATTAGGGTAAACGGTCATCTGGGGTGTTAAAATCAACAACAATGTACACTGTAAAACTGTGGGTTTTGTGAACTGTTCCATCCCTGGCATGTATGCGGTTAGCTGCTCTTTAGTGTACAATAGCCTATCCTACAAAAAAGTCTTGTGTAACATCTCTTTACACTGCCTCCAATAACCACTTCACCTGTCACTTCTATGGTTAAACTCAATCTGAGGGTTAGGTCCATTCATCTTTGGCACACCACTCAGCATCTGTACACGCTCTGCTGAGATGATGATCTTTAGGTACTGTACAGACTTCACTCTGCTCTCAGACCGGCAACCTCACTCTAAGACTCTTAATACATTAACAGTTCCTGGTCAAGAGGACTCATCTCCCCTGGAAGATGGATGATAGAGATACTTATAAATAGAGAGCTCAGATGATGATAATAAAAGAGGGAGGGATGATGGATCGACACAGGATATAGAGAAATGGAGCTGTTGAATGAGAAGGGATGTTCTGCATCTTTAATCAGTGCCATCAGGCGTCCAGACCAACAATAGGAGGCTAAAGAAAGGGGTCCATAGGGGAAAGATGTGCAGTAAAGTGAAGGAAACGCTGTAAATAATTATGAGCTCAATTCAAACTTTTCACTGACATCACTTTTTTCATCTTGTCTTGCTAGATATGTCAAGAAATGGTAACTTTATTGAAGGATGTCTCCAAACACTATTAGTCTGGTATTTTCCCCATACTGTCTAGGTTTCATCAAACACATCACCTTCAAATTAATGATGTTATGTTCAAAGGAAAGAAAGACTCTGCACAAAACAAACATAATCACATATATTTCATCTGTAACTGCTTTGGAGTCTGTCAGAGATCAGGCAATCCAACAGTCACGGTGCATAACTCACTGTTATCATTCACTGGAATGAAAGACTCAATAACCCTTTGATATAACGTCGGTCAGTGAAATAAACATCATTTGAACAGAGTTTGTGAAGTATGCTTGACATAAATGCTACAAATTCCCTTCATACAGCTCCCTCCTCATACATTGAGCAGAGCAGCATTCCCCGTCTGTATTGAATTATACGAACAGACAGCTCAATGTGTCAGCAGTGTTCTTTTAATTATATATGTTACAGCACTATAGAGGCCATTTCCATACCACAGCTTTAGCCTCAGGATATACATCAGCAGCACACTCTGAAGTTACCCATTACATCAGAGTGTAATGGTCCAATCTGTGAACATTTAACTTTAACTCTGACTCATTCAGAGGCAGTTTGTCGGCGGTGTAGGTCGTCTCTTCATCAAAAGCTGGTAGTTTGAACCCAGTTTTAGAAACATATCAGTGTTTTAAAGGTGAGTAAATGTCAGACACTGGTGGGCAGCTCAGTGTGTGTATAAAACATCTCAAAGTGCTCTGTGTGGTCGGAGGACCAGGACAGCCATTCACTCGTGCAATTTTCAGAAAAGACTTTCAGTAATGTCAGAGTACCACATCAAATTTCAAGTGTGAATCATGTTCTAGGAAATATGATTTTAAAGAAACATGGACAAAGCTAAGATGGGAGGAAGAACTTCATACACATGTGTATTCAACCACTGTATCTCCTTATTGGAGAGAATAAGCACGGAAAGTGGAATCATGTTAGTTTTTAACACCAGTGCAGCAAGCTGGGTATAAAAATAAAATATTGCCAATCTGTTGGAGGGAATGTGGAGAGTCTTATGCTGACTTCAGTCAAATTCTTCAGTGGGAGATGAAAGTCATCTTCTACCATGTCAGTTACTTTGACTATAGACTTCATTTTGTTAAGTAAAACAGCCAACAAATATCTATAATGAAAATGATCAGTGTCTGTTGAGGATTTTATCTACAGCAGTACTGAAGAAAATAAGAAATTAGCTTCAAAAACCGTGTCCTTTCATACATAAATGAAGAGAAAAAATTAAACAAATGTATTAGATTAACACTTACAAAATGAGAGGTAACTTAAATCATCAGAAAAGAGATGGTCCAAGTGTTCAGCTCATTATGGTAAATAGGAAATAAAGTGAAAACTTGGAATCATGACGGTAGGACTGACAGTCACTTAGAGGAGCCTGACAAACCGAGGGATTTTGCAATTTTTTTAATTTTTTAATTTTTAATTATTTTTTTAATTTTTGATAACTTTTTATTTTTAATTATTTTAAAATTTTACTTTTGTTTTTTTTTCTGTTTCATTTTTCTTCTTTCTGATTGACACTTTTTTGTTTTAATTTCATTTAGTATCAAGCAAGTAATTTGTCTGTCCTACAAATGTCATGTATCTTGTAGAGAAAGGGAAGAAAACATTGATCAAGGACAAACTGATGAACACATGTAAAACATATCCATACTACTTCAGTTTTACTCCGAGCTACTATAAATGACTGTAATATGTGTTTCTGTGCGTTCTGTATTGTAAATTTTTGTTTTTGTTTGTTTGGTTTTTTAAAAATATTTATTTACTTATTTATGCTTTTTTTAACATAACGCAACTTTCATAACACAACTGGGGAAACAAACTTTTTGACACTACATGACTTAGAAAAATGTAAAATATTTTCATTCTTACATTGAATGTAAAATATGTGAACTATATGTTAAGATATTGCTTAAAAAAACAGGACCAGTGGAGGGTTATTTTGAAAGTTGTTTTATTAGTTCTTTATTTGTTTGCTTGTTTTATTTTAAAGGGCATATGAAGTTGCCAAGCAATTGGGAATTTTGCCATCTTTATCATTCAGTGTTGTTTACTCTTTTATCCTTTGTTATCATAAAAAAAATCCTGTTTTGTAATTGTTAAAGGTGTTTCTCTGTATTTTATATGGGTCATTTATGGATTGATGTTGCCCCATAGGACTGACTATGAACAGGAGACAAAACAGGGAGCACATAGAAAACTCATACAGCCTTAACATGGATAATTTAGACCTTCAGTATGAACGTGAGCTTTTCTGGATTTAAGGACAGGCTCCACCTCAACAGGCAGCAGGATTCACACACGTTCACACAGATGTGGCTTTTGATAAATCCATTAGAGCAGAACTAAAAGCTCACCACTGCACAACCAGTGCTCTATGGAGCTGTTAATATTAGACAGCATTTGCCTCCAGTCTGCAAACCCTCAACCTTGAAACGTACATAATGTCTGCTAAGATTCAACACAAACAAGCTGAGAGCTGCTGCATAATGGGATACACGACAAGCAGGCTTAAGTAGAACACTACAAAATCTTTTCCAACCATGCAATCATTCCCCAGTGAATCAGAAAGGGAGTGCAGAGGAACCATGACCCTTTGACGAAAACTTGGCAGCACATAGCTGCTGCTTTATTAACTTCAGCACTGGAGCTATTAAAAAAACTGTTTCAAAGATTGAACAAACCTTCCAGCAAATTCCATGATAGTGAGTGATCAACAGTGTGTCCACTATATAAGTAAATCTATTAATCTGTAAGCTGTTTAAAAGACTAAAGTCACTTTTCAACTGGAACTAGGGTCTATTTATATTTAGTTCTGGGATAATTAAATTATCTCCGAAAACCTCACTGCCTGGGGTGTGGTACTTTCCTGATGTCCAGGGGTCTTATAAGACCCCTGGACATCAGGGGGGGGACATAGGGGACGGGGTCAGCAAGCTGAACGTTTCTGATTTGTTAGTTCGAGGGTCAATTATTTGCAGTCATGCAAATACATTTGTCTGTCACCAACGCTAAAGCCAAATGGGCCGTTCCATAATGGACTGTCACAACTAATGGTCCAACAATTAATGACTGGGTGTGCATACAGGCCCAGGACACCATCCCAGGTTATACTGGACCACAGAATGGAGAGACAGCTCTGCTCTCTCTCTAGGTAATGATACTTTGCTGATGTCAAAGAGCAATGGGGGGCAGGGTCTGGGCCTCCAGAGTCTTCTTCTTCTAGTGGTCAAGCTTCCTAAAATTTCCTCTACACCTGAGAGCTGATCATTTCTGATTGGTGGAGCAGCCACAGTGTTTTTATTCCCCCTCTTCCTCCATCCACAATAAGATGATCCCCCAGTAGGGGTGTAATGATCCATCGATATACATCCATACATCGATTGGTTAAGCAATGATCCAATCACATCTATGGAAAGTCTAAACATCGATCATCATCGTGGTTTTTAAAGTACGCCCTTATTTTGAAATCCCGACCGGACACGCATGTCCGTTCCGCGAGTCGTTCTGAAGTTTCCTCTCGAGCCTCACGCACTCAGCGTACGAGACACACATTTGAACCTTTTCACTCTCTGACACGCCACGCCTGATATTTCTCCTGCTGTAAAATGTACTGTTAAGCGCCCACCGAGTCATACTGCTGTAGACGAACGTGTAGCAAGACGCTGTTAGCATCACAGAGCTAAAAGGGAGCCAGACATATCGGCCAATCAAAAAATAGCTCTCCTGTATCCGGGTAAAATCAAATACGGTCGACCTGACTGCAGAGGATGCATGCTGCACACACAACAGGAGTGCATCATCACACGACTGCAGTGAGTTATCTCATAATTTGATTTTGTAGCCACTGATTCATGAAATTTCACATAGTTAAAAAGTAAAACGGCGAGAGCTTAGTGTCATTCCTCCTCCACATCGACTATTACACAGTGAAACAAAGTCTGATCACACTGACATACAAACTGTGGTTATCAGGCATCACAGTAAAAAAAAACTATCAATGTTAAGTTGGTTAAGTTGATAGTTCTAATTTTGAACAATAGAAATGTTTGGGTTTAATTAAAATCAAAGCCTCAAATTTTTGTTTTGATAGAAAATGGTCAAATGTTGGAGGTCAATAATAAAGTTTATGTCATCAGTTATTTATAATTATAGTGTTGCATCATTACTGGATATTATAATCAAATATCACAGTATAACAGTAAGACCCGTAAGGTAATTGTGGGGGCAAAAAAGCACCTTACCTGAATTTAACCAGTTTTAATTTTAAATCATAATTAGATCATACAGATGGCTAGAATCCTCTACAAACTGTTACACCCAAAGGTCAGCACATCGTTCCACATTTCATTAATAAAACTATCAAAATTGTTTTGTATTTCTTTCTTGCCTCAGGTGAAATGTTGCTGATTGTGTTCAGTGAGGACATTATATCGTCTTAAATTGATCGAAGGCCCCTGAATCGTATCGTATCGTATCGTACCGTGACAGACTTTGTGATATCGGCAAATATCGTATCGTTGTCCAAAGAATCGATATCATATCGTATCGTCATGAAACTGGTGATTTACACCCCTATCCCCCAGCTGTGATGAACTTGGTTTAGTACCTCCTAAACAATGGTCTTCATTGAGTCTGATAGTGTGAATGTCTCTGTCAGCTCCTGGTGTTCCAGTTTAAAGAGTGACCCTGTAAACTGGAGACCTTCAGCTGAGCGTGTCAGTGGAGATCCAGTTTACAACAGCTGTTGAAGAAGTCCTTGGAAACGGTCTATATAAATGTAGATATGTGTCATAATCCTCTCTTTTATTGTTGATTTAAAGCTGTTTGAGAAGGATGCATCCTGCTGAAAGTCCTCAATAAAGGGCTCGTTTTTTTAAACCAATACACCTGTCAGCAGTAGTGTAACATCATGATAATAGGCCTGGTGCAAACATTTTATTCGTGGCCCCACTCCTGCCCTAAGCAAAAGCATACGCACACAAGGCCTCTAGAGAGAGCTGCTGTTGTCACCATGTAAGCTACCTTTTCTTATCAACTTCCATCCACTTTCTTTTTTTCTTTGCTGGAAGGAGAAAAAGCTTGCGTCACGTCATCATGACTCATCATGACTGAAAGATCTTAAGGCAATTGGACAAATTATCAACTCCTCCACTTATCCACTCATCATTACTGTACTGCCCAGAGCTACTCCATTCACACAAACAGGGGCCTGTGGCAATTCTTGACA
The DNA here is from genome assembly GCF_033239565.1 of Halichoeres trimaculatus. Taxonomy (NCBI): domain Eukaryota; kingdom Metazoa; phylum Chordata; class Actinopteri; order Labriformes; family Labridae; genus Halichoeres; species Halichoeres trimaculatus. Next base: position 6,599,232 of record NW_027437187.1, on the reverse strand, counting down.
TTTTTTATCTTTACAGTGAGGCCCCTGACCTGACTGCGTCTTGGCGTCGGTTGCAATGTGGATATTTAAGCCACAGCCTGTCAGTCTCTGTTGTTTTCATGCTGTAGACGGCAGAGCGGTCGGTACAGCTGTTTCTGGCTTTATGAGATATCTTTGAGCAGTGTCAGCTTTGCCACCTTTCCCTTTTCAAGCTTTGAGTCAACAAATCCATCTGAAACTAGAAAATCACTACGAGAGCGCAGACCTCCAACAAGCATATTGTGATTGTCACCAACACTTTAGTCTTACTTTAATGTTATACTTTCAGCAGACTGTCTGCTACAATTTGTTGTTAGTTGCAGGTTTGTACGATAATTTGTTTCCTGACAGTGTTGAAAATTATGTTAACCCAGTACATATTTCATATTCCAGATCTTAGTATCCAGAATACTGCCAGTATCTGGATCATCAGAAATTATGGTGACCTTGTCTTGTATTGATTTGCAAAGCAACCTGTGGTGCAGTGCATAAAGACGGTGACCTTTCTTCTCCCTTTATACCGCTGAATGGTCTATGTTGCCATCCTACTGCCCTCTGCTGGACTGGAGGTGTGTTGCAATTAGCTCTACTATCATACTTCTTTTTAATTCTTGTGCTCTTTTATAAGATTGAGGGAAGAACTGTGTGATGTAACTTTTTTTTAAATAAAATGTTCGATTCAGGTTCATGTCAGTCTTAACTGTATCATTTTATGTCCAGTCGTGGTGTAAAGTGAGGTTGGAATCTGTGATCAGTGTTTTAGCCACATCAGCCACATCAGCACAGCCCCCAGTGCTTTACCTCTTTAACCAGACTGCTTTATCTTGACTGAGCGTTTGTGTGATGACATACTGACCTGCAGATTGAGTGAATCTCGTGTGTGTCTTCGTCCTTACGGGCGCTGTCTGTCAGACTGTCACCGAGGGCCATCAGACACTGAGCGAATCCTTTATAAATGGAGTGACACCTTCTGGCTGAATATGCAGCTACAGGGCACTGGCTTAGCGCTGAAAAAGACAAACACAGAAAAGATGCATTGAGAGCGTCCGCTGACAACAAATGTTTCTCTGTTGTTCTTTGTTTATGGCTGCAGCTGTTAGACCTGAGTGAGCTGACACCAGTCTGCAGATATATGGAGTTTGTTTTTACTAAATGACACTGCTGTCTGCAGTGCTCCCTCAGATAAATTGAGGGGTTGAGTGTTATTTCTTCACAATCCATTCTTCAAACTTTTGCCCACTCACTCATGCAGTGTTTGAATTCTGCTGCTGATCAGCGGCTCTTGCTCACAGACTGCAGCTCCCACCGAGTGGAAAAGAAACCCACGGTCAAAAAAAGGCAGGTTAGGGGAATAACTACCTGTTAGCTAACCTTGCCCATGCAAAATACTCATCATTACTTTACTATGAGCTCTTCCTGTCATCTTTGGGCTTCATAAGCCCCTGAAACCATCCACCAGTGTTCAGTCCTAACACACACACACATCTCTCCTTCTATTATTTTCTCATTAAAACATTTTCACACTCTGATGATATGTTACACAAAGATATCTGCTGATTAGGATCTGCTTTCCTCACACACACAAAGAAAGTTTAGGTTTGCCAATCTCCTCATTAGCAACAGCTCACTCCTCAGTCCTAACCAGCTGACTGCTGTCTGGAACTAAGAGGCTTTTATTTTATTTGTTCATTTTTTTCTAAAAAAGAAAAAAAATATTTAAATTTTTTACTGAGAAGTGTTTGACTGAAGATTAATCTGAATGCAAAATCCCAAGGATGGAAAAGAAAAAAATTGAAGTCCAGAAGATCTGCAGAGTCAGGTTGTGGCTCTCTTTGAAGATCCTGTGAGGACTTTATAAGTGATCTTGAAAAGGTCCCACTTTTAAACACACACACACACACACACACACACACACACACACACACACATATATATATATATATATATATATATATATATATATATATATATATATATATATATATATATATATATATATATATATATATATATATATGTTTCAAGGATCTCCAAAACAAAGTTTAAATGTGTGAAAATATGTTCAAATGTTTTTCAAAGCATAAATGATTTATTTAATAACCAAAAACCACAATTAAATTGACTTTACATTTAGTTTATACTGTTTTATGTTAAATGCTCAGACACATGGAGTCCACTGGAGTGGACATTTCTGCAAATTTATGAAAAGAAGTATTCAAAAAATTTAAAAAAAATTACAACTTTTTTTAAATGTCCACTTTTTTGCTTTTTTTTCACATTTCCTGCATCATCTTCTGCTCTCAACAAAGGTTGACACTTTTCTTCTAGCTGCCTCCTCCCTGTCTGCCCTGCTTGCTCTTGGTCTGTCTCTGTCTGGACTATCAGAGCCTCTCTTTGTTTCCTGTCCAAAACCTAAAATCATCGATTTGATTGGCTGGTCTCTCAATGCAATTGATCAAATTTTCTCAACAAGGGAACTGGGCAAACGGGAGCCCACCTATCCCAGCGGAACGTTTGCAGCCGGATATACGATCGACTCCTGGGATACCTGGAGGACCGTATGCCTGTTGATCCTTTCCATCGAGGATGTTGAAGACATCTACATGTTTGGATTTATGACAACAGGCAGTTTCCCGATTTATTCCAAACTTCAGAAGCTGCAGGCTGCTACTCTTGCTAGCCACAAGCACCCCATCATTGAGGGATTGTGCAGAGCTGTAAACACTCAGACTCAACTGTTATGAGAACTTAATCGCAAGCAGGATAAGATGGATAACAACTTGGAGAAGTTGTCAGCTTGGCTCGGCTGTAATGGGCCACCAAATTAGGTCATTTGGGTCGCCACAGAGATGACCAGAAAACTCAAAAGCAGATGAAAATTTCACAGTCTGCCTGACTCAAACAATCTTTATCGCTCTTTCGGCTCCTCCGCATCGGCCTTGGTAGGCTGATGACACTCTGCTCTCCTGGATGGTATGCAGACAGATGCTCTACCCCTCGTATCCCCCACCTTCCACCTGTGAACTTGTCTCTGGTTCAGAACTCTTCGAGATCATCTCCACAGCCACCATCAGACGGCATGAACATTGTTGAGTCTGGGCGGGGATGAAGTCCATGGGCTTACACATACACACATATAAGGTCGCATGGTGTACACACAACCTTGGACTCAACGCCTTCTTTAGCTCCGTTACAGTTCAGCTGCAGAGGGTTGATGTGCGCGTGCCCAAGTAAAGCTGTGTGCATGCCCCCCCCCCCCCCCCCCCCCGCCTAGTAGTGACATATGAGCAAGTCTTCCAGTTTTTGTATGCATTTTTCTTGATCTCAAACTACGCCCTCTGCTGGGGAATAGTCTGGAATTGACTCACCCCCCCCCCCCCCCCCCCTTCTCCCAACGTTGTTTTTTTTCATATCTGTTGCAAAGGGGCGCTGGGTAGCTGGCGAGTTCCCAGGTTAATCCCAAATCCTGTCTGTTTTCCATGTCTGGGTTTGTCTTCTTTTACGTCTCGGAAGGGATGTAACCAAAATGAAATTTCCCCTCAAGGATCAATAAAGTATTCTGATTCTGATTGATCAGAGGGTTAAAAATGTGAATATTTATGTTCATTGAATGATTTTGTGATTTGTCCTTTTATCTGTTATCATGAGTATAGTCATAATGAAACACATTCAAAAGACAGTGGGCAAATAAATGGATTTCACTAAGTTACGTATTGTTTACAACTTGGCCAAAAATCTCAATTCGCAGAAATTTAACTGGAGACCTTAAAATATCCAGCCTGACATTGAAATACATGTCCTGGCAAGAGTCACGTCCTGATGACAGTGGGTGATGGTGCTCATGGGAAATGGAGTCTTCATCTGAGACAAACACTACCAATTCTGGCCACAGGTGTCACTGTGACAAACACAAAACAGAAAGTGTTTAAAGAGCCTGTAAGTGCACCATCAGTAGCAGCTCCTTCAAGAAACATCTGACCCATGGCTCGACCAACAGCAGCTCAGGTAACACTGAGTCATTTGTCAGTCATTCGTCTGTCAGTCAGTCATCAGTCAGTCAGTCAGGTTAGAACAAGCTCTGGGAGTTGTTTACTGTCAGTTTTAAGAGCATTCACAGAAAGGACTGAGATGTGCTCAGCATGACAATCACTGCTTTGGCAGGAGAGCAACAAACCAGGTTTATATCTCTGAGGTGTGTTTTAGAGGTAGTTGGGAGAAGAAATGACCTCTGTATTTTCCTTTTTACACAACTAGTCACAGTCAGGTCCAATGTCCATAACATGACAGATCCCCTGTGAAATCATAGTCACATAATCCACACTCACAGGTCCTTTTCAGAGGAATAATATGCATCAGGTGGAAGCAGAGGTACTCAGAGAAAAGCAGTCAGGAAACCACATCTCTCAGAGCTTTATGAGAAATATGGAGAAACCCACATCAAGGCTCCTCCAAGGATTTGGGAGGGAGGCACTGAAGGGCACACTTCATGCATGCATAAACGCACAAAACACTAAGAGCCCAGCCTCACAAGCCCTTTACTTTGTACACAGCTATTTACATGAGCATCTCAGCAAAGCCCGGAGCTTTCTGTTGAGTCAGACTGGAGGAGGAGAAATTCATTTCAGACAGATGTTTGTTTGGTTGGTGTAAATTGAAATGATTATTAGCAATCTCTCATTTGTTTGGGTGTTACACCATCATTTACAGAGGATTGAGAGAACAGAGAGCTGAGCTGTCATGCAGTGACTGCAGAGACAGAGATTTCTTCAGGGACGTGGACACCACTGTTTGATTAGACCCATCCTCTTTTATCCTTTGAGCGCCACCAAATGAGTGTCAGTCAGAGGCTCAGAAGGACTCCAAGGAGAGGCCGAGGTGTCAGGAGAACGTGATGTGGAAAAAATCTGTCATTGACTTTTGGATTTCCATCCTTTTTTTCCTCAATCAGATCAAAATAATGTTTTCTGTTTTCTGCTCCAGAGCACTGCAGGGGCCCACAACAGAACCAAACCTCATGATAATAACTGAAAAATGCATTAGAAATATATTTTCCAGCCAAGGTTTGACTGATGTAGTTGTTAACATGGGGCTGTTTGTCTTTATGACCACAGACTGTATATAGAGTGGACAGCGTGGCTCCCCCATTTACCATTGTACGGTTTTTAAGTCAAAATACCCCTGTCAGAGTCGGATCTATTGGTAGCAGTTGTGCAGCCAGAGTCTGAGCAGTAAAGACTGCGAGGGATTCTGGGAGAATCTGAGTGGAGCTGGGTGTCTTTCAAGAGTCTAATCACTTCTTGACTCTACCTACATATTTTATTATCCCCCCAAAAATACACGATAACGGCAGCTATCATGTGCTATCATCGTTAAACGTGAACGTAAAACTCTGTTTTTAGCCTTGTACAACTAATGAAAATAAAACTTTAAAAAAAAGAGAACTTGAATATAAGACAGCCAAATGATATCTTCAAATCACCACAACAATCAGACGTGAGAAACATTTCTACAAGGTAAATCAATTTTATAAAGTTTGACCACAGCCCATCTGGAATGACTGAAGAGAGGGATTTTTTGACATATACTGCAGCCAGCCACCAGGGGGAGCAGTTCTTGTGGCAAACTTACTTTGAGCCGAGCAAGATGACGTCCCTCTTTTAAGAGTCTATGTTTTTGACAAATACTGCAGCCAGCAGGGGGCGCATGACAAACACGTCAACTTAATTTTACAATCACAAGCAGTCTGCCAAAGTTTGAAGCCCTGTTTCCTGCTCTGTCCACTCTCCATTCCCCCTGAAAAAAGGCATTAAAAAATGTTATGAAAAAGAGTGGTTTTGTCACAAGCCTTCAAAGGGACAGTTTGATCAGATTTCCCTGTGGATAATGGGGCACGGAATGTAAAATTATAGTCACTGTTTAATAGGCAACATTCTGTGAAGATAAAGTTCACTTTTCTCACATTTAGCCTTTTTTTTCTTTCAATTGAGACTGAAATTCATGCAAAAAAGAATGTTCTATATACTTGTTAAAAGTGTGTGCACATGACATATAATAATAATCTAAATCTACATGCTTTATCTAAATCAATAAAATAAATCCAAATCTATATGTAAAATCTGATTCCAAATACTAAATCTAAATGTTAAATCCAAATCTAAATCCATATAATAAATCTAAATGTTAAATCTAAATGTTAATGTTAAGTCTACATCCATATGATAAATTTCAGTGTTAAATGTTAATGTAAAAGCTTAATCAAAATACCAAATCTAAATGTTAAACAAAGCTACACGTTTAGAAATTACGCAAAGTAGGCAAGTCAGCGCCTGTCTTCCACACCACATGCGGTTGCCTCAGATTAAGCAGCCCCACCTACACCACCCTGTGACTGCAGCTTAGCACCATTTGTGATGTGGACTGCACTGGTGGAGCAATACCCTGGAGTGAAGCCCGAACACTGACCATGGCTGCCTTCTCGATTTTATCAGATAGGAGCATGCTCACCATGTCGCTGCCTCTTCCTCTCATATCACCTACTGAGCCATATCTAGATTTAAATGTATTTTTCCTGTGTACACATTTAAACAAGTACATAAAACATTATGTTTTGCATAAATTTGGTCTCATATGAAAAGAAAATGTGAGAAAAGTGAACTCAAACTTGATAAAATGTTGCCTGTTAAATATCCATCCATCCATCCATTTTCTATATCGCTTATCCTGTTCAGGGTCGCGGGTGGCTGGAGCCTATCCCAGCTGTCATTGGGCGAGAGGCGGGTACACCCTGGACGCCAGTCAATCACAGGGCTGACACAGAGACAGACAACCAATCACACACACACTCACACCTATGGACAATTTAGAGCTACCAATTAACCTGGTGAGCATGTTTTTGGACTGTGGGAGAAAGCCGGAGTACCCCGAGAAAACCCAGGCATGCACGGGGAGAACATGCAAACTCCACACAGAAAGGTCCATCGGCCAAGCTGGGAATTGAAACTGGTGACCTTCGTGCTGTGAGGCTGCAGCTCTAACCGTTGCGCCACCGTGAAGCTCCTGCTTGTTAAACAGTGACTGAAATTTTACATGTGGCTCCCCATATAAGACAGGAGGGAGGAGTATTAGAGGTTATATTTCCTCTTAAACCCTAAGGTACCTACATTGGGGTGTGTTTGATCTGACAAAGGTGGAAACTTTGACAAGTCCAAAGTTTACATATTAGTGCAATGATTTAATGTGAAATGTCAGTTATTAAATTGTTTTATTCTTTCATTTTTAATTAAAGCTGGCAAAACTTGTCTGTTCTAAAATGTTTGACTGGTAGTGTACATATGTTTCTTCACTGACTATAAACTAATAGTTTATCTAAAAAAAACGTTTAGATTTCACCTTTTGAAAAATGAAAGAATGTGCTATCCCCCCAAACAGGAACTGAAACAGCAGGAAATCAGATTGAAGGAAGTGAAAAAGAACTTCTAAAGGTTTCTCCATTCTTCATATTTTGATAAAGGTTTGTCTGACGTGATAACGTCTGTCAAGTTGCTCCAGAGCAGACAAGTGAATAATTGGATTGTCTGATATGTGTCTACAAAAAATAATCAATCAATTTAATAACCAGTGTGGGAAGTTTAGCATTATGTCGTCTCCCCTCCGTCGTTCCTCGTCCCTCGCTTATGGGACAAGGGGGGTGGAGGAGACAAAAGGAGGTGTGGTGTTTCAGCAGCTTCTTTCTCTCTCCATCTGTTGCTCATTCTGCTCTTTTTTCCCTTTGGATTCGTCTCCTTACTCATTCACTCCACTTCTCCTGTCTCACAACAGGAAGTGTTCTCCACTGAATACCTGCCTACTGAATCACAATGTTGGTCGGTTATCTCTGCATATACATGAGAGAGGATTATACAGATAAGATCACACCTGCTGTGAAAATACAACCAGTAAAATCTGCACCAGCCTTAACCCCGTCTTACACAGAGGAAGAGCTCGATTTAAATGTTTCTGAACGTAGAGGAGCATCTCGGTGAATAAGAATATTGTTATAGAGTTGGTTTATTTCAGTAGTTCACTGATCAGGGCTGTGGTTTCTTTACTCTCACATCTCTTTAAGAAGAGTTGTTCTTTACTTGGGTGTTAAAGTGTGCAACCGTTGGCTCAGTTTATCACAACAGGAATCTGTACAGTTTACCAGATTAAAGTCCCTCATGGTGAATAACAGGTACAGTATGTTGCAGTTTTTTTTTACGCTAAGCCTTCTGTGTGCATGTGATGGTCCATGACTGACACTGCAACGTGGAACCACATGCTCCCCATCAGGCCCACTGGAGGTTTTCTTATGTTGGAAAAATGGAATTAGGTTGGAGAACATGAAACTGCAGATTAATTAATGGTGGATTATTAATTAAAAAAAAAAAAAAAAAAAAGATTGCTGGTAATTTTTTCAGCCCTATCTATAATGTTTGACAAAAAACAAAGATTTTTTTTTTTTTTTTTTTTTTGGTTATCATGGTCACAGTGGAAGAGGTAGACTAATGGGACATGAATGATGGCACACCTCCCCTTTTTTTCACCATCCTGTTCAGCTCTGGTTTCTGCCAAAATACCACAAAAGAAACTAAAAAAAAATCAAACATTTTGCTTCAAAAATTTTTACAGCAAATGCAATCCGCTGGGAATGTTGTAGAATTTTTCAGCAGAAGACAGGATAGCTCTCAAACTTGGTTTATGCTTAAGGCATCCACAAGGTCCACACTCCTCCAAGTGGATGAATGATGTCATTTTAGCTGCCTTGCCCTCTTGCACGGTCTTTTTCAAGCAGGAAATTTTGGCGTCTTGCTGAACCAATCAGTCGCACATCAGAAAATGTCTAACTTCTGCACAGAGACGCACAGACGAAAAAATATCACTATGAAAAATGTGTGATGAACAATTCCTGGTGTGAAATTACTGCCTCGTTGAAAAAAAAGTTGTAAACAGTTTAACAACTTTTTCTACTGTAGTAAAGAAAGAGCAGTTGTTGTTACCCATGCAGTTAGCTGTAATGAGCTCCATCTGATAAAAGTCCTCACTTCTAGAAAGTTACGAGAGTTCTGACACTAGTTTGTGACTCAATCTTGAAAATCTGTCTTCTACAGTAAGTGGAGAAAACACAAGTGAACTTTTATTTCTCTAAATCATGTTATCAGGCATTAAACAGGCTGTCCAAGCAGAGATGCAGAGCCTCTGTCAGCGTGCAGTATCTCTTTAATATTCCTCATGAATGAATTTAGTGATCTCCATCTGTAAAGTATCCATTAACAAAGCACCTCATGCTGTAAACTGAAGCTACAGATGAGCATTTACCACCTGGTGTTTGATTTCACCATATGACAACAACAATAAAAACATTAATATGATGCACTGACTGTTAAAATTCTGCGTCAATGAATTTTTACAGTTGATGTAATTGATCATGGCGACTTACAGCGAATAATTGTTACAGCCCTGGTTCATAATTTGTTTGCAGCAACTAACAAGAGAGGAGAACACAGCTGCAGAAAAACTATTTGGATTTGGGAAATCTGTATTGTCCCTTCATGGCAGTGTGGTTTGTAACAGAGGTCCACACAGTTAATATATCCAGGAAAAACAGCACAATGACATTAACACATACATATAAAACATAACTACCGTGGATGTCACCATGATGGGTGTGAGTGAGATAAGGGACAAAAAAAACAATAGTCCATAGTAAAAGTGTGCAGGCAACAATGTAAACAGCTTATTTAAAAACCCAGCAGCTGATGGAACAAACGTCCTCTGGTATCTATTAGATTTCTACCTCCTCACACAAGTGAACCTCCACCTTGTTGGCAGAGGTCTAACTCTGCATGAAGGGTCTTCTAAGATTCCTTTCCAGTGACTCTTACTTAAAAAAACATGGCCAAGATCATTCAAGTCAACTTTAACTATATTTCAGCAAAGTTCAATAATATTCCTCAGCCTGATTTAGTTCACAGTGCTGACGTAACCAAACCGGTAGATCCAACTATATCAATGCTGTGTCAAGATTTTTTTCTGAAGTAGCTTTATTCTTCTCAGGGCATGATTTTTTATTTAAATATTTAATTTTTTCAGAAAGTTAGAGACATGTCTTTTCCCTTGGGTGATGTACTGCTGAGCATTCATCATAAAACAGAATTAAATCATTGTAAAAATGAATTCATTTGGGTTTACTGGTATTTCCACGAATGGTTGTTTCTCTCTATATGCTTTGTTACATATTATCAGGCATTTAATCTTGTATGTTTTATATTTGAAAAGCTTTTTAACCCTTTGATGTGGATTAGTTACTTCTTGAAAAAATCAAATGTTTCAAAGAAAAACTCAATACTTATTTTTTCATAAGAAGAATTAAATCATTTAAGGAGAAAACCTGGACACATGCTGATGAGCAGTTCAACCAGGGTCAGCCCAGTGTTCCCACATTTCTAAGACTTTTTTTTTCCACAGACAATAAGACCCTTTGTTTCCACCACTCACAAATCAGCACAGTTACAACCAATCAATCAATCAATAGACAAATAAATAAATAAATAAATAAATAAAATAGGCTAATCAAAAAGGGTTTTGTCTTAAATAGAGCTTAAAGATAGGGAACCCTTATTTTCATTGCCTTAAAGTGATACTCCGGGATGGAAAAAGTTGGGTCCTATCACAAGGTTTAAGGCAGAAATTACCCCTACAGCAGTGTTTTTGTGCAGCAGAAGCCCAGGGCGCTCGCACCAAACACCCCCTCCCTGCTCCTCTGCTGGTTTCCTCTGCACTCAGACGGGGCCATATTTTACTTGACCAAAAACAGGTCAGAAAAGCTCCAGCAGCACTTGTAGTTTAGAAAAAACTAAACTACAAGTGCTGCTGGAGCTTTTCTGACCTCTTCAAGATTCTTTCTCTCCAAGCACCTTGGAAGTTGGTGAAGTTGTGCCAGAATTTTTGACCTTGAACTTGACCAAAAACACAAATAAACGGACCGAAAAATCTGATATCGGTCTGCATTCACGCTTCATTTAGATAATTTTCAGCACGTTACTTTCACACAAAAACACCGCTAAATAAGGCTCTAGTTCTCATCGTGTCTCTTTGTCCTGGCAGACTACCTGCGTTTGTTTATATCTGGCACGCCGGGCGTGCGGACTGATACACTAAGCAGTGAGCGCCTCGTAGCCAGCTGTGGCTCTGCAGCGGAGTTAGCGCCGTTTTACGACACAATGAGAACTAGAGCCTTATTTAGCGGTGTTTTTGTGTGAAAGTAACGTGCTGAAAATTCTCTAAATAAAGCGTGAATGCAGACCAATATCAGATTTTTTTGGTGGGAGTCCGTTTATTTTTGTTTTTGGTCAAGTAAAATATGGCCCCATCTGAGTGCAGAGGAAACCGGCAGAGGAGCAGGGAGGGGGTGTTTGGTGCGAGCGCTCTGGGCTTCTGCTGCACAAAATCACAGCTGTAGGGGTAATTTCTGCCCTAAACCTTGTGATAGGACCCAACTTGTTCCATCCCGGAGTATCACTTTAAGTCAGACAAACAAAACCAAATTCTTGGAAGACAGAAGAAGAAAAAAAAATCTATAAAAACCCCATAGCTGTGAGAATAAAGGAACTAGGGATGACATATTATCAACCAGTCCAATTATCAGGGCCGATATTTAGCATTTTGAAGCATATCAGCATCAGCTTTTTTTTTAATCTGATGGCTGACAAGAAACAAATTTAAAACTGCATTGTGGCTCTGATGCAGCTGCTCTGCTGTCTGCAGTCACTGCTCTCCAGCACTGTCCCACCCACAGTACCATCTGATTGGTTACAAGCAGAGCCATGGCTTGGGAACAGCCAATCAGCAGTGCAGTTATTACAGTTATTGCAGTTACATTGAAATTTCAGAAAACTTTATTTACTGTAAAAAACTTTTGCTGTTTATTTTTTAAAGTTTTCTATTAACTTTATAAAACATGCTGCTGCGCCTGGGAGGTGTTTAATAAACATACGCTTAAAGGTATTTGAATGAAGTCAAGTGTTGGAGTTTGTATTGTTCAAAAATTTGACATCAATATTTTCACTTTGACTGCAAATTAATATCAGCTTCAAATATAGGTTATCAGCCTCTTTGACTACAAATTATCGGAATCGGCCTGGAATAATCCATATCGGTCGATCTCTAATAGAAACACTCTCATTCCACCCTAAAATCGCTGCATTTAGAAGAAAATGAATTTGAATAGCTGTTCACTGCAGTCAGTGAAAAACAGTAACAAAAACACTCTTGAAACAGTGACAGGAGGAAAAACATTGGTAGAAACATGGCACAGTGATAAGACGAGACAAACTGACAAAGAAGTGATGAAACACAGGGACTAAGTAGACACAAGGTAAACAAACACAGGTGTGAGATAAGACACAGGTGAAACTAATGAGTGTTAACAGGAGGGGAACACAAGGACAGGAGGTAAAACTAAACACAGGGGACAAGAAGAACAAAATAAAACAGGAAACAGACGACGAGACGGAAACACACAAGGACTATGAAAACAAGACAGAGATCATGAGAAAAAGGACACACTGAGCAGTCAGCGGAATCCATCCATCCATCCATCCATCCATCCATCCATCCATCCATCCATCCATCCATCCATCCATCCATCCATCCATCCATCCATCAGGGTAAATTAAATGACCTGGGTTCAACGAGGAGCAGGGTTATCCTAGCAGGGCTTAATGGACTTCTAGCACACAGTCCACAGTTGTGACTGATTTTCACAGGTCCCCTTCGAGGGTGACAAAGGCACAGATGCATCATGTCATGATTAGTGTAAAAGATGGCAGAGATAACACTCCTGAAGAGTGTGACTGCCCCAGAAGTGGCTTGTCATGTCGAGTCAGAGTCAAAGTGGAGCCAAGGCTGGAGCCTGTCAGGTGAACAGGAGATACTAATTGGGTCAGACACTTCATCACCACAACTCTTCCCCCTCTCCCCTGAGACCTGCTGTTTAATATTTAATAATCCAGACTTTCTCCCACCCCTTCCTTTGTGTTGTTTTTATGCCTTTTCAAGGAAAGCTATTGATTTCAGGCAGAGTTGTTCAGAGGGCTTGAAGTTTATTGGCTTCACTCATCTCCATCAAGTTTTAATGAAGACCTGAGGAGGAAAATGGATGGTAGAGGAGAAAAGAGGTGTTCAAAGAAAGAGGAGAGAAAACAGGAGATATGAGAAAGGAGGAGAAAGTGACCTCGAGTGCTGGACTCAGTGACAGTAAACAAAGACGCTAATGAGAGCAATGTCTGACTTTAATTAGGGCAGCTCTCATGTTAAAGACACAGCCACGTGCTGCTCTGTTCACTAAAAGCTCCTGGTTTGTTCCCAGAGAATTAGTCACATGATGTGACCTGAGCTGAGGTAAGGGTTAAACAAACAGGGTGTTACAACACTACTGAATACTTCAATACGCACATTGAGCTCCATGATCATCAATCCTTCCCATCTCTTGTTTTGGAGTACACATCTTACACTGATGTATTTATGGACCATACATTGTAAAACACCACAGTTCAGCCAGCTAAAAGTACTTTGGCACCGTCTCTGTCCACATCACAAATCAAGACAGCAGATCAGGTCTGTTCAGCTGGCTCTCTCTGATTTGCTCTGTAGTCTAATGGCCTGTTCTCCTGTTCTGATCAAACCTTATACACCCCCATGCTGAGGTCAGCAGGGGTCTATTAGAGCTGCCATGTTCCACTCTTAATGGCTCGGGGGTTAAACACTGACCTCACAAAAAGGAGATAACTCTGGGGTCAACAAAAAGACCTTTAATGACAAAACAATTTTGTTTGATGAGTTTATGTTTACCACACTCTAAATGCAAGTGCAATTTGACTGGTTGATCTCTAATCAAACCCCCCCAGATCCAAACACTGTGGTACACTGGCCGCCAGAACACACACAAAAGTACCCTACCCTTTTAAGCCGCCAAGCCGCCCTCTAAGGATCTGAAAAACATGATGAAGTGCCCTCTTGGGATCCAAAGCATGCACTTAAGTGCCCTCTTGGGAGCTGAAACATGTGCTAAAGTGCCCTCTTGGGAGCTCAAACACATGCCAATGTGCCCTCTTGGGAGCCGAAACCAGCACTTAAATGCCCCTTTGGGAGCTGAAACATGTGCTAAAGCGCCACCTGGGAGCCAAAACATGAGCTAATGTGCCCTCTTGGGAGCACAAACACACAGTTAAGTGACCTCTTTGGAGCCAAAACATGTGCTTTATTGCCCTCTTGGGGGCCAAAACATGCACTAAAGGGCCCTCTTGGGAGCCAAAACACATGCTTATGTGCCCTTTTGGGAGCCAAAACATGCGCTATTGTGCCCTCTTGGTAGCCAAAACATGTACTAAAGTGCCCTTTTGGGAGCTAAAACTCATGCTTATGTGCCCTCTTGGCAACCACCTGCACTAAAGTGCCCTCTTGGGAGCCAAAACATGTGCTGAAGCGCCTTCTTGGGATCCTTTTAAGATACTTACTGCACCAAGTGCCCTCTTAGGAGGGAGCCTAAAGATTTTTTGGGACCTAAACCACACCCTGAAATGCCCCTAAGGGCACCAAAATATGTGCTGGAATGCCCTGTGGGGACCCCAAACCTGCACTACATTGCCCTCCTGGAATCTAAAACATGCACTAGAGTGCCCTTTTGGGAGCCATAACATGTCCTCAAGTGCCCTCTTGGGAGCCAAAACTCACGCTTTTGTGCCCTCTTGGCAGCCAAACCCCGCACTAAAGTGCCCTCTTGGGAGCCAAAACATGTGCTATTGTGCCCTCTTGAGATCCCAAACATGCGCTAAAGTGTCTTCTTTGGATAAAACAAGGCACTAAAATGCCCACTTAGGATCCAAAGTGCACACAAAAGTGTCCTTTTAAGAGACCTTCTGCACCAATTCCCCTTTTAGGATCCAAAACAGGAGCCTAAGTTTTTTTGGGACCTAAACCACACCCTGAAATGCCCCTAAGGGCACCAAAAATGTGCTGGGATGCCCTCTGGGGACCCAAAACCAGCACTTCATTGCCCTCCTGGGATCCAAAACATGCTCTAGAGTCCCCTTTAGTATCCAAAAGGCATGCAAATGCCCCCTTTTGGTTTTCAAAATACATTAACCTGCTGCCTTGAGTGTTAAAATATGCATTTAACACATGGAACTTAATGCCCTCTTCAGTGCTAAAAATGTGCTGTATGTGCCTTTTTTTAAAAGCCCTGCTTTCAAAGAGTCTGAGCAAGCCACTGCCTGGTACATGCCTCTGTGTAAAATGAACACTGAGGCCTACAGGAGGTCTGAACTACCCTTACTGATGGATTGATGTCCTGTTCAGGTACTAGTGTAAACTTTGTATGTATTCTTTGTACAGAGTGTACTTCCTTGGAGAATGGCAGTAAAGGTTTATCTACCCATCTTATTTCTCACCAACCAGAGGCTAAAACTAAAGAGTGTTAGTTCAGTTAGACTATAGTTGTTGTTCCTCTCACTGATAAGTCCTCTGTAACAAACAGTTACAAAGTTGTACATGTGCTCAGACTGATTTTTTTCACCTTTTACACCTCTTGAGAAAAACACCATATAGATGTTCTTTGTTTTTCAGAAGTTACTCAAGGATTTGATCAATAGATGTCCATCAACTCCCACGTTAGTCAGACTTTGAGCCGATCAGTCTTTCATCTTTGCAACAATGCCAAAATCAGACAAACCCTGTCTTAAAATGATTCAGCTGGGCTATCTTAGGATTTGTAACCCAAAGGTTGTTTTATTGCAGTTCCCTCTCATCAGGCTGCCCTGACAGATCTCTGAAGACCCTTCAGCTGGTCCAAAAATGCAACTTATTCATGGACTAGGACTAGTAACAAAAGAACCATGTTGCAGTTGTTCAGGCTACTTATTAGCCAACAGTTTCTGACCCTGTCTTATCCTGAGGAGTAAACCCTGCTCCCCCATCAACAGTTCACTTTCAGAATCAGACCCCTCTCCTTTACAATCAGCTATCAGTCAGAATGCAGCAGACAAACAGATTTTGTCTTTTAGTGAGGGCTTAAAACTTTCCCAATCCACGCAAAACTGGTAGTGATGACTGTTTTAGGCCTGGATGTGCTGGAGGGACCAAGGACTCTGAGCATCTGTATCTCCTGCTTATCTGAACGCATCCATCCCTGTCACCTACTTGAACCCTTTGCTACATCATATGACGCAATGTTGAAAAAAAGAGCATTTTAAATAGCTATACCAAAGACTGTCACTTCTCTCTCTAAATGTGTGCCTTCTTTTGTTGAATAGCATATAAAATCAATGATTGACTTATTATGCTGTCATTATCAGACCATTCGAGTGTTAATTTACAAAAAAATTTAACCTGCTATATGCCCTTTAAGTCTCTCTCTTCATTCATGTTGTGCTGTAAAACCTCATACCTGTTGACTCCTGGTCTGACTCTGCTCATTATGTCTGTTTATCATCGTAGTCAAACTGATTTTGACATAGTCTGCTTTATTTTGAAAGTCACTGAGTGTTTTTAGGAAATTTCCAGTCACAAATTCCTGTCCCACCGCGCCATCTTCCCTATGCTGACTTTATACCTCACTACTCTGATCTGATGTCGTGACAGAACGGAGACAGACTGCAGCCCTATCTGGTGTATTAAGCCCTGGTCTACTTCTTCTTTCACTTCGGAAACATTTGTGGGTAAGTCCACACACACTGTAAAACTGAGTTTTCAATCAGTTGAAGTAATGTCATTTTTTAAACAAAGCACACTCCATATTTCTATTTTTATCTGTTTCATATTAGTTCGAAATTCTGTGTTGCTACCTTGATGTAATATTTTGATGCAGCTTAAGGCAAATTACTCAAGTTTCTCTTTGAACTGTACATCTGATCTCTGTTCCCACACTGAATAAAACAAACTGTTGGTCCAACTCAATCACATTGTTTCAATTGGTAAAACTCGGTTAGATTGTCAAATGACTGTTTTATGGTGGACTAACACAGCTGGATTAAGTCACATGTGCTTAGTAATTTGTTTCATTTCAAATCATCACTTGATACAAATGCAAATCAAAATTTAGACAAGATAACCTGAAATTTCCTATTCTTTTCAACTAAATATTCCCTCTAACCAAACTTAAAAAACTGCTCCTTTATTTTCTAGGGAAATGGTTTCAGAAAATAGATTTTTGTTATGATGGTGTTTTTTAACTGTGAGTTAGGACGGAACTGAGGGGGTATGAGCTTGTGCTGTATATTGGGATTATGTTCAGAAGGCACAGTCTGTCAGTGCCCCACATGGCACGGACTGACCGACTGTCTGTGCTCCTCAACAAAACTCTAATGCAACAAAAAGTTAAAGCAATCAGTGCAGACAAAACAAGAAAATCAAGTTGTCACAAAGCATGATCCAAGTTGCATTAACTTAAAAAGAATGAAAGGACAGTTTTACGTGTTCAAAATAATTCAGTTGTATCGCTGTATTATATTCAAGTCAGCGTAACTTGATTTGTTTTTGGCAAAAAAGAATGTCCTTGATATTTTTAAGCAAGGTCAATTTATTATGCTTTACAGTGTGTGCATGTATGTGTTTTCTCTGGCTTTCTTTGACAGTCCAAATCGTATGATGTCATCAGGTTGATGGTGTGTCTCTGTATGTAGTCCTGTGATTGGCTGGCGGTCTCTCCAGGATGTAACCTGCCTTGCCATGTAAGCCCCAGGCCACCCAAAGGAGAAAAGCAGTGAAGCTAATGGTTGAATGGTTCAGGTACTGGTCTGTTATCTGCTGTCACAGATATTATTACATGTTTTTGTTGTTGGCTCTATTCATCCTCTTTATTCATCTCCCTCCAAATCAAGGTCTCAGTTAAACAAGGTTGAAACAGGCAGCTGTTCAACATTAGTTTGGTTCTGCTCAAGGTTTATTCTGGTAAAAGTTAAGTTTTTCCTTTCCAATGTAACTAACACAGAAAGTATTCACTTTTGTTTCACATTTACCACAACAAACTGGAGATTTCTTTCCATAGAAGCAATCATAGTGGTCGTGTTTAACCCAATGGTGACAGTCAGCCATGAAACCAATGAATCAACTGAAGCAGGAACTGTTGACGATAAACACTGTGATCCAGGAATCTAAAGAGGAGCTTCATTTGCTGCTGGATACCAGTCAAACTCTGAAATGGTACCTGAAACAGGTACAGTGAGGCATACTGATTCCTCCTCAGTGAATATATACACATATATAATATATAACTGAATCCATACCCATTCCATGGAGTGAAATATTGCATGAGTTGCAGATATGAATCACTCATCTGATAAATAATCTGGATTAATAGAAATGATCAGAGCTAACAACTCAACTGACCTTGACTCCTCAATTATTCAGCGACAAATCTATGCGTAACTCTTGATGCAAACAGACTACATTTTTTAAAAGAGGCAAAGACACAGAGAAAAAACAACTTGAGGATCTTAAACTTTGACTGCATGAAACACTCGACTGCTGAGGGGAGCAGGCATATCAATGAGGGGACAGCTGATCAACTGCACAACCTGCCTTGATTAATATTTGATATCTGAACTCAGATTGAGCCCAGGGAGATGGAGAGAGCAGTGTTGGCAGAAAAGTGGAGTAAGTGATTGATTTAGACATGGAGAGAAATCTTTAGGATTTGCAGACTTGATTGAGATCGGAGAGAAGGATAAGAGGGATCAAAAGATATAAAGAAGCATAGAAATCCATTTTCTGAGGGCTGTGATGAATTGCTCTGATTGTTAGGGAGAGGTGATGAGAACTGTTGTCCGGAAATGTTGCTCTCATTGCATCTATCTGTCAGATGTTCAGGATAAGGAAAACACCAATCATGAGCTCTCATCTCAATACTTGAAAACCTCCTTAGCTGTCTGCCCCTTTTTAAAAAATTCACTCTGAAACATAATTGTTACATTTTTCACGAGTTAGGTTTTGTAAATAACGACAGGAACCACTTAGTTCCAGAGCATTTTGATTTTATCAGTGGTGTAAGAGTGGTTCATGTTAAGTATTTCCATCTTGGTATGACACAGATGCCTTTGTGACCAAACTGGTGCTGGTTCTAGTTCCAGGCCAATGAATGACTTAGCACTGGTTCTTTGTGTTTCTACCATAGACTGTAAAAAAATAAGTGGACATCATCTTGCTCAGCTCAAGGTGAGGTCAGCACTAAAACTGCTCCCCCTGGTGGCTGGCTGTAGTATAGGTCAAACAATCCATCTCTTCAGTCATTCCAGATGAGCCGTGGTCAACCTTTAAAAAATTAAAACACCTCGTTGAAATGTTTCTGACATCTGATTGTTGTGGTGATTTAAATATATGAATGGGCTTTTCTGAAAAGTCTTATTTTTGTTAATTATAAGAGGTTAAAACAAGGTTTTACATTAATTTTAATGATGATTGACAGCTGAAGTTCGTGTGTATTTTTTATCTGGAATTGTGAAATATGTCAGGAGCTAGAGCCAAGAAGAGATTAGACTCTCAAAAGAAAAAAAAAGATTATTATTTTTGTCACCTGGCTCCATTCAGATTCCCTCATGTGTGCTCATGTGTGTCCGAAATCACTCCATATTCAGTATATAGTGCACTATATAGTGAATACGCCATTGTGTAGTGCTGTCCAAAATCTGAGTGTGCATTGCCATTCACTATGTAGTCCACTCAGTGTATCCCACAATGCATTTTGAAAAGTAGCGTAGTAGCGATGCTCACTATATGAGCAATATATACCATCATGCATTGCGGTTCAAACAGAAGGAATGGCTGATTACATGAGTAATGATTACTGAGAACATGAGACAACATTAAAAACTGTCAGAGAATAACACTTAGCTCTCTGTTTAACTCTTGGACAAATGCATCTCACAACTTTAAGCAGAAAAACAAACAACACAGACGTTAGCCGCTGAACTGTTCATTGCAGGTGATGCATTCACTAGACCTTGTAATTCTCAAACACAGCATAAATTGCTGCACAAATATATGGTTTATTAATTTATAAAATAACATTTAATAAATGTTTCTATTATATTTGGCTGTTGCGGAAAAAAAGCTAAGTATAATATTAGTTATAAGTGAAATAAATAGAGTTTTGCAGTGTTTGAGAAAATTTTAACTGTAAATCCCCAGCCCTCCGTGAACGACACTAGAGTAATTACGTCACTGTCAGCAGCTGGTGAGTGAGTGAGTACTGTCCAAATTTTTTTTTTTTTTTTTTAAATTAGCTGATTGAGTGGACTATGTAGTCCACTGCATCTAATTCACTATATAGCGAGTTGTGAGTAGGGAATAAGTAAATGATTTTGGACACAACCACAGTCTTTCCTGCGTAGACTCTGGCTGCACAACTGCTACCAATGGTGGCACCTGTAACTGGGGTATTTGGCTTCAAAACTGAACAGCGGTAAATAGCAAAGCCAGACAGTTCACTTTTTATACAGTCAGTGGTTTCCACAGACAGAGGAACACTAGGTAAAGAGATCCGTAGCTAATGAGACTCTGGTATTGTCAGTGCATGTAGGCTGGACTACAGTTTGCAAACGAGTTGTGACGCTGCATTAGTCAAAGTTAGAGGGTTTAGCTTCAGCTACAGGTTGTAAGTCCTCAGTGTGGTGTCAGCCGGAAAAATGTCAGAGGTTAGTTTGATTCAGACACAACATGATTTATATCAACTCATTTTGTTCTGGTTTACATCTAAATCCATTAACATACAGTTTACTGGCTGCTTTATGTACTTAAAGAGAGTGATAGATATAGGTACACACACATTTACACACATCTACACACATCTACACACACACACTGTCCTACTGATCTATTCATAAGACTGGGTGTGCAGAAGCTGGCAAGTTCACTGCTGACTGGACTGAAATGCTGCTGATGCCTGCTGCTCTCCTCACCTGACAAATACAGAAATGTACACACACACACACACACACACACACACACACACACACACACACACACACACACACACACACACACACACACACACACACACACACACACACAGAAGGGCAGTATCCCCCGAGGAAGACATTGATTAGACCAGCTATTTTTCTCGGTTGTCAATCTATCCACCAATCCCTGAACACACACGCTCACCACACACACACACACACAAACACACACTAGCACAAAATCAATCACAAGTAAGCTCACATTTTTAAGCTGAATTATTTTATTTGTGTACTAAATCATCCATCGCTTACTCTACTTTGACAAACTTAACAAAAAAAATCTGCTCCAAATGAGCGTATGCACACACACACACACACACACACACACACACACACACACACAGACTTTCCCTGGTCTCAGAGGGACATAGTTTCTTATGCAATGAGCTCTGTCACCTTGAGTACCGTTATTAGTTTACATCTCTTTTAAGAAGACGCACGTCAGAGGAACAAGTCCCTTAGTGAAGGTTGCCATAGTGTCTTAATTCATTAAGGTGTGTGTGTGTGTCCTCGTTGCTTTGGTTGCATGCGTGTTCAGGGGGCCAGAGGAGAACAAAAACAGTTTATAAATAGGCGAGTCTTGGTCAGGTGACTTCCAAGTATGAGCTCACTACCTGTTACCTCATTGAGGAAAGAAAAAAAATAAAATGAAGAGAGGAAAGGTGTTCAAGCTGAGGATCCTTCACCTGTGAAGTGCTGTAGGTGAGACCTAGAAAGAAGAAGACAGCACCGGTAGCCTCTATGGGCAGCTTCAGTGCTTGTTAACATAAAAAGAAAGGAGGAGTGATACTGACGGAGGGGGGAACAGATTCTTCAGAAAACGTAATTCTCAGAGCCTCATTCTGAAGCTCTGCTCTTCTGCCCGCACGAGACTCCTGTCAGATGAAAACTGCTTTCATTAAGGCTCACATTTAAATCACATTAAGGTGTTTTAAATCTTTGAACGTGATGTGTTATTCATAGAAACTCTGCATACCTCACATGAGCCTCATTATGTCACTACGAGAGGAACAAAACCAGCTATAAGAGAAATATCTAATCACCTACTTCACCTTTGTTCTACATCATCATTTTATCTCAGCAGACTGCTCATTAAAGTGTAAATAAGAAGTGCTACACCCTCGGAGAGATCATTGTACCACTTATATCTGCCTCTGTCAGCTGGTTCAGTTGATTTACTCTTACAGTGAGGCGTTCATACTGTTAACGCTTCTCCATCAGAGGTGAGACGTGACGACACGGATCAGAGTGAGTCGAACGGAAACAGTATATAAACTTCAACAGAGCTTCTCCAGTCTCTCTGACCAGTCAAGGAGCTTACACTGCTCATCACATCCACACTAGGGCTGCAACTAACGGTTGTTTTAGTAATCAATAACTCTGACGATTATGTTTATGATTAATCAGTGAATCAGGGAGAAAAAAAAGGTTGAGAATGAATAATAGTAAAATAGCAAAAACCAAACATGCGTTGTTGTTTTAGTTGATGACTATTGTTTGCTTAATGATATATGCAAAGAAAAAACATTTATGAACATAGTTTAAATTGGCCAGATGCTGAATTTATAAAGCATAAAATAGTGATTTGAAGAATCAACAGTATGGGCAAAATAACAGAAAACATATTTTTATGTCATCAGATTAAGAACTTAATGAGCCAAAAAGGCAAATAAATAAAAATGTGTCCTCAATCTTTTCACCTGCAGGTCAAACAATTCACCCCCTCTGCCCTACCACTGTCTGTAGCAGCTAACGCTAATGCTAATGTTGGTTTAATGAACTCCTCGTGGTTTTCAGACGGGTGACAATTTAATAAAAAGACTAAACGAGTCCTAAAAGACATACCATGCATTTCACAACGTAACCGGTACAAGAAAAAGAGAGCACATCAGCCCAGTACTGGCTTCTCTCCACTGGCTGCCTGTGACTTTTAGAGTTGATTTTAAAATTCTTGTGTTTGTTTTTAAATGTTTAAATGGCCTTGCCCCATCTTACCTCTCTGAGCTTCTTCAGCCCTACTCACCCTCTCGGTCCCTCAGGTCGGCTGACCATCTGCTCTTGCAGGTACCGAGGTCCAGGAAGAAGCTCAGAGGGGACAGGGCCTTCTCTAATGTTGCTCCCCGATTGTGGAACTGTCTTCCCCTGCACATTAGAGAGGCCCCTTCACTGTCCACTTTTAAAACACGTCTTAAAACACATTTTTATTCTTTGGCTTTTAACTCCAGCGAGACTTAGTTTCTTTGCCTGGTCTTATTCTCTTTTATCTTCTTTTATTCCCTTTTACTTGCTTTTTATTTGCTTTTTATTGTTTTTATAATGTTTTTCTTTTTTTTTCTGTTTTTACTTATCTGTTTTTATCATTTCATTTGATCTACCTGTACAGCACTTTGTCTACAGCTGTGGTTGTTTTTAAAAGTGCTCTATAAATAAAGCTGGTATGGTATGGTATGGTATGGTATGGTATGGTATGGTATGGTATGGTATGGTATGGTATGGTATGGTATGGTATGGTATGGTATGGTATAAAAGGAGTGTATGTGGGATTTTGTAGCTTCTCACCTCGCTGTGAGCTCCTCGGCTCGTCATCGATAAGCCCAACATGTTTGTGTTTTAAGTGCTGGATCATTGCGGTTGTACTGCCATACCATGCAAGGTCATTTTTGTCAACTAACATGCTGAGTGCTTTTACTCAGCGTGAAATTCTCCCAAACTCTGGAATTTTTTTTGTACAAGTGGCTTTTTCCGG